>NW_021318741.1:278093-343386 GCF_001605985.2 Dendrobium catenatum
TAAAGACCACCTTTGTGATGCATGTCAATTAGGAAAGCAAGTGAAGTCATCTTTTCAATCCAATAAGGATCTTAGAACTAGTAAACCATTGGAGATTTTGCATATGAATCTTTTTGGACCAGTTGGAACTTTGAGTCTAGGAGGGAAGGTATACGGATTTGTGAATATGGATGATTACTCAAGATTCACATGGGTTAGATTTCTATTTCATAAGAGTGAATCATTTGCAGGATTTAGAAATTTTTTGACTTGGATTCAAACAAAAATTAGGTGTGAAATTATTTCTATACAAAGTGATCATGGAGGAGAATTTGAAAATGAGAGATTTGAGGAATTTTGTAAGGAGAAAAGAATTAATCACAACTATTCTGCACCTAGAACCCCTCAGTAGAATGGGGTAGTCGAAAGTGTATTCGTCACGGGATGAAATCTCCTCTGGAGAATTTCCGTTCAGACGAAATTTATAATCGTGCCAGGATGAGTTGCTCTATGGAAAAATTTCATCCAGACGAACTCATATTCGTCCCAGGACGAACTAAATCGACTCTAAAACTTTTTAGTGACGTTTTGCAGTTTTTTGGGAACCAACCTATGGAATAACCGTTCGTGCTGGACGAACCTAGTTCGCACGGGACGATGTGTGTGTACAAAGTATTTCGTACCCATATACATTAGGTTCATTTCCAACACATTTAAGTAAAATTTTCTAGGACGATCCACGATCGTACGGGATGATCCAATGCGTATTGAATTAAAAATTTACAATTTTTAGATGATTTTTTGTGTCTTTTTTTATAAATAGTCCAATCTAAACTGCCACTTAATCTTTTTGCTCACTGATCTTCGTGCCTATTAAAAAAAGAGACAAGGAGAGAGTGTGAGAGAGTGTGAGAAGGACAATTCTTACTACTGGAGCGTGAAGGCTTCACTTGGTATTTAAAGGTAAGAGTTTTTACTTTTGATTTGTGATTACTTCACTCTTTTCTTTCTTCCTTCTAGATTTCTTGCGAGAAGATCTGTCAAGGAGATCCGGTTCTCTGCCGACACTTGGAGAGTGTGAATAGCCTAAGGGTTCTCTGCCCACACTAGGAGAGTGTAAAAGGATGAAGGGTTCTCTTCCCACACTAAGAGAGTGTGAAAGGATGAAGGGTTCTCTGCCTACACTAGGAGAGTGTGAAAGGACGAAGGGTTATCTGCCCACACTAGGAGAGTGTGAAAGGATGAAGGATTCTCTGCCTACACCGGGAGAGTGTGAAATGAAGGATGGTTCTCTTCCAATACTTGTGATAGTGTAAAAGGATGACGATTCTCTACTGCACCGGGTAGTGGTGAAAAGAGTTTTTGTAAAGACTTCTCCGCCTTTCTGTGGGTGCAAAAGGAGAGTCACTAGTGGTAGCAGTGCAATACTCGGAGGGTGCCTCCGGGGAGTAGATGTAGGTTGTGTTTGACCGAACCACTATAAATCTTGTGTCTTTTATTTTTTTGCTGCTTTTTATTTACTGCTTTATTGTTTTTAAATTGTGGTTGAAAAACTATTTCTACAAAACTCATTAAAATTTATTTTCGATATAAAATATTCAAAAGAGGGATAAAATTTTAAATTATCAATTCACCCCCCACCCTCTTGGTTAGCTGCTGGGACAAAAGCTTAGGTTTAACAAACTAATTCATAGTTAACAAGTTTCAACAATTTCTCCTCTACCTTCTCCTTGCTAGGGGTGGCTTTGAGTTTTGAGCATTCTAACTTAATGTGTCCAGGTTTCCAGCACTCATAGCAAATAACATTATTTGAAACCTTAACATTCCTATTGAACTTACATCGATTTCCTTACTGGCATATCTTTTGCTTCCTCTTCAGAAAGCTTTTGAACTATCTAGTCATTAGTGTGTTGTCCTCTTCATCCTCAGGTTATGATAGATCACTCTCCGACTCCTCCACTTTCAGTGCTATATTCTTCTCCCTTCGCGGTTCACCTGCATCAATCTTTCTTTGACTCACTCCTTACTCGTAAGCAATTAGTGATCCGAGAAGATTGTCAATAATGTAAATATTTAAATCTTTAGACTCTATAATCATAGTTATTTCAACATCATATGTAGTAGGAAAATAATGAAGAGTCTTATTAACCATTTTAGTGTTAGTTAGTTCCCTACCCAATGCATGAAAAGAGATAACTATTTGTATGAATCTTTTGTACATGTTAGAAATGGATTCATTAGGTTTCATGTGAAACAATTCATAGTCATACAATAAGATATTAAGCTAGATTGTTTAACTTTATTTGTCCCTTCATATGTTATACAAAGTCTATCTCATATGTCATTTCCACTCTTGCAAGTGAAATCCCACATGTAATCTTCTGACTTAACCAAAAGAAACTATTTAAACATTTAGCATTTAGTTGTGCTAAGTCACGTTCTTTTACAGTCCAATCCGCAAATGGTGTTTCTATTATAATGCCATCAACTAGTCTAATTGGTTTTGTATACCCTTCCTGAACTAAGATCCACATATGGTAATCTAGCGACTGTAAAAATGTTGACATGCATGTTTTCAAAAATTAAAAGGAATATTATAAAATAAGGGAGGTCTAGCTATAGAGTAACCCTCAGGTGTGTTTCGATTTCCAAATATAGCCATGGTCGTTAATCAAAAAGTAGTCTAAACTTATAATTTTGAAACAAAACTCTGATACCACTTTTTAAAACTTGTTAATTATGAATTAGGTTATTAGACCTAAGCTTATGTCTCAATGGCTAACCAAGAGGGGGGGGGTGAATTGGTAATTTAAAAATTTTCTCTTAAATCGATTTAAATTTAATGATTTTTAAAAATAATTTTTCAAACACAGATAAAAACAAAAACATAAAGAAAATAAAAAGCAGCAGAAAATAAAAGACATAAGATTTATAGTGGTTCGGTGAGACACGACCTACATCCACTCCCTCAAGTCTTCCACTTCAGGTATTGCACTATTACCACTAGTGTCTCCCCTTTTGCCCCCACAACAAGGCGAAGAAGCCTTCACAAAAACTTTCTTCCACCACTACCCGGTGTGGCAGAGAATATGTCATCCTTTTACACCCTCCAAGTGTAGGCAGAGTACCTTCATCCTTTTATACCCTCCAAGTGTAGGCATAGAACATTTCACTATTTACACTCTCCAAGTGTAGGAAGAGAATCTTCTGTTATTCACACTCTCCAAGTGTAGGCATATAACCTTAGACTATTCACACTCCTCAAGTGTCGGTAGAGAACCAGATCTTTTTGAAAGTTCATCTCACAAGAAATCTAAAAGGACAGGAGAAAAGAGTGAAGTAATCATAAATAACAAATAGAGATCCTTACCTTTGAGTAACCAAGTGAACTCTTCATGCTCCAGTAGTAAGAACTCTCCTTCAAACACTCTCTCTCTCATTCTCTCCTTCAATTTCCCTTTAGTATGCACAAAGACTAAATGACAAAAAGATTTCATGATAGTTTTAAGTGGACCTTTTATAAGAAAGACACGAAAAACTATCCAAAAATAGCAATATTTCAAATATTTACATTTATGATCGTCCCGTACGATCTCATTTCATACGTACGAATAGTGTAAAAACTATTGTGTACGAACTCAATGTACATTGGTTCAAACTTTCTTCGTACCCGATCATCATCCCGTATGAACATGGTTTATCCAGTATGAATAGTTATTCCCAAGGTTTGTTGGAATGAAAATGCAAGACAGAACACAAGTTCAAAGAACATAGGACATCGTCTTGGGATAAATGGGTTAAATTGTCTGGATGAATAGTTTAAGTGCACAAGTTCAAAGGACGTCATCCTGGGACGAATGGGTTAAATCATCTGGACGAATAATTGAAAGTACAAGTTCAGAGGACATTGTCTTGGGATGAATGGGTTAGTTCGTCTGGACAAACAGTTCAAAGCATAAGTCCAGAGGACATCGTCTTGGGATGAATAGGTTAGTTCATCTGCACAAATAGTTCAAAGCACAAGTCCAGAGGGCATCGCCCTGGTACAAATGGGATAGTTCGTCTGGACGGACAGTTCAAAGCATAAGCCTAGAGGACATCATCCTGGGACGAATGGGTAAGTTCGCCTGGATGATCAGGACTTAAAAAAAATTTTGCCGCTCTGTTCATTCCATTGCTCTTAGGGGAGTATAACTGCCAGATCGTCTCGTACGAACATGGTTTGTACTGTACGATCAGTATTATAAAATTATGAATTTTTAAAATTCTCCTTCGATGTGTGTGTGCTAAGTTACTCAATTACAATCACACTCTCTAAGACTCAAATAAGAGAAAAATACATACTCCAAGTTACAAAACATTCTAAGTAGATCTTGATTTGAAGTCTTCAATAATCTTGAGTATAATTTCCCTGAAATGTTAGTACACACAAGAGCAAAAACAAATCTTCCAAAATATGTTAAGAGAAAATAATAATCAAAACAATAATATTTGGAATCATCAAAACATATAAGTTGCAAGAATGTAAAAATGCAAAGATAAGTAGCAACTCTTTCAATAATCTTTATTGATTAATTACAATTTAAAGAAATATGAAGCCCTTCTATATAAAATCTCTTACTTACTCAAGATGAGTTCTGAAAGTTCGTTAGGGATGTTAAGCCCTTATGAATTAGTCCTAAGGCTAACCAAGAGGGGGGTGAATTGGTATTTAAAATATTCTCCAAATAAAAACACAATCTTAAATCAAACTAAGATTCACTATAAGAGAAATGAAGTGTAGAAATTTAATGTGGAAGAATAATAAGAAAGAACACATCAGATTTTATAGTGGTTCAGTCAATTTAACCTACGTCCACTCCCTGGAGCCTCTCCTCCAAGTACTGCACTAAACTCAGTGTCTCTCCTTTTGCCCCCATAGTAAGGCAGAGAAGCTCATATAAAACCTTATTTCCACCGACCCTGGTGAGGTAGAGAACCCAACACCTTTTGCTTCCTCAGAAGAAGGCAGAGAACCCAACTCTTTTTACTTCCTCTAGAAGAAGATAGAGAACCAAATAAAGAACCAAACTCATTTTTCTTCCTCTAGAAGCTGGTAGAGAACCATAATCAGTTGCTAAAGTATACCTCTCTCGAACCTCCAAGGAACTAGAGATGATGACTAGAGAAGATGACTTAGATCTTTGCTAGGAGCAACCTTTCTGAAACCCCTCATAAACTCCCACTCATAACATCCTCTCTCTCTCCCTTGCTCTCCCTCTCCTCTTAGCTCTCTTAAGTCAGGATAACATCAAAAGATATTCTCTTGAGAAAAATAAGAGATCTTTTAAACAAGGGAGAGATCTTGAGAAAAATAAGATATCGTCCTATACGATTAGTTCAAGTCATCGAATATCGTCTAGACCATTTATCTAGATGGATGACTAGATGATGAAAAAATAACTAAATCATCCAGGCTGATAAGTATAAAATAATAAATATCATCCATAACATTGCCTTAAATGGATGTCTTGATGATGAAAAAATAACTTGATTATCCAGGCTTATCTCACGATCATCCCGAATAATTAGTTCAATTCAATACATATCGTCCACAGCATCGCCCTGAATGGAGCCAGGCTGATTTTTTATCGTCCGGGAAAAACTAAGGTTTGTGAACTAATCATCCAGGATAATATGATCGAACAATCAAATCTTAATTACTTTTTTTAATTACTAGATTAATTTAGATATAATTGTTCTGCATCATCCAAGATGATATCCTGGATGATGTCCAAAAAATAAAATATACCTAAATAAATCTAGCGACTGATTCTTTTTTATTTGAGTTTATCGTCCCAGATAATGTTAATATCATCCAAAATGATTCGCTTAATTGCAGCTACCTTAATCAGGATACCCTAATTAGGGTTTCTATTTTTAACTGAACGTCCAAGATAATTTTTGGATCATCCTAGACATTGTGATCAAAATAGAAAACACTAACTAACAAATATATTTTTTCTCCCAAGTGTGTGTGTGTGTAAGATTACTTAGCATCAGGATCCATAATATTACAATATACTTAAAAAATGGTAAAAGATACTTGAAGTATATTACAAGCTGACTCAGTCCTAATCTACCCAATCTTGAGCTGGTTTGATTTGCAATTTGATATTGTGGACCTGAACCATTACTAGGGAAGGCAGTTGTAGAAAAATAGAAATGTTTGCTATCATTAAAATTATATTCCCTGAAATCAAATTCTCAACAAGTTTTGCTATTGTTCTTCCCTAAGAGAGCCAAGAGGGTAGGGAGAGCTTGGTAGAGAGAGAGGATCTTGTGAGGGAGAGTTTGTGAGGGTTTCATAAAGGTTGCTCCAAGCAAGGATTTGAATCATCTTCTCTAGTCATTGTCCTTGGTTTTTTGGAGGTTCTAGAGAGGTCTACTTTAACGATTGATCAAGGTTCTCAACTTGCTTCAGGAGAAAGCAAAAGGTGTTGGGTTCTCTGTCTGCTTCAAGAGAAAGCAAAAGGAGTCGGGTTCTCTGCCTGCTTTAGGAGGAAGCAAAAGGAGTTAGGTTCGATACCTCACAGGGGTCAGTGGAATTGAGTTTTATATAGACTTCTTCGCCTTGCTGTGGGAGTAAAAGGAGAGTCACTGAGTTTAGTGAATTATCCGGAGGAGAAGCTCCGGGGAGTGGACGTAGGTCAAGTTGACTGAACCACTATAAAATATGATGTCTTCTTTCTTATTGTATTTTCACATTTAATTTTTGCACTTTATTTTATATGGGTGATTGTATGGTTTAGATCATGATTTTAGTTTGAGAATTTTTAAAACATCAATTCCCCCCCCCCCCCCCACTTCGTTATCCTAGGGATAGTACATAAGGGCTTAACATTCCTAATGAACTTTTATTTATCTCTCATAGAGAAGGTAGAGAACCTGAAACTCCTTTCTCACCCTCCCAGTGATGGCATAGAACAAATAACTCCTTTCTCCCCTTCTTGGTGATGGAAGAGAACAACAAACTCCTTTCTCATCCTCTTGGTGTTGTCGAAGCACCACATCCTTGAGCTAAAGAATTTCTTCGCAAAGCCACCCAAGAAATCTTGACAGACACTTGGAGAAACAAGGAAATACACTTTCTTGGAGCTACTAGGAGAACCCCTTCTGCTTCTTCCTCACACAAGCTCTCCCTTTCTTCTTTCCAAATCTCTCCTAGATCTTCTTCTCAAAGCTCTCTTAAGAACACTCAGCAACCAAAAACTTGAAATAAGTCAATTGAAAGAGATTAAATACAAGGTATCATAAAAAGTCCTAAATTTAATACTTGTTACTTTGATCATACAGTACAATCAAAGATCATACGGTATGATTAGTTCAAATCACCCTAATAATATTGTAAAAATTTAAGGCATTATATGATTAGTTTAATGTACTACACAAATAGTTCAATACGATATGAAGGGTCGTCTAGTGCAATTAGTTGAAACAATTTGGTTTTTCATCCTATATAATTGGCATTGATAAATTATCATCCCATGTAGGAATCGGGTCGTATAATACAATTGGCTCTAATCATCTAGTACGATTTGATTGGAAAATTTAACCAAATATGTTTTTCCTAATTACAGGATTAATTTATCCTAGATTTAATTACATCATACAATACTATACCTATCGTACAATATGATTTGTTTAAATTTTGAATATCAAAATATTACCTAAATTATGATTGGCGTCTAACATCTTGACTTCAACTGATTGTTTAATATGATATGCATCATATAATATGATTAGTTCAAATTACATTAATTATTACCATTAGTCATTCTAATGATTTTATGATTAGCTGATCGTACATTACGATTAGTTTAGAAAATTAAACTTCTGATTTTGTCACTAACTCACTCCCTTGAGTGCATGTATGTATATAGTCATCAAGCTTAATATCCACTAAATATACAATTTTGACTTAAGAAAAGTAGAATTATATATTCTTCTAAACAGTTTAATCATATTCAACCCAATATTTATGATCAATTTTATACAGTATAATGTGGACCTGAAATATTAGTGCATAATAAAAGTGGATATGCAATAATGATAATTGATAGGAGATGTCATAGAAAGGAATCCAATAATATTTGTTATCATCAAAATAACAGGGTTTGGGTCTAGATTTGCAACATGGTCATCCTCAATGATAATTAGATCTCCAACGTCAACATGCATCTTCTTCAATAGAGAACCCATAGTATGATTAGCCGAGTCCACAGATACTTTCACTTCTTCTCTATGAATTTCCTTTCTTGGTATGAACACTTCCATATCTGGGGCCTCCATACTGAAAGCAGTTTGCACTATCTTGAAGATCGCCTCCCTAGAAGAACCAACACCAAGAAGAGAGGAAAGATCCATCTTATCAAATTCACGCAAGGCTCACAAGTTGGAAGCACAAAGTAGGTACCTGCTAGGCTTAAAGCCAATATTTATAAAGGAAAGTAGTGATAGAACTGTTCGGTCTCAAGTAATATATGCACCTCACAAATCAGGGTAGTAAATTCACATTTACTAAAGCTTTTTCTCTGATTTATGATTCATTTATCTAACCTTTTTGAAATTAGTATCCACTAGATATACACCCATGATTTCTTGTGCAAGCACCTTCTCAAAGGTATCAAGTAAGTTATATTTGGATCACATTAAAGGAGGATTCCATCCTCTTTCAAGACAATCCATTAGAAGGACTCACTCAAGAGTTGAGAATGAGCTTACACCTGAGCATTGTTGCAAATTTGTTGCTCATGGATTATGATTTTGATCCTAGCAAACACTCTTGTTTCTCTACGACTGCATTTTCTACTGACATTTCTGGGCCACAAGATTGGACGAAAATTGGAACCAGCTCAAGATTGGGTAAACTAGGTCAGAGTTAGTCTGTAATTTTCTTTTTCCCTTTCTCGAGTTAATTGTAACCATTGAAGTGTTCTGATGCTAAATAACCCTACACACACACACTTGAGTGATTTTTCTATTTGATTTAGAATTTTTGTTTTTACTCACATTATCCCGAACGATATTTATATCATCCCGGACCACATTTATATCTTCCTGGACGATCAGGTTCAAAATAGAAATCCTGATCAGGACATAGTGTTTAAGGAAGCCGTCATTAGCTGATCGGCCTGGACAATACATGTATCGTCCAGGATGATAGAATCAAAATAGAAAGAATCAGTCTCTATAATTTATTTAGGCATTCTTTATTTCTTGAAATTGGCCAGGACGATTGTGTATCAGCCAAGATGATTTGATACAATTATGCCTAAATTGATCAGGAAAATAAGGAAAGCAATTAAGATGATTGATACGACCACATCATCTTGGACGATCTCAAGATCGGCCGGGACGATCCGTTTAAAAACCTTAAGTTGATCCTGGACGATCAATATCAAACAGCTCATATTCCTGGCGATAGTCTGGACGATCAGGATCGGCCAGTTCAAATTTCGGGCGATGCTCTGAATGATTTTCCTCTGATTTAAACTAATCATCTGGGAGGATCGTAAGATCAGCCCGGACGATCAAGCTATTTTGGAATCATCCATAACTATTTTTACAGTGGTTTTCTGGCTGATAGTCTGTGATTTGAACTAAACGTACAAAATGATTCATGATCGTCATGGACGATAGGAACAACTTTCTTCTGTTCGCCCCAGATCGTCCCGGCAGATTAGGCTCAAATTGCACTGATCGTACAGGACGATATTACTATAGTCTTAGACGATAATGCCCGCAACTTGTAATTAACGAGCTATTTTAAAGCTCTTCTGTTTAAGGGCTATTATTCAACATTTTGAACAATCTTTTGCTGCTGTCTTGACCTGAGAAAGCCTAGAGGAGAGAGAGAGAGGGAGAGAGAGAGAGAGAATCTTGTGAGGGAGATTCACAAGGGTTGCTCCAATCATTATTCCACTTCTTCTTCCACTAGAGTATCTTATCCTTAGAAGGGTTGGGAGAGGTAAGCTTCAGCGATTGATCAAGGTTCTCTGCCTGCTTCAAGAGGAAGCAAAACGAGTTGGGTTCTATGCCTTGCCTGGGGTGGCAAAAAGAAGGTTTTTGTAAGGGCTTCTCCGCCTTGCTGTGGGAGCAAAAGGAGAGTCACTTTGGTAGTGCAATACTCGGAGGGCGCCTCCAGGAAGTGGACGTAGGTCGAGTTGACCGAACCACTATAAACCCTTGTGTTCTTTTTCTTTCTTCCACACTTAATTTTTCCGCACTTATTTTTCCTGTGGTGATTTTGGTTTAAGCTTTATTGGTCTTTAGTTTAAAGATTTTTTTTAAAAAATTTTAATTCACCCCCATCTTGTTTAGCCTTGAGGCAGTTCATAAGGGCCTTACATCCCTAACAAACTTTCAAGTGGTATCAGAGCGGGATTCATAAAAACTAAGTTTAAAAACTTTTTGAATTTTGATCCATGGCTAATTTTGGAAATCGTAACACAACTGAAGGATATTCTATTACTCGACCACCCGAGTTTGAAAATCTACCTTTTAATTTTTAGAAAACTTGCATGTCTACTTTTTTATAATCAACTGATTATCGCATGTGGATGCTTATTAAAGAAGGATATTCTCCACCTTCTCGTAAACTTAATGGAATTAAAACTAAAGTGTCTTTTACTGAATGGACTTTTGATGAAAGAGATTTAGCTCAACTTAATGCGAAGTGTTTGAATTATTTTTTCTGTGCTTTAAAATCTGAAGACTACATGCGTGTTTCTACTTGCTCTACTGGAAAAGAGATTTGTGATAGGTTGTGCATTACTTATGAAGGAACCAATGAAGTGAAGCAATCTCGTTTGAATATTCTCTTGCATAATTATGAACTTTTTTGTATAAAACCTTCTGAATCAATTTCTTATATGTATACAAGATTTACTCAAATTGTAACTTATTTTCATGCCTTAGGAAGAGAACTTTCAAATTATGAAAAAGTGAATAAGATTTTGATATGCTTGCCTTCCTCTTTTGATGCTAAAATCACTGCAATCACTGAATCAAAAGATTTAAATACCTATTCGATTGATAACTTACTTGGATCACTCATTGCTTACGAGAAAGGAGTGAAGCAAAGAAATTTGGATGCAGGTGGGACAAGAAAGGAGATAATTATGGCATTGAAGGCCAACAACACAAACTCTAACTCTTCTGGGTCTGAAAGCGATGAATTTTCCTTAATCACAAGGAAATTCAAAAGCTTTCTAAGGAAGAAACAAAAGTATCATAAAAAGTGGAATAAAGGTAAGGGAAACAAAAATTTTAAGAGCTCTAATAACATAGTTTGTTTTGAATGCAAGAAACCTGGACATGTGAAAGATGATTTCCCTATACTCAAGTCTCACTCAAGCAAAGAAAAGGGTGAGGAGAAACCCAAGTCTAGGAAGGACAAAAAGAAATTTCAAATGGTGTTCTGGGCAGACTCTACATCCGATTCATCTGAGACTGAACCTGAAGATGAGACAACAAACCTGTGCTTAATTGCAGACGATCATCTTGATCAAGAAGAGGTATGTGAACTATCCTATGACCAACTCCTTGAAGTTTCTGAAAAAATTCATGCATCATATAGAAAGCTTAAGAAAACTCATGCTACTTTGAAATTGGAGCTTTTGAATTTAAAAAAAGAGCATGAAATTTTGATGGTGATTAAAGATCATTCAACAATTGATTCAAATCATATGGCTCTACTTGATGAATTTGATGATTTAAATAAAAAGCATTTTGAATTAATTGAAGAGCATGATTCATTGAAAGTTTTACACGCCTCATTTGAATCTGATTTTAAGAAATCTAAAGAGATAGAGTATAATTTGAGAATCGATAATAATGCTTTAAAAGATTCTAACTTGAGGATTAAAAATAAATTGGATAAACTTAAGAGAAATTAGATGACACCTACACTTGATCAAAAGCCAAAAACTAGGAAGATGCATTACTACACAAACCATTTAAGAAACCCTTTTCCTGGAGTTAGATGCTTTTCATGTGGCATGTTAGGACACATCTCACACACTTGCATTGTTCATCATAGTACACATTGGGTGTGGAGACCCAAATTGCATGAGTCACACCATAACACACATACATTGCATTCTACTTTTTATAAGAAGGAACTCAAACCTACTTGGGTTCCTAAATCTGACATTTGATTATTTTATAGGTAAACTCTCACAAAAGGCCTCGTGAGAGTATGTGGTACATGGATGACAGATGCTCTTGACATATGACTGGCGATGCCAATCAATTCATCTTGTTGGAGATCAGGATAGGAGGCAAGGTTACTCTTGGTGACAACACCACCAGGAAGGTGGTAGGTGTAGGTATAATTGGTAATTCCAAGAACCTTATGATTGAAAATATTTTGCTTGTAGATGGATTAAAACACAACTTGCTCAGCATCAGTCAGCTTTGCGACAAGAGCTTCATCATACAATTTTTTGCAAATTCATGCATTATAAATTTAAATAATAATACTATTTTGCATGGAAAGAGGATCAACAACGTGTACATGCTTGATTTAAATAACATTGAATGCGCTGCATCTTTTTGCTTAAAAACTATTATTGATGATTCATGGTTGTGGCATAGGAGATTATGTCATGCTAGTATTAAAACCCTTGGGAAAGTGACCCAAAAAGACCTAGTTAGAGGTGTCCCCAAACTGAAATTTTCTAAAGACCACCTTTGTGATGCCTGCCAATTAGGAAACCAAGTCTACTCATATTTTCACCCCATTAAGGACATTAGCACATCTAAACCTTTAGAAGTCTGTCACATGAATTTGTTTGGACACATTAGCACTGCCAGCTTGGGAGGGAAAGTCTATGGTTTTGTAATTGTTGATGACTACTCGAGGTTCACTTGGACTAGATTTCTTTCGCATAAAAATGAGTCTTTTGAAGAGTTTAGCACCTTTTTTACTTGGATTCAGAAAAAGCTAGGTTGTGAGATCTTGACCATCCATAGTGACCGTGGGGAAGAGTTTGAAAATGAAAGGTTTGGATATTTTTATGAGGACAAGGGAATTAGCCATAACTTCTCAGCTCCTAGGACCCCTCAGCAGAACGGGATAGCTGAAAAGAAGAACCGGACCTTAGTGGAAGCTGCTAGAGCCATGCTTGCTGAGTATTCACTTTCAAAATACTTTTGGGCTGAAGCGGTTAACACAACTTGTTATGTGTTGAATAGGGTGAATGTCAGAGCAAAACTAGATAAGACACCCTTTGAGATCCTTAAGGGTAGGACACCAAATCTTTCTCACCTTCATGTCTTTGGTTGTAAGGTTTTCATTAACAATAATGGGAAGTCTCACTTAGGAAAATTTGATCCAAAATCTGATGAAGGAGTGTTCTTGGAATATTCTAGTGTTGAGAAGTCTTTTAGGGTGTTTAACAAGAGAACTTTGATGGTGGAAGAAACTACACATGTAGTGTTTGATGAGTCTGATCTTAGAAAGCCTGGAGTTAAGGATAATGATGATGTTGGAGAGATTACCACTGGAGTAGAAAATTTGGAGAAGGGAGTTGAACACCAAAACACTGAAGGAGTAGGAGATGTTACCCGATGAGTAGAAAATGTAGATTTGGAGGAAAGGGTTAGACCTTCACACACCTTGCCTAGAGATTGGAAATACTCTACAAGTCACCCCAAAGATTTGATCTTAGGAGACCCTTCTATTAAAGTTAGGATTAGACATAGACTTAGGAAGGAGGTGAACTACTCTACCTTTATCTCAATGACTTAACCCACCAACATAAACCAAGTCCTTTCTGATGAGTTTTAGATTTTAGCCATATAGGAGGAGTTGAACCAATTTATTAGGAATGATGTTTGTGAGCTTGTAGAAAGACCTAAGGAACAAAGTGTTATCGAAACCAAGTGGGTCTTTAAGAATAAGGTGAATGATTCTGGAGTGGTGGTTAGGAATAAAGAAAGATTAGTGGCTAAGGGGTATAACCAAATAGAAGGGATAGATTTTGAGGAGACTTTTGCCACTGTAGCTAGATTGGAAGCCATTAGAGTGCTATTAGCTTTTGCCTGTAATAAAGGATTTAAGTTTTTTCAAATGGATGTTAAGAGTGCCTTTTTAAATAGGGAAATAAAAGAAGATGTGTTTGTAGAATAACCCCAAGGTTTTGAGAGTTCCCAATTTTCAAATCATATTTTTAAATTAAAAAATGCATTATATGGTTTAAAGCAGGCACCCAGAGCTTGGTATGAGAGGCTTAGCACATTCTTACTAGAAAGGGAGTTTGTTAAGGGGAGCATAGACATCACCCTTTTTCTTAGAAAAGTTGGAGATGATTTGCTTATTGTTCATATTTATGTGGATGACATACTTTTTGGATCTTCTGATAAGAAACTTTATGATGAATTCTCTAAAACAATGAGTAGAGAGTTTGAGATGAGTATGATGGGAGAGTTGTCCAATTTTTTGGGGTTTAGCATAAAACAATTAGATGATGGAACCTTTCTAAATCAATCAAAATACATAAAAGACATTTTGAAGAAGTATGAGATGGATAAAGCCAAGCCAATTAATGCTCCTATAACTTCTAGTGCTCAGTTGGATAAGGACCCAAGTGGTAAGTCTATTGATCAAAAGAAGTACAGAGGCATGATTGGATCCTTACTTAACTTGACCGCTAGCCGACCTGATATAATGTTTAGTGTTTGCCTTTATGCTAGATTTTAAGCTGACCCTAAGGAATCCCACCTGACTACAGTTAAGAGAATTTTTAGATACCTTTTCGGGACCCAAAGCTTAGGAATTTAGTACCCTAGGCAAAGCACTACTTTTGAGATTATTAAATTTTCTGATTTTGATTTTGCAGGATGTAAGGTGGATAGAAAAAGCACTTCTAAAACTTGCCAATTCATAGGACAATCTTTGGTCTCATGGTCTAGTAGAAAGCAAAACTCTATTGCACTTTTCACTACTGAAGCTGAGTACATTGCTTTAGGAAGTTGTGTGGCCCAAGTCCTTTGGTTAAAACAGTAGGTATTAGATTTAGGATTACCTGTAGGCACCATCTCAATTTTTTGTGACAACACTAATGTCATCTGCATCTCTAAGAATCCTATCCAACATTCAAGGACTAAGCACATTGATATTAGACATCACTTAATTATAGACCATGTGACAAAGGGGGACATTGAGTTACACCATGTGACAACTGAGAATCAACTAGCTGAATCTTTACTAAACCACTGGAATTCGACACTTTCAACTCTTTAAGGATCAGATTGGGTGTGATTGACATAAATGCATGAACTTGATTTTTATTTGCTTTTCTTTTTCATTCTTTTTCTTTGCTTTTCTTCTTCTTTCTTCTTCTCTTCTTCATTTATTGCTTTATGTTTTTGTTTGTTGCTTTGTTTTTTATGTCTTTTCAATCATCGCTGAAATGATATCGTATGTCTTATTTTTGCTTTTAAAAATTTGTAGTCAATGTTTTATATCTCTTAATCCATTAAAGGATAAAAATATACCGTTGATTGTGTCTCTTTCTCTAACATATTTTAGTGGCACAGTTTTCTTTTCTAATCAATGTTCTATCTCAAATTAACAAATGGAGTATGCAATTAAGATCTTTTCTAACCTTGCTACAGCAAATCTATCTTGTATGTATAATGATCAAAAGTTTTTTTGTCACATCAAGAATTCCTCGTCTCTTGTCATTACATTTATTCATACGATTATTGATTCTGTTTTGTGGATTGTTCTTCACTATATTAGAGAGTGAGTTCTTCTTCTCTAATATCTAGAAGATATACTCACAACTAAGATTATTTAAGAGTTTTTTTTGAAAGAGAATGTAGCTTGCAAAAATAAAAAAAAAGTGGCCAATGATACCAAAATCAAAATATGCTCAATGACGCCAAATTGAAAACAAATATATACATAAAGTGTATCAAAAAGAAGCGCAAAGCGCCATTCAAATTGATAAGAGACATAAAATGAGCCCACCAAAAGCAAGCTCTCCTCTCCTTTCAAAAAAAAACTTTTAAAACTTGGAAGAATTCATATATCACTTGATAAAATCAAAGGCTTGATTTTGACTTTTTGCGATTGTGATATAATTACTTTGATACATTATTCTACAAGATATTTTTTTGAAATCAAGTGGTGAACATATCCTTTTTCATATCCAATTGAATTTTTTACGTTAGGTCATTTATTTCAAAAGAGTATTTTACCCTGAAAGAAGTCCGAACTTAGGGATTAACATGATCGGATATTCTACCATTTTTTAGATTTTTGATGTTGTTAAATCATTAACTTATAAATTTTTAAAATCAATCACATGGAAGACTACATCATGTTCATGCCTTGGTTAAAAAAATATTAGGGTTGTTTACTTTATTTTTTAGTTTCCTCCGCCTTTTTGAGATGTCAAAAGGGGGAGTAATATGTTGGTGTTTGCACTGTTTTATTTTTAACTGGTTTATTCTGAAAAATGTGAACTACTGTTTCTAATCGGGTTCAAAACAGAAATCCTGATCAGGACATAATGTTAAGGCAGTCGTCATTAGCCGATCGGCCTGGACGATACATGTATCGGCCAGGACGATAGACTCAAAACAGAAAGAATCAGACGCCATGATCTATTTAGGCATTATTTATTTTTGAAAATCGGTTAGGATGATCGTGTATCGGCTTAGACAATTTGATACAATTATGCCTAAATTGATCAGGCAATTAAGGAAAGTAATTAATATGATTGATACAATCACATCGTCCTAGACGATCTCAAGATCGACCGGGATGATCCGTTCAAAAACCTTAAGTCGCTCATGGACGATCAATATCAGATAGCTTATATTCCGGGCAATGGTCTGCACAATTAGGATCGGCCAGCTCAAATTCCGGGCGATGCTCTGGACGATTTCCTCTAATTTAAACTAATCGACTGGGACGATCGTGAGATCGGCCCAAACGATCAAGCTATTTTGGAATCATCCAGAACTCTTTTCAGAGTGATTGTATGGCCGATAGTCTGTGATTTGAATTAATCATACAGAACGATTCATGATTGTCCTGGACGATAGGAACTACTTTCTTCTATTCGTTCCAGATCGTGCCGGCTGATTAAGCTTAAATTGCACTGATCGTACAAGACGATATTACTATCGTCCTGGACGATATTGTTGGCAACTTGCAATTAATGAGTTATTTTGAAGCTCTTCTATTTAAGTGCTATTGTTCAACGTTTTGAACAATCTTTTGCTGCTGTCTTGACCTAAGAAAGCCTAGAGGAGAGCCTAGAGGAGAGAGAGAGAGAGAGAGAGAGAGAGAGAGAGAGAGAGAGAGAGAGAGAGAGAGAGAGGGAGAGAGAGAGAGGATCTTTTGAGGGAGAGCTTGTGAGGGAGATTTACAAGGATTACTCCAAGCATCATTCCACTTCTTCTTCCACTAAAGTCTCTTGTCCTTAGAAGGGTTGGGAGAGGTAAGCTTCAGCGATTGATCAAGGTTCTCTACCTACTTCAGGAGGAAGCAAAAGGAGTTGGGTTCTCTGCCTTGCCGGGGGTGGAAAAAAGAAGGTTTTTGTAAGGGCTTCTCTGCCTTGCTGTGGGAGCAAAAGGAGAGTCACTTTGGTAGTGCAATACTCGGAGGGCGCCTCCAGGGAGTGGACGTAGGTTGAGTTGACCGAACCACTATAAACCCTTGTGTTCTTTTTCTTGCTTCCGCACTTATTTTTCATGTGGTGATTTTAGTTTAAGCTTTGTTGGTTTTTGGTTTAAATATTTTTTAAAAAATACCAATTCACCCCCCTTTTGGTTAGCCTTGAGCTAGTTCATAAGGGCCTAACATCCCTAACAAACTTTCAAGCATGATGAACCACTTATGGCTACTTCCTCCAAGTAGTCACCCTTCTTGGTAGAGGATAACTCAGAAGTTCCTTTTTAAATTAGACAAATCCTTATTCATCTCAACTTAAAGTCAAATCTGTTATGTGATACCTATAAAAAACCAAGGTAAATGTATACATCTCATCCACAAGACATTTCTCATGATAAAATCATCGCCGAGGTCATATATCACTGTCAAAGCATCACTCACCCCTTCTTGCTCCAATAGCAGCGATCTCTTTCCAACATCCTACCTCACACCATCTTGACCTCTCGATGCTCAAAAGTATATCACATCTACATCATCTCCCACAAAATCGCCACACCACTCGGCATAGCTGGCCGAGCTATATTAAAGAGTGATAATAAAATAACTGTACCCCATATACATTATGTAGTAACTCTCCAAGACCTAAAAATAGAATGAGGGGGGATACAAGAAGAACAAAATGAAAGTACCCTGAAAGAATAAACAATAATGAAGACCACAACAAAATAGAGAGATAAAAAGAGATGTTATTTTTATAGTTTAGATTAATCTCTGTAGAATAGAGCTTTTGCCTCCTCTCATCGTTGAACTTTTTGGTTGAAATAATAAAGATTTTGTCTAGATCCACCCTCTCTCTTTCCCTCCTTTTCGCCTTCATCATTCTCACACACATGTTAGTTCTTAAAGTACAGTCTAGCATTATTCATCGAATAAATTTGAATTAAGTAATATTAGTCTTTTTTAAATCTTACTCTTTTAAAAAGTTATCCAAATTTTGTGTGCATTAATGAAATAGTCAAACCTTAGTTCATTATACTAACATTAACTATAATAAGTGTTAAATCTTGTAATGTAGGAGTTATCTATATGTTCTTTATATAAATATTTATTTCCCTTTTTAGTTTACATTGAACATAAAGATTTCACTCATTTACTCAATTCAACCACATCACATAAATTTACGATCATCTTTATTCAATGTTTTAGTACTAGCACATCCTAAAGATATCATCATTTTCATCAATTTTTTGTATCATTGGTAAGTGTTAGAGTGATTGGTCTTACATCAAGCTTATTCACTATCACCTATTATATCCATTTAGAATTTATTGCCCATTAATATAATATGCAAATAAATTCATTCTATCACAATTAACACAAATGAAAGAATGGTTTGATTTAGAAATCTCTCCAAAGAAAAAAAAAAAACATATTATATTTATAACTATTTCTTTTGAAGAGTTTGATAATATGAGTTTTAGGTCACTAAAATGACTCACTACCTCTATCTTCAAGTAAAATTAGTTTTTAACAATATTTAAACTGCATATAAAAGATTTATAAGATGTTTATTAGGAGTGTCAATATTTGACACGACACGAAAATTCGACCCAGAAAATTCGGGTTTGACCTAACCCGATTTCAAAATGGGTCGGGTTTGGGCCCTCGGATTCGACCCGTTTGAAAAAATGGGTCGGGTTGACCCGGCGGGTTGCCGGGTCAACCCACAAATCTTTTCGACCCATTTGAGCTCGGGTTAGTTCGGGTTCGACCCGAACCCGACCCGTGACCCGAAATTGACACCCCTAATATTTATGAGATATTCAAGTGTGATATTTATTAGAATAATCAATATTTGTCTAATTTTTCAATGAACTTCTACCATACTTGAATGTGTTATTTATATTCTTCTCTATATAACTAATTTGGTGATGGTCGGTGATCAATATGGATGACGATTGTCAACAATGGTGATGGACGGCAATGCTAGTTGTAGGTAGTTTGCAATAGTTGGGGGAGATAGTGGTGGCAAACATTAACTGATATTGAAAATAAAGTCAACTTACAATGTATTTAAAAATAAAAAAAATGAACAGGATTTTAAATAAATAAAAAAATATATCATGAAATAAATTTTAAATTCTTTCAAATTTATTTTATATATTTTTTAAAACAAAAAGGTATTTACCCGAAGACAAAAAGGTTCCTTAGTTTCCCCGTTCGACCTGACTTGTAGCGGTCTGGAAATCGCCAGCGCAAGACATTGCACCGTATATAATAAAGAGGTCAAAGTGGTGCGGTTTGAGCATACCCACCACAGGTGCGGGGAAATCAAGGTCACACCTAACAAGGAGGAGGAGTGAACCTCAGCCACACAATAGGGCGGACCCACTTGGAAGCCTGTGGCCTTCGACGGACTCAATCGCTCTCAACAAATCCAAATCAGGTTACCCACGAGTACAGACCTCACCCTCTGCTGCCTTCCGCCCGTGAAATCACGCCACGCTACCCGCATATTTCTCTCGCACGAGCATCTGGTCTGTAACCTTCCCTCTCCCTCCTCTCAATCCACTCGGAGGCAAGCAATTTTGAAACGACGCTGCCGTAACTCATCATTCGTCTTGTCGTAGCTGGCGGTTCTTGCTGATTCTGCTGTGCATATCGGCTGTGACGGCGTTGGCTGATTCGAGGGGGCGGCGGAGATCGGGAATGGGCCCGGAAAGTATGCTGTGAGAGGGAGATGAGTGGGTGGAGAAGATGCGGATAATCTGCGATGTCTGCGAGAGTGCTCCAGCTGTTCTCTTCTGCTCAGCGGACGAGGCTGCCCTTTGTCGTCCCTGCGATGATAAGGTAACCTCTTTTTGCTTCTCATCTTTTTCCATCATTGGTCAATTTTGAATTCATTTTTTTCGTGGATTTTTGTAATCTCTTGTTTTTTTTTTTTGATTCCTGTGTGAGATTGGGACGAGACAGTTAACTTGATATGCAATATTTTTTGAGCCCCTTTTGCTGTGGATTATATTGTTTTAATTTTCTTGGCTGTTCGTTCAAGAACTCCTGGGTTGTAATACTTAATGACATAAATCTGAAATCGATAACTGCTTGAGAGCTGCTATAGTTTATCTAGCATTTCGATTATTGTGGATTTGTTTCAAAAGATTCCCCCTCGCTCCAATATATTTAAGGGCCATTTCTACCATGCTGCAGAGATTGACATATTTTTCGCCAAACATTGGAGTTATGACTTACTTTTAGGGAGACTTGCTGGAGGAACGCTTAGCTACCCTCGTATGCGATGTCTTTCCTCTGATTATAAAATCTACCCTTCTTTGTGGGTTGTGTTCTGGCTATTGCTCTTTCAGTGCTTTCAAAGCTTAAGTTACTTTGAGCATTCTTCATTATCGTCTTGTCGTCCTTAGTAAGGTTGAACCTGAATTTTAGGCGCACACAGTATAGGAGTCAACAATTTTTTTTTAAACATGGAGAAACTTGAAGGGAGCAACTATGAGTCCTGATATAGATGAGGAACTCATACTATCCTGGTGAAGAGCAATTTTTCTCACAAAGGTGCTTACAATAGGTAACAATAGCAGGCATCAACACCCGTAGGTGGCAGCATCTTTGGGAAATGACAACAACACATTGTTGGGTGACACCGCAAAACTTTAGCATTAAATATCAACAAGTCGTCATGTGGCACTCCCAATTGTCAACAGTGAACATGCGGTTGGGTGTCGTCATGGTTCCAAAACTTAAGAGTTTCTTGCTCATGGAAAACATATTATACGCTTGACCAACGTTAATTTGGATATATCCACTTCAAATTTGATGTTTATCTATAATGAACAATGGATTGCTGGAATTCTATCATAAAATTTTGTGCAAACTTGGATTGGACGAATATATCCATGAGCAGACTTGGTTAGCTTGTCATAGGTGTCATCATTTGCACTCTCTCCAAATAAACGATCTAAATATTCCAAAAACAATGAGCTATACTGCATTAGTGCTCTTTTCTGCCATGCGTAGTTACTTAATTGTAGTTCTTTTTCTTCCGTGATGTTTAATTTTGTTGCTATTGTATCCTCTTGGCTCTTTGCAAACCCCATCAGCGAAGTTCTTCTATTGCATTCCTGACTTTCTACAGCACCCACGATCCTTAATCCCGGCAAGCACCCAAAAAAAAAAAAATTATATGGATGCTAAAATTTTTAGTTTCTACCGGGAAACCTAAACTTTCTTAACGGTTAGCAATTGCAGCATGCCGTTCTGCTTTGCCTACAAAATAGAAATGTTTCGGAAGATTATACTGATATTTTCTTTTTATATTTTATTTTTATAATGTCACAATCTCTATCAATAATCCAGTAATGCTGAATATCCCTTAATTTATATCCAAACTTGCTTTCTTAAAGTTCAACCAAGAGGCTTTTCCCTCCAGTTGGCTTTTTTGGATCTAGCACTAACTGTGCTTTCTTTCTGTTGGTGAAACCGATCAACCCAGCTCCTAAACATGCCTCAGCTCTCAACTTCCACCATTGTGGGACTACTCCAAAGCTTGCAACAGGAGCAAATTTAAGTTGAAACACAGCCCACGCTTGGGAACACATTCCTGCTATTACTAAGCACACATATTGCTACATTTATTGAAATCAAAGATCAATGTACTGCTTGCTATGCTTTTTCCCCCCTTGAAGTTGAATCTAAATATCATTCTGGAGAAGTTAACTATTCCCTTGAAATACCCATGCGACCCACAGAAGCTATATAAAAAAATGAATTATTCTGATTTGGATGATGACCCTCATGACTCATTTCTTTTTGTGATATTACTTGTTCTCCATATTATGGTGTATTCACATTCATTCTCATAGATCAACTTATATAAATCCAAATTATGAAAGCTATGTTATGTTTGTTAGACAATAATATCATTACAAATTATATTGTAAGAATGTCTCCTACCCCACTTTCAGAAGCTCCACCCACCACATTAGCTACACTGCACCTATCCCCTGAGATCTATATACTTATGCAAATGATGTTTTGACCAATCCCTTGAGCATGAGCTTGAGATTGACTGAGCGCCTGAGCCCGATTATAACCCAATGTTTGAACCTGAGCATGAGGTCATAATAGAGTATGATATTGAATCATAGTATCACACTCCAACCCAATGTTTAAAATTGTGCAATTAGGTATTAAGCTATGATGCACGGACGCGGCGACACGGACACGACATGACACGACACGGACACGGGACACATCTTTTTTTGAAAATATAGGACACGGGTACGGCGCGGACACGACAATATATTTTTTTATATAGTGTATATATATTAATGTAATATCATATTAAAAATGACAAACAATGATAAATGAATGACATGATAACTTGTCCAGCTTATAATATAAAATATTTAGTACAAAATATCTAGTACAACCACAAAAATATAAGCAAATAATCACTTACTACAACATCAAGCATTCAAGCTTCAATTACTAGGATTAGCTTTCGAGGTTTGTTTTTGGCCTTAAATATCATCATCATTGAATATCAGTGCTTCAACTCTAATTTAACAAGAGAAATATTTGTAATTGTGCAAAAAGAGAGGAGATGAAAATACCTTCACTGCCAAAGAGAAATGAAAATGAGAATATTTGATGAATGAGTATTAAATGCAGACGTTGATTTGGTGTTGTGGATAAGAAATAAGAAATTTAGTTTAAATCTTGCCAAATATAAGAAATTATATTTTAAAAAAATTATAAAATATTTAAGATATGCATGTCGGACACGCGTGTCCAATTTGTTTTTAATATTTTTTTTTATCGGACACGTTTTCTGCGTGTCCGACACGTGTCGGAGGAGTGTCGGACGAGTGTCGTGTCGGACACGGTGTCGGACACTGCACGCCCCTTTAAGGAGAAGTGTCGGTGCATCATAGGTATTAAGGCATTTTTTATCCATGAGGCGAGCCATATGCCTCAAGCTTTTTGAGGTGTAAGTATCATAATCCAAAAATTGCATAAAGTGAAAATTAATGTTAGAACTAATTTTTTTTATAATAACTAAATAATATATCAAAATTGGATTGAATTATGAAGTAACATGGAATTAAAAATTATGCAACACATAAAGTAACACATGATTAATTTTGTGAAATTGAATTGAAATGCAAACATCACAATAGCAAAATAAGATAAAATATTAAAATTATACAAGTGCATCATATAACATCAAGGTTAACTCCCAATTTTTTTCTTTTCCAATGCTCTTCTCATTCATATTTAATTTTTTTTAAAAATAGTAATAATATGACAACAACTTAAAAGTCATTTGCACTGTCATCATTGAGGAGGTTTTCATTTAAGTCATTGTGATAATGAATTGCTTGCTCATCATCTATGGAGTCCAATGTCTCCAAATTTCCTTCTTTTTTATTAATTTAAGTCATCTTCCTCTTTCTTAAACGTATCATTAATATAAAGATTAGAGTAATAATTCAATTAAATGATGTTTAAATTTTTTTTTTTTTAAATTTAAATTTTTTCTGTTGATGGCTTGTGGTGAATGTAAATGCTTTAAATCTATCACTGTAAAAAAATTAATGTCCAAATCTTCTTCTTATAATTCAAATGGTGTTATCTCCACTTTATCATCTAATACCATTTCCTCACAAAACAAATGATCCTCGTTATCTTTCAACCCCTTATTCTTTAAATTTCTATTTTTTAATCTGTTGATGGCTTGTGGTGAATGTAAATGCTTTAAATCTATCACTGTAAAAAAATTAATGTCCAAGTCTTCTTCTTATAATTCAAATGGTGTTATCTCAACTTTATCATCTAATACCATTTCCTCACAAAACAAATGATCCTCGTTATCTTGCTTATTCTTTAAATTTCTATTTTTTAATCTGTTGTTGTACATAATGTAAGGGAAAGAGTTCTCAAAATATTTCTCCTCTTCATGTGCATTTGATTATGTGTGCTTTAGTTGCATTCACATCCAATTGAATAGTATGCTGTTTTTAATATCTTTATAGCAAAATGCTGTAGTTCTAGAGTGCCATCATCGAATTTAATCCATCACTCAATTGAAGACTTAAAGTATAAGAAAATGACTATAATAAGTAAAATTAATCTTTTTTATAGATAATTTTTTCGCCAATAAAAGAAAAAAATCAAATTATCTTGATATCGATGTGAAAATGTATTGTTTGTCTACTGTAGTTCATAAAAGCCTTCTGTATTCATGAGAAGTATAAGTTGCATGCTAATATTTGCCCTCTTAAATGAATCTGTTGTAAGTCTATTCATATAATGGTATAATCTTAATATTATCATAGTATTTATTCACTTATTTTCAGCATATTGAAACTGAGGATTCAGATAGTGGTCTACTGCATGTAAGTCACTTGTGCTTCCAATGTGGATTATTGGACATAGACCAAATTAGTGCCTGACATCACTGCAACAACAAGACCATCGCAAGTATCATCCACCAAGTATGTCCAATGACAAACACGATAAGATGCCTAATTGAAGTTCTTGGCTGATGGCTTTATTGATGGATTGCAACAGCTCGCCTATGCGGACCTCTCGGCCAACTTTTATGCAAATTCATAGCAGCCCTCACGTGGAACATTATGGATCTAATAAGCCTCCATTTATCCCCAGCATGAGAATGAGAATTTCAAATGGGCCTGGAATGGATGCGTACGCACTCTTTGAATCTTTGGGAGGATGAAGGAAGCATCACACATTGTTAATATAATTGTCTGAATTTCACATATATAGAAAATCACCTCTTTCATCCAAAGTGTGAATTTAGAATGACATGAACGAATGATATATAGTGGTATGCAAACAATCCACATAATAATGTTTACTTTAGTAGGTTTTTTTCATTAAATTACTCAAATATATGCCAAATGACATAAGTGACATCATGAAGTGACATAAAACAATGAGGTGAACAAATAAATCAACAATGAAACAAATAAGCTTTAAAAGTATGTTGGATGGGTGCCATCAATTCTCCTGAGCTTCAAAGCTCTCTACTATGAAGATTGGAGGTGAAAATACACCTAGAAAAGCCAAAATAAGGCAGCGTAGCTTGTCATCTATGAACAAGCAATATTGGCTATAAGGGTCTTCAACTCACAAGCAAGTGCTCCTATTGCAAAAGTAGAAAGTCCGCCCCCACCCGCTAAACAAATTTATATAGGCTTGAGGGTGCCTAGATAATGTAGTGATCCTCAGCATAAGAAGATAAATATTCATGCTAACTGCTGAATTAAATAGCATGTCCTGGCTTTTTTAAAAGAAATCTTACAAGACTCGAAAGTTGTGATAGATAGTTTTTTACAAGTACAATAAATGAGCTTCCCTAATCACAATGATGAATAATCATTATAGTTTCAAACTTTTATCATTCTGTTTCTATAGACATGAAATTGATGTATATGATCAATAAATATTGAAATAGAACATGCTGCATGCATATGTAGTTGGTTGAATCCTAAAAGACATCTAAAAGGTTGGCTATGACACTTTCAATCTTATTCATAGTCCTGCATTCAAGTTCAGACATTTGCATGAAGGTTGATCAGAGTCAAGGTTCCAGTTCAAGCACAAGTTTATGTGTAAACTCAAGCACATGGAAGGATTTCATAAAGCATTTGGAAACCCTCTACTAAGTCAAGGTTATCATTAGAAATTTGTTATTTATCCTTAATCATTTCAACTTGATCATCTATTAATTTTAATTAGATTCTTGTGGATCTTCTTTAAAAGTTTTTCTTTTTTGAGAACCATATTAATAAATAGTACCCTTTTATAAAAATCCTTTGAAGTATCATCCTTAAATTCATTATGTTGAGCTTCAATTAATGCAGTTTAGGTTTAGCAGGAAGGTGACTGACAGGTTGTGGATGGCATCTAGCAGGTGGTACCTTAGTAGGAAATGTGTTGTCATCCTTATTAGAGAGTACTTACGATATCTGTTAATATTTTAGGTTGTAAGGTTTATCTAATGTTTAATCAGGGCAATGTTTGCCTTGTATTGCAGAGATGAGCTATGAATGGTAACTCATGGTTCTTTAGTCAAACATCACTCATTAACTAACCCTTCAAATTTGTTAAGGTACTGTATCACGCCTCGAGTTTCTTGTCTAATTTTCATAAGCCGCTTAAAATGAGTGGCCTACTATTTTGTGATGCCAAATGTTTATCTTCCAAGTAATATTAGCAAGTTAATTAAAGTATTATATATCTTTCTCAACCTCATCAACATCTTTCCTTAGAATCTAGTAATGAGCTATCAATGTCACATTCCTTGCTAACAAATATATATTTTTGTTTATTTTTCAATGCTTGGAAAATATAAGTTTCTGTTTGTCACCAAGGGTAAAAATATCATCTTTAGTTATTTGGAAAATTTAAAGTTAAATAATACTAAAGTTAAACATGATAATTCTCGTTAGACCAACTCTTAAAAATAACCATGGTCATGATGACCTGATGTATCCAACTATATGCAATGAAATAATGGAATGCTATTATACTAGATATACAAAGATGCATCTAAGAGGAATTTTAAATTATATGAAATCTTATGATCTGAGTTTTATGATAATAAAGAAAGTGTCCTTACAATCACAATTTTAATTGTAATAGATATCAACTTCATATTAATGCAAGTATCTTTCAAGATCAGCGAGGTCTTAAACATATCATTTGATTAAGAATATCAAATATGAATTCTATATTTGTACCCATAAGCCACATTAGAGTATCTAAGATCTCGCTAGCTAGAATTCATATTTGTGAAATACCCATATGTTTCTAGCTGTGAAATGCCCAAAATATAGAATTGAAGGCCACCATTAAATTGTCATTGGCAAGATTTGCAGAATTTATCATCACCATCTTGGTTCATGACCAGTCTTCAATTCCACATCTTTTCCAGCATATGGATGTGGCTTGCGGGTACAAATATGAATTCTAGCTGGAACAACAAGCAAGAGAAATATATGAATTCTCACACTGCTTCTATATCAAAGTTTGAGAATGCCCATGGTATGTGCAACACCAATGAGTAGCTAAGCCTTTTACTGAGTAAGAGAATGTTAACTTGTTATTGGAGTGGATGTTCTGAACTGGAACTATAGAGGCGTTTAGGTCTACATAATATTGTGAAACATAGCCATACCCACCCATGCAGTTGATCTATGTTTTAAAGAAGAACTTGAAATTTTAAAGGATTGCAACAAACATTTTTAGAAAAGTTTTTATCATACTATACCTAGATTTTTTCATCTAAATTTGAGTTAAGATTTAATCTTGTACTTTGATTATTGCTCCATTTTGTGTGTAAAATTTAAATTCACTTGTCCTCATCAATGCTTGTAGAACATTACCCTCGTGTATGTTAGGATGGGGAGTAGCCTTGCACTTTTTTATATAATTCTACCTCTATGGTGACAAATGACTACTGCTAGAATTCACCCTGTTGACATGGCATTGGTGGATGCCATCTTGTTTTGATGTTATTGATTTGTGTGAGTCTGCCATGGCATGCTCTTGGAACTTGTGAACTTTGTTTGTTGACAAACATCATCAGTGTCATTTACTTGCTGAATGTTGCTAATGCATTTGCTTGGTTGGACCAGTGGTTAAATAACTTATAATGATAGGAAAAACAGTATGGCCAACAAAACCCTCAAATAGGATGAGTCATTGTAATGTATGTAAGTTAAAGTAATGTGAAAGCAGGACAAGACTACAATTAACGTGTATGCTATGAGATTTATTATTACACCTCTATTATAGATCTATTCTAAGTTGTGTTAAGGTTTCATCTTGCCTTACTATCAGCATTAGTTATATGAATGCCTTACAATAACTTCTTAATGTTTCAGTGATAATGCTATAACATAAGATACTCTGCATCTTACTTATAATGCATTTAACCATCTACTCCAAGTAGAGTTTAACATCTTTGTCACATTATATGATAGTTTTTGCTTGTAAATTGCAAATGATTAAATGTATCTTACCATGTGAGTAACCTTATGGCATTTTCTTCTTCTTATTATAGGCGGAATACCAAATATTCCATTAGAACTCTTATACTCAATTACAAACTTCATCCGACTCAAATGTATCAAATGGCCAATGCAACAAGTAGTTTGCATTTCAGAACCATTGCGAACATTGAGCTACTTATAGAGGCTTATAGTAATGGATATATAAAATTCTGTACTCATTGGAAACAACTCTCTTGCCTTAAGCAAATTAGCAAAATAATTAGTATTTTCATATTTAATAACATTTTATTTTGTAATTTTGATGTTATTTTAGGTTTATTTGCAAAAAATATGCTCATGATGATGCATCCTATGAGAATAGCATGTGTTCTCTATTGTTCTAATTTACTTAGCTTGGTTTGATTCATTTGGTGTGCTTCTAGTCAGTAGTTTTGTTCACACGTGATTATTTCCTATTTAGTTTTTGGGGTTGTTTAACTTTTATTTTTTAGATTATGTGTAGTTTCTTATATGATCGGTTAGATTTGGGCCTTAGATATGTTGACTGGTCTTTTGCATTTTTCATTGTTTTAGTTTTCTTGTTCACCATGACTTGCAATCATGGTTATGAAAATTGGATATAATCAGACGGTTGGATTATGAACAAACCCTCAAATAGGTTTGATCTAATTAAAAATCAAATTTGTAGGAACCAGAATAAACTCATGAAAATAGTAGTTGAATTGCTCGACTAGGGGTGTCAATTCGGGTCAGCGGGTCGGGTTCGGGTCGAACCCGGAATTGACCCGGCACTGTTCGGGTCAACCCGAACACGACCCGTTTTTAAAAACGGGTCAGGTTTCCTGACCCGAACCCGACCCGACCCGATTCGGGTCCGGGTCAACCCGACCTAACACGAATGACCCGAAGTTGACCTAAAATTGCTAATTTTCGGGTCAAAATCAGGTCAATATTCGATTTTCGGGTCAAAATCGGGTCAATCTCGGGTTTTCGGGTCAAATATGAGTTTTCCTGTCACTTTCGGGTCAATTTCGGGTTGATGGGTCAACCCGAACCCGACCCGATTTTTAAAACGGGTTGATTTGTTCAACCTGAACCCGACCCGTTTCGGGTTCAGGTTGACCCGAACCCTGATTTTTCCGGGTCGGGTTCGGGTCGTGTTTCGTGTCGTGTCAAAAATTGACACCCCTATGCTCGACCATTAAATTCGGCGTGATTGAATTGGTTTTAGTAGAAATTACAATGGCGAAGGGGTTGGAATTAACATTTTTGAGACTTCATCCATTTATATGGTTATTATATTTCATGGGATGTATTATTTATATGCATATTATTACTTATTAGAATTATTAGAAATATTACATCATTTAAATGTTTTAAATGTTTTAATTAATTTTAATAATTCTTTCTCATCATCACAGTTAAATCATAATTAGAACCCTTGAACCCTTGAATCTTTCCTTTCTGTCTGGTCCGATTCTAAATATTTTGTGCAATTCATCATTTTTTATTGCATCTCCATGTTTTATGAATTGATTGTTTAAGTTTACATGGGTTCTGGGACTTCAATCTTCTAATAATTAATTTTTATTCCTTTGGATATTTTTCATTTCCTCTAGTATGTTATGTATTGTATTTCAGGTTGATTTTTAAATATTTGCACTAGGAGTAATTGTGGAGGGTAGGAGATTATCATGATGGGTACTCTTATAGATGTTGGAATTCCTTGGTTTTGCATGAACCTAGGACTATAGACTTTGTAAAATTAGTTGGTTATAATTAGAAAATACGAGGCATGTATTAGGAAACATTTTGTCTAAAGAAAAATTTCTAGTCTATTAAATCTTGTGTTGAGTTGGATGCTAATTCCTTTGCATGCAATGTAAGAGCTAACATGAAGCTCGGTTTTCTCTACTTGATGAATTTATGCTTTTTTTTCTTTTAGAGAAAATTTTCAAAATGGTCTCTGGAATATTTATTAGATGTCATTTTATTTCCAGCGTATTTAAGGTGTCAATCATAATCCTTTGACTCTTTAAATACAACAGAGTCTCACTATTAGATTTACTATTTAATCCGACAAAAATTTCATGTGAAGTTTGCTCATGAGATGGGTTATAACAGTGTTATTTGAAAAATGAAGTTTTTATGTAACTTGACTTCCATGAAATACCCTTGTTCGTCACCTCATTCAAGAAATTTTAGTCAAATTAAATAGTAATCCTAACATTGGGACTATTGTAGATCATTTTTAAGATGTCAAGGGACTAAATTGGATGCTTTAAATAGTTTAGAACTAAAGCCCCCTCTCCAGATAATTTAGGGACCATTTTAATCAATTTTTCTTTCTTTTATATATTATTTGTAATTGCTTTTGCTAGTGTGCTTGATTTTAGTTAAATATATTATAACTTGTTTTCTAATTTCATTGAAAATCCTATTTGAGTTTTTCTTTTCATGGTTATAATTTTTTGTTTGAAATTTTTTTATTTGACTAATCATTGAATTATTATTTGACTTGTATTTCTTTCATTTTTTATTTACATCCAAAGAAGATGGATTCTTATTTGGTGTCCTTGAAACTGTTAATCTCAGTTGTGTGATTTTCACCAATTGTATTATTTATTTGTATATTAGGAATTCTAGATGCTATGACATAAACTACTAGTCAATTTGAGTTGGAGCCTGAAGTAGTGGGAACAATTTAAGCTTCAAGATGTGAACTTCAAAATTTATGTGTTTCAATTCCACCATTTCATAGCTTTCCACAACTTGGTCATATTAGTATTTTCCATGAAATTAATATATACTGGTTATAAATGCACTTTCATGAGAAAAAAGACATCACACACTTACAGGATTTTATGAGAATCAAAACATGGCACACATACGCATCTTTACCATTCAACTTTTGAATTTCGTTTTAACGATGTCAACCTTTTCATTCTGGCTTCGAGGAGAATTGTCCTTAAATGAGAATATTCTATGAATTATCTGAATTCCTGATTTCAATAGTGTCATACTATGTTCATCTTGATTAAGAAAGGCAGGTTCCATAGGTAATCATTATTCATGGATGTTATATACTGGAACAGGCAACATTTTTGCCCTTACTTTTCTTATTCGTGTAAATTGGCATGAAATATAATTAGTAACTTTTTAATGCAAAATACTAGCTGGTTATGTTTCCGCTTTTTAAACAATTTACAAAAATAGAAATGGAAAGAAACATCAGTTTATGATATGCAATATTCTAAACTTTTTTTCTCCTAAAATTTGAGCAGGTGCACAAGTGTAATAAACTTGCAGGTCGACATGTACGTGTAGGCCTTGCTGATCCTAGTGAAGTTCCCCGCTGTGATATATGCGAAGTTTCACCTGGTACTCTTAGTACTCTAATTCCAGACAACATTCTGCCTTATTTTTATTATGCTTATCCTCCAAACATTTCTTAACTCTTGATCTGCTGGTAGCTTTCTTCTATTGTGAAATCGATGGAAGCTCCCTATGCTTGCAATGCGACACCATTGTGCATGTTGGAGGAAAAAGAACTCATGCAAGATACCTTCTACTAAGGCAGAGGGTTGAGGTTAGAAATTACTCTTCGGTTCAACTTTATTCATTTAGGAAAAATTATAGGTTATTTTTGCTGTCCAGTTTGTTGGCAATAAACAGGGGCAGGCTGAGGATTCAAGTTTACAGAACAAGTATCACTCCGCTAACCATATGGATCTTGATCATTTATCTCATTCGGTGGTGAGAGAGAAGCAACAAAACCATGAAGTTTCTCCTCCTACATTAATTGCTAACAATGATCATCATGGTAATTCAGACTCTAAAATGATTGATCTTAACAAAAGACCATCTCGAACCGGTGGCCAGGATTCAAATATGCAGGTATTTTTTTTTAATGCTTCTCTTTAGTTCATTGATTGGGCTTAAACCATTTTGAAATTTTAATTTGAGCATTTTAGTCCTAATTGTTTGACCCAGGTATAAAAAAAAATATATGTTTTAACTTTTAAAAGGGAATTTGATTTTATATGCCACATAATTGTTGAAATTAGAGACATTTGCTCATTACTTATTTTCTAGGGGAAATATGCTCGAAAGTTCCCTTCATACTAAAATGCCTTGCTTTGACATATATCTTGATGTAAAGGAATAATGATGTCCCTCATTCCCTCTTAGGCTTATCCTTTCCTGTAGTCATAATACTTTTGTCTGAGAGTTCTTTGGTTGGGATGGTGTACGTCGATGAAGTTTGATATTTCTAGATTTATTGACTACTTCAACATATATGGGTACTTTTTTTTGACGTTTCACTCATGTATCATATCATAGATTAAGTTGGTTTGATGAGCTCTAGTATAGAGCTAGATAGAGTATCAAAGTAAGTGCTTCTATACTTGTTATTACATACTCACAAATTATATTTAGACCTTATTCACATTATGATTGAACCATGATTAAATAATGTTCAAATATTGTTCTATTATTATTTGAAAATACTTCGAATAATATTCAAACATGTTCGAATGAAGTTCAAATATAGTTTGATCTTTGATCGAACAATGTTAAAATGACCATAAAATTAAATATTGACCAATTATTTTCTAAAGGTGTCTCAAATATCAATATTACTGTATTGTATAGAAGAGAATGGAAAGAAGATTGGCAAATAGGTTGGATATTCACTAGAAAATGTATCAAAGATTGATGTTATAAAGAATTATTTCCCTTGAAGATCTCAAAGATCTTATATAGAAAGTGATAGAGATTGGTAAGAATAAATTTACTTTGAAATTAGAAATGATGCACCTCCTTGATGGAGCACAGACCTCCTTGATGGAGCACAGTAATTAATTCTAATTTCTCCAACCAAGTTATTTGCATATTATGACCTTCATTTTTCTTGAATGTGATATCATTATCCATTTAGCACATTTCACTCATTGGTGTGTCTATTGCTCACAAGAATATTAAAATTGTAGTTTCTTGTAAAAACGAGGATAATACAAGATCTATTAATTAACTATGTTCCGCTTAAGTGAGAGATGATGTTGATATACCACATGCAAAAATAAGTAATGATGTAAACACTAGACATGCAAAACTAGGTGATGCTGTGGATGTGCAATTCAGATGATAGTAGTTACCTGAATGCTCCCATGCTAACTTGTTAATTGTAGATTACCACTCCAGTTTGTAAATAACCCGAAGCCAGCCAATAGATTAGGTCTGATAATTTTTCATGTACCATGGGCCTAATAGCCCAATTCATGTCATGGAGAATACATGAATAGCTCTCATGCTATAATAGTCAGTGCTTGAAAGTACCTTTAATTCAATGATTATTGATATAATGGCATCAGGCAAAAGTTTGTGATGTGAAACATGTAGGAGTTACTTGAGAAATTATAACAATCAACTGGCCAAAACGTGCCAATATAGAATTATTGCTTGCAATAAAGATAGATTTCGGAACTCAAAATTTTAAACTTGCTTAGGCAAAGAAGTGCTATTGAGATTAGCCAAACAATTTAATAAAAAATCCAAACAATATTAAATGTTACATGCTCATAACAAAACCCAACACTTAACAACGAGAGGTTCACCTTGAGTACTTTCTCACTCAATCACTCTTAGACTTTAGCGGAGAAAGATGAACCATACGAATAAGGATGTTACCACTAGGAAGATGGCACCGAGGACCTTCGTTGACGGAACGGTAGCCGGCGGTGGAGGAGGCGGTGGGTGTCCGACGATTATCCAACGACCTGGTGGAAGGTGCTCTTCAATCGACAATGTTAGTTGGTATATGATGCGGTCGATGTATCCTTCAACAGTTTCGTCGTTGCCAAAGAAGACGTCAAAGAACGGGGAACCAAGGATATCTGTCCTTCCTTGCTCGTCGAATAAAAATCCGTGGTCGATCTCAGGATTGGCCATGCACCAATGATGAGATTGGGAGAGGAAGTCGTCTTCTTCTCTTGGCATCAAATATCATGAACAAACTAGGGTTTCCCAAGAGAGGGGATGCAAGAGAAAGGGGGCGGCCTCGGTGGGGAGAAGGGGAGGGGCGATTTAGGTGGGGGCTTGGATTAGGTTAGAAGAGGGGAGAGGGAAATTAATCCAAAAATCTGAAATTAATTTCATATTTTTTTTAAGTGGATTTGGCGGTATTTAATTTGAATTTTGAATTCAAATTAAAGTTGAGAATTAAAGTGGGAGAGAGAAATGGGGGGGGGGAGGTGGCATGGGGAGGTGATTAAGGAGTCTTAATTGGGAGCATTTAATGAAAGTGGAGAGAGAGGGCCGGTCATATGGGAGCTAATTTGGGATTTGATTTATGAGATGTGGGCCCAAGGTATTTATAATTGGAATAAATCAAATCTGAATTTAAATTCAGATTTGATTAAATTAGGGAGGGAGATATTTGAAATTTAAAAAATATGAATTGAATTCGATTAAATACCCTTTCCTAATAGAGGGAAGTTATTTTAGGAAGGTATTTGTGGGCTTTGGGATTTGAATTTCATTATTCCATGGAAGAGGGAGAGGTGGCCGGCGGCATGGGGGTGGAGATGGGGACGGGCTGTGGTGGTGACGGTGGCTTTGGGAGGGGCGGCCGGCGGTTGGGTAGGCCAAGGCAGCCGGCGGGTTGGGGGAAGTAGGGGTTCAGTTTAGGGGGGTTGTAGGCCGGCGGGTTTTGGGGTGTTGGGAAAAAAAGTGAGAGGAAAAATATGTGGCCGGTGGTGGAGCTTGGGGAGAATTTGAGTGGGAAGGATGACCGACGGTGGATTGCGGAAAGGAAGATGAAAGAAAACACAAATAAGATAGAAATAAACTAACCACGAGCCGCGGACTCTTCCAACTACTGGTGGGCCTTGCACTTGCTCACCTTGAGCTCTCTCTCCCTTCTCTAGTGCACACACAGGATGAAGAAGACAAACATAAAATTTTCATTCAAATATTCATCATCCTTTTACAAAGCATAAGGCCACTATATATAGGCCTCCAATATAAATAAAAGCAAAGTACACAAATGCCCTTAAGGCTACAATAAGAAAACACTCTCCATAGGGGTAAACTCGGAAAAAACTGAAAATAAAATAAAACACATCAAAAGTAAAGACTCTGAATTGTGACCGTCGATCTACGATCTCTTCGTCGGTACACGTGTCGGAATCTCTGAGCTATGTCCTCATCAGTTTGTCTCATGCTCAATTGCAAGTTGAGCAGCTATTTGAGAATGAAGAAGACCGGAAGTAGATATTACATATCCATGCAATAAAAATGAACCTTAGATTTAAGGTGAAGGAAGAAGATAAAGAACTATCACATATCCATCATGTTTCAACAAACAAACAAACAAAAAAAAAACGCCCTCAATGAGGCTATGAGCTAATAAACTGGCAAACCCAAGTATGTTTGTGATCACGATCTTTGAATTGGTACACAATTATACCTTGAGTGTTAGATTGGAAGGCCACCGATAAGTTCAACATTGGCTCATTGGATATACGATTAAAATCAAAGGTGGTTATATTAGAAGTGAAGAGGGACTATGATATTGATTTGTCCTATTTGAAAGCTTGATTGTGTGAGCAGGCTATCACATTTATATGAGGATCTCTTAAATCATTCTTTAAAAAATTATCATTTTATTTAGTTATGCTACATAAAAAAATTAAAGAATAATTATTGATCGTTAACAAAGTGACATTGTTACAAGATAAATGAAGAAGAATGGAAGGAAGGTTATATCTACTATCAGTAACATACATTATTATAGAGAAGACATAACAGTCTTTACAGTTGGCACTAACTCAAAACAGCTATCAGAACACAACAACTAACATGCAGCTACAGATTTCATACAAGTTCAGTTTTTACTTGGTATAGATTTTGATTCTGATGCTAAACACTGTAGATTCAGCCAATAAAGAACTATAGAAATAAACTACAAGAAACTATTATCCAGCAAGACTACTTAAAAATCCTGATACCTTCCAAATTCTACAACCCAAGTTGATTCTTTGCCAACCCCATGGCAACCATCGGTAGAGTTTCATAGATGCTAGCAGGGATTTGATTCCTTCCTCCTCTATAGATGAATTCCTTGATTTCCCTAAACAGCGCCCACACTACAATACTGGAAGAATTTTGAGGTAGTGTAGATCAATCATTCAAAACAAAATAAAACAATAAAGACATAATTAAATCAGCAATTGGAGAACAGATAGCCTAGTATAGGATGTTTTTGATTCAAGAAGAGATTGAAATATCTGATTTCCACAGAGTTTTCTCTTCCTATTCATAATTCCTAGAGGGCTTCACCCAGCTGTGGTGGTACTTCCGTCTGTCAATCTAACCCTTTTGCTATCCTACCGTGAGCTTCCTAGCCTCAGCAATGGGCTTTGAAACTCGTAGATTCAGGACATTTAATTCACCTGAGATGCAGATCAAGAAGTAGTTTAAATGTCCAAAAGATAAAAGACGAGGAATAGGAAAATCAGAGAACCTGGTATACAGTAATTCCTGGCTTCAAGAATATCTTTTCACCATGTCTGTCTCACAGTAATACTCCAAGGTGTTGAGTACGCCCGGCTGGAGTTGGCCTGGATGCAAGAAAAACAGCAATGTCCACTCACAGTAGAAAATTTCTGCTAGAAAGACAGCAGAAACTGTACGAAGTAGGTTGCTTCTTGTTCCTGGATTTACGGAATGCTCCTCTAGCACTGGGCTAAGTTCCTGAGAGGCATCCACCTCTCAACTGAGACCGAACTATAGAGATGAAATTGGCAATCATTAGATAAGGCTACAAGATTTGGGAACCAATCTTGGTTAAATTCTTGGCTCCAATATGGTTTCCTATCCTCCTCTCACCTAAATTAAGTGATCCAGCGATCCTAAAATTAGAAAATTCATGTGAAAATTCTCAAGATATCCATAAAAAAAACTCCCCTTCCTTACTGATAGTAATCTGTCTCATCATTAAAGAAATAAGAGAAAAGAGTATTCTAAGTAATTTTTGTTAACATAAATGATCTCAAACTATGTCATTCTACCTAGGTTGAAAGGGGCTTCTCGATGTATTATATATTTTTTATTCATAGTATGGTGAAAGTGTTGCAATTTTAAAGGTTTGGTAGGGTAACCACTAACCACTTAATGCAAAATTCTCACTTGACGGGACAAGGTTATTGTGATCATCTCGAATCCTCCAATTTTTACTGGAGAGTGCTAACGAAATGATATCATTGACTAAGGGTATTATAGATTCGGTTTTAAACACAATTCATGTTTAATTTGCATATAACAGCGAAAACAATTCAACCCTCTTCATATGTGATGCATTTAGATTTTTCTGTTAAGCTAATTGTTTTCTCTAATCCCTTTTGTTCTCTAAGTTATGTCTTAATTTTATAAAAGTAAGAGTTGTTTCTCTTGTCTGATTTCTCTTTGTGCCTTGCTCTATATTGTTTGCATCAATATGCTTATTATGACTGGTAGGAACATCATAATTTGATTGTAATAAAGGCCAACTCTTTTCTGCAATACATTCTTCGTCCTAATTTTCTTTCATATTTCTGAGAGCATTTGTTGAAGCTACTAAATTATTACCTACATCTTCCTTAAACCCTTCATGTAAAGGCATCAACATCACCTTCTCACGCTCACACTTAAATATATAAATATTATTATGTCTGTCATAGATGGTCTGCTTATCATATTGTCGTGGTCTTCTTAAATGTAAGTGGTAGGTATTCATAGGAATTGCATTGCACTACACCTCTTGTATCTTATCCATGAAAAATTGCATTAATCATCATTTAGTTATTGTTATCTCATTCCCTTTATGAATCCAGGACAATCTGTAAGGTGTAAGGTGCTCCTAGGTAGGTAGATTTATTTTTTCAACTATATGACTTAAGGTTTAAAATTGCATAAATAAGCCTCGAGGCATTTTTCGTCCATGAGGTGAGGCGTAAACCTCGAGGCGGTGTGAGGCGTAAGCCTCACGGACAAAGATTTGCGTAAATGATAATTAAAGTATTATAGCAGGTAAATAATAGTAAGAGTCTATTATACAATAAAAACGTCTAAATGAGAAGTGAAATTAGTGGAAAACAATAAAATAGATGCAATATATGCATCTCATAGCATAATTCAAAGTAGAAAATCACAAATATAAGTCTATCAAAACTTCCAAAGTACAAATAAGAAAGAACATCTAAAATCCAATCATATCCCATCACTAAATGGGTCTTTAAGAGAGGCATCTTCATCTCCAATTATATCTATGAATGTCAAATCTTCATCATATTCAATGTTAACAAATTTTCTCTTCCCTATTCAATAAGAATGATTAGTGTTGTTGTTAATTGCATATATTTTAAATGTAATAGCACATAAGAAATTGTGAGATATCTTTGTTTGCTTGTTGTGCTTCAGTACTAGTGGATGTGTGTGATGTGGTACTAGTGGATGTGCCCACTTGATCTACTTCGTCCCTCAAGACATCCACACTTAGATCCTCTAGCTGCAGGTCTGATAATGACAAATCTGTCTCATCATTTTGAACCCCTCATTATCATATTATGACTTTGAGAAAATATTCTCACATCTTCTCCCATTAATAATTATATTGCACATTCCAATACACTATGCCTCTAGTATGAAAGATGTGTTGAAGCCAATCAAACTTTTTTGTAGCCATGCTTAAAACCCTTTCAATCACAATAAATTCTTTGTCATCTGTATATACTAACTACTCGTCATCATCATAAGGGGCCTTTTAGTTCATTTTCTTCCTCGAGTTGGACCTAATCAACCAAGGACATAACCCTTCAATTTAAATAATTTGAATGGGCCATATATGCCAATGGCATAAAATAACATATGTCATGGCCCATGGCACATAACAATATACTCTCAATATCATCTGCTTAGGGCAGTTCCCATGTTCAAAATGATCCGCATTACATCATATAGGAGCAATAGTACATGGCGCAAAACCCACTTGGTGTGCAATATTTATTTTTATTTTAAATTTAAAATTCATATTTATATTAATTTTATCCTTTATTTAATAACTTAATAATTCCCCCATTATATGTAATTTTTTCTTAATTTCTAAAAAAAGATCATATATCATTTATGAAATTTTATTTGCATTTTATTGACTTAGTGATGCCATATTTATGTTTTTCATTTCATTCACATTTAAAATAAAAATATAAAGATATTTGAATACATGCTTGCTTATATATATTTGAAAGAATTTTAGATATAATTCAAACCAGAAAATTTATATTACATGAAAATATATAGGGAGTTTTACATACATACCACTTAATACTATTCTATTTACATATTTAACACCTAAAACTTTAATATTACATAAATACCACCCATAGTTCATTTTCATACAAAATATGAGTGGTAGAAATGAAATATATGAGTGGTAGGAAAGAAATATAAGTGGTATATTTGATATTAAAATAATATAGGGTGGTATGGATGTAATATTAAAGTTTTAGGTGTTAGATATGTAAATAGGATGTTATAAAGTGGCATGTATGTAAATTTCCCAAATATATAATATTGGCAAATGAAGGTGATTATAATTGTATGATGTATATTTTTTTTGTGACAAATGAAGATTATGAATTAATAGATAATGTTGATGAAGGAAATAAGAGCTTTTTGATATTTGATGCTAACAATGATGACTAGTAGGAAGATTAGTTTTATTTATGACAAAACAAATATACTGAAAATTATCTAAGAGAGATATCTCACAAGTAGATTAGGTGAAGGCGGTAAAAAATATTAAGTCAAGTGTTTGACGATACACGAGGTGGCTCGAACGATCACCATTCATGAAATCAATAGCCTGAGCAAGTTGATATAAATTTAAAATAAATATTTATTCATTATTTATGTAATTTTTTTTATAATATTACTAAAGTCTTTCGATAATTGCTTTTGTCCTGTTGCTGACTCATAATGCATTTTTTGTTATCTTGCCCTTAATTTCAGACTTTTATTAAAATGTAGATCATTGTGTTATAATATGATGTTCATTAGTTTTACACATGGATTTTGATGTTGATTTGAATGCATACCCTTATGTATAAGTAATCGGTCTAATACTAAATTGTCGACTCCCAATTTATATTGAGGTTTTGAAAAGATTGACTTATTTTTAGGTAAGTTATACAATTTCTTGTTGTAAACAAATTATCCTATAGAAAACTTAATTTTTATCTAAGAGCTTATTGCATAAAATATCCAAGCTACTCCCAAGAAAAATAAAAAAAAAGAAATTTAGAAAAAAGAAAGCATTTCTAATGTTCACTCGATAAATAAGTCACAAGTTCTTCCCTCTATCTTATTAACAAACTCGGCACCAGAAATCTCTAGCCACTCTTTTCATTCTTTCGATTTTGGAAGAAAATCAAGGAAAGAACAACAGCTTATAATCCCCACTCTCTCCCTCTTCACACATGACAAGAGGATCCTCGGCCTATTCGTATCCCTTTATTGCATCCCACGATGAAGAAGAGCACATAGGTAAACCTCAGGCCACACACTATAGGCCCGATTTCACTCCTAGGTCACATGCAATGCAAGGTTGCTCCTAGTTGCTCGCTTGACACTGCTCTATGGAGGAAGCAAATACCTAGGGGCGTGTGAAATGTCCTTGGTTATAACTCTCTAGAAGAATCGAAAAACCCATAACAAAGATGCTCTCATCACCTCTCTCTCCTGTTCTCTTTGGAAAAGCCGCACACGAAAATTCCATACCTCTTAGTTTCTTATTCAAAGCATTAAGAGATAAACAAAATGAAGGAAAATACCCAATATTGCATGTTAGGATATTATTCAAGAATTGTTGAGATAGCGTGTCAAAAAATTACCCGACCCACCAACACGAATCAAGAAATTTGGGTTCGGACTGACCCATTTAATAAACCGGTCGGCTTTGTGTTAACCCACCAACCTGATTAACGTTAATTTTTTTCCTTAATTTTTTTTGTTTTTTTTGGTATAATTGTCTTATTTTTATTAATTAATCTAAAATCTATTATTAAAAAATTATTAATTTTTTTAAAATCAAAATGGGTTATCAATCCTGTTCAGGTCCACATTTTTTACCCGTTTATTAAACGGGTCGGGTTTAGATTGCCCATTTTTGGGTTGGGTCAATTTCGAGTCGGACCTGAACTTGACTCATTGACACGGTTTGACACCCTTAGGCTGAGATGCAATTTCCCTTATCCTTGTTAGCTCTAGTTGTTGGAAATGTTAGAGAAGTGGGGATAAAGGTCGGGTCAATTTTGGGTCAGAGTTGAACCCGACCTGTTGATCCATTTTGACTCCTCTATGGCTATGATGCAATTTCCCTCATCCTTGTTAGCTCCAATTGCTAGAAACATCAGAGGAGCAAGGATATAAGGTATGTATGACTAACAGCTTCAATTTTTAACCATTGATTTCAAATTTAATTGATTTGGAAAGAAAAATTAAGCCAAAAATCAAGTGTTTGAAAGCTGGATTGGGTGTGGCTAAACCAAATAGGCCAATTTGGATTCGATTAAACCTAATTTGAGTCGATTAGGTTGATTTAATCTAATTTGATGTAAATTGACTCAATTCAACTCGCTATAGTATAGTTTAACTCAAATTGATTTGATTTTGGTTGAATCAACTCGGTTCTGTTAACTTTGTGTAATTTGACTTGATTTGTCTTAATCAATGAAATTAATGTCGAATCGAAAAAAGAATCGATTAATTCAATTCAATCAGTTTGAGCTGATTAGAGCCAAAGGAATGAGTCAAAATTGTATAAATTAGTCAAATTTGATTAAATTGAATCTTGGATTAAAAATATAGTCAACAGGTGTCTGTTGGTGACTACTTGCTATGGTGAGTGATTAGGGAGCCAGTAAATCCTTAGGTTATGATGAAAAAAAAAGTTAAAGAAATATAAGCTTTATGTGCAGAATTGACATGTGTTTTGATATTTGTGCATCTCTTAATCTCTATAAACACTCCTCGGTAAGCGGGCATGCATGAGTGTGAGCTCTTTATTAAATTTCTTCTGATCTACTTAATTTCCAGAGTGACCACTCAAAATATTGCTACGGTGGCTCTTCGCAAATGCGCCATTTCCTTTGTTGATGCCGAGTGTTTACAATCTGGAAGGGTATCCATCAAGATTCTGACCACATCTTTCTCACGTATTGCTTCAAGAATACAACCCTGCATGTGCAAGAGCCTATGGACGATGAGCTCCTGAATATATTTTACAATGAGGGTTTATGCATCCCCTGTGGCAACTTTAAGTTGTGGTTGCAACTGCCACATCTTTCTATCACATGTTCGCTGACATCCAATGTTTTTATTGGATCATCCCTACATAGGAATTGCTATGGTCTATGGAAAGATTGTTTCTTTTATCTCCTTTCTACGAGAACATGAATTGCCCAAGGCACTGACCTTGTTTTGCCATTTATTCACTGCCAAGGCATTCAAGGATGGGTGAGTTCAGCATGCATCCACTGAAATGAGAACGAGTGTGCTGCTAGCGAATAAGGTGAAGAATTGGAAGGTGAAGTTCGTCTTTGTGTGTAGCTCGGTTGAGTGGTTCATGCCTACTGCTCTATTCCCTTACGAAAGAGTACGGCAAGCATTCCCTTGCTAATCAGGATGAGGAGAAGATCATGAAGTTCCTCAGTGGGAAGTCACTCTGTCAAAAATCAACGCGCCTATCGTCACCTGCACAACATTTTTTATAGTGAGGACTCTTGGTTTCTGTATGATTTTTTTTTTTAAATTTATAGTCGCTCTAATATGTCTTAGTTTGTGTGTAGATTGCATACTAAGATGCGACTTTCCATCAAACCCAACAGTGTTTAAGTACCTTGGTTAGGCCTCACCCTCAATTGAACGTGGAGCGGGCGACAAGGAAGAGGAGGTTGGAACATCAACGGCGGCCTCTGAGGACGCTAAGAAGAAGGATCCACCCACTAAGAAAATGAGAATAGTGGTGAGAATAGAAGTGGCGGCCCTAGCTTGCCTCAAGTGTCGATTGCCAAGAAGCCTATGGCAGCAATTAAGAAGCTGTAGGCCTCTTCAAAGAGCAAAGAGGTGGTTGTTACACTAGCCACAAAAATAGCTAAGGTACTTCTTATCGCTAAAGGGGTCATGATTGATGAGGCGGTGGCCAGGAAGAGGGTTGAGGTGATAAGTTGTCTTACACCATTGGTCGTACTGCTAAGGGCAAGGGAGTCACCATGGATGTCGAGGAGGAAGGGGGCGAGCTAGAGGACAACTTGTCCTTTGATCCCTCACACTCAGAGGAGGTAGGATTTTCTATGAGTGAAGTTGGGGACCCCCACTGTCCATAGAGATGTTATGAGTAGGATTGCATTATATGCTCGAGGATCTTCCTCAAAAGTGAGCTCCACTTTGCAGCCATAAACTTAATGAGGTACTGTTGGCTTACCTCCTACATGCTAGCTCGCAGTCATCGATGAACTAGTGTAAGTGTCATACCTTGAAATGGGCTATTCTTCTGTTCAACAATATTTGGAGGAAAGTTCAGCTAAACTCGCGTCTGAGGACAAGGTTGAAGGGTTGTGGGTGAACTCCCCAGAAGGGAAGAGACATTGAAGGTGAATTTGAAGGAGGAATCGCCATAGAAGGAGGTGGATTTGAAGGCGAAGAAGCTCACTGAAATAGAGATCCCCAAGGTGTCCTCAGAGGTTAAACTAACTAAAGATAAATATACTTTATTCTTCAAGTCCAGCACACTAGGACATCCTTGGACAAAAATATAAGGGAGTGTTGACCTCTACTCACCCAAAAGAAAAAAAAAGTCAAAATCAAATAAAAATATGTACCTGCCAAAGTCCTTTCATAAATTATGTTCAAATCTTCGGATATTCGGCTGAAATTCCTACAGATTTGCATCGAAATGGTCTCGTCCTAGAAATCCCACTCAAATTTTGCAATTGGTTGTCGCGCTCGCCTTGATTACATGCATACCTTCGCTATTAAAGTAGCGACCAGAAGAGCCCTCTATTCGATTCTTTCCCACAGGGCCACAGCCGAACCTCCTCCATACAAACTCTCTGACCCATCCGAGCTCCCAGTCGGATCTCACGATCCAATCAACTCTGATCTTCTACCATTCGACGATCTCCCATCCCCATAGCCGGAACAAGTTCCTATCGTTGGGTCCAAACCTTCGATCTCCTCTCCTGTAGTCGAAATTAGAGCCACAAGCACTGATCTTGCCTTAACCTTCCGCCTCTACTCCACGCTCACGACCTGACCTAGGAGAAGCCGATCGCAACCTCCAGTCGCACCTCACGACCATCTTCCTACCTGCCTCCATCTGCTGCAAGCTTTCCACTGCCTTATGCGAAGCCAACCACCATCCCAGCCGAAGATCCAACGCCTCCTCGCATGAAGAACCCAAATCCCCTACTTGACCGAACCCAGGCCGTCCGACCCTCTCTGCCTTTCGATTCCAGCTGCAAGCCTTTCATCTAACTCGACATATCCGTTCATCTTCCTGCCCCTTGACCGATCTCCTTCATTCTTTTTTGTTCCGATTAAGTAAACTGCTCCTTTTAGGTTTATATTAAGAATAATAACATTTATTATCAGTATTATTATTATTAGTGCGTGTGCGTGCGTGTGTGTTTGTGATAAAGAAAAAAGAAAGAAGAGAAAGAAAAATCTAATAAAAAGAGAGGTTTTTGTGTACTTTTGTCGCCATCGTCGATCACCTTATCACATCATGCAGGTATAATTTCTATACCCAAATCCCATTTTCGACGTTTGCGTTGAGCCGGAAAATTGCTCATACACGCTTTTCTCTAGCGTGGTAAGAAGGAAACCTGGTGCGACGCTTATGACGAAGCGGGTAAGCCCTATACACGCTCTCATAACATGGTTGAGACTTTTATAAGTACCTATAAGCGCTCATGAAACATAGCAGGAGAAAGCAATTGCACCGTCTTTTAAATAGGTACTCGAAGACCTTTAAGCGCTCACGTGGCGTAGCGAGGATTGAAGAATTGTGGAAGCGGTGTTATCCGACACATACTTGAAGTGCTCACGTAGCGTGGAGGGAAAATCTATGTCTCTTGGGTTTTCCTCTTAACGGGGGAGATGTCACACCCAAGTTTTGCCTACCCCGTAACAGTCAATCTAAAGTATAACAGAGAAGGAAAATCTAAACCAGTTTCTTCTTACTAACACCCATTCCGAGCCACTACTTTCAGAATAGAGTGAGTAAAAGAAATTTATTTAGACTCTCATAACTTGCCAACCTATCAAATTCTATAATTAATAATGGGATGCATGTAATGTCCTTTAATGAACATCAAATATAATTAAAATAAATACAGAGCTCTACTAAAACTTTTAAAATTTACTTGCATACCCAAAAGTCTATACAACTATCATTCAGATCTCTTTTAAGATCTCTTTGTACATAAAAACATATTTACACCGAAAGGAATGGTCACCTCCCACCCGCTTATTACCCTATAGGCTCCTTTTTCTTACCTACAATACAACTACTGCTAATGAGTTAAGCTTAATGAAATACACAATTAATGTATAAAAATTAGTCATAACATTGTTAACAATTAAGAAATGTTTAACAATACTAACATAGTTAAAAACACATCCCTATTGAGTATAAGAAGTGCCTAGCTGGATTATTCATCTTGCCAAAATTGTTCAACACCTTTAAACAAGTCATATGATGGTTATAAACTTTTACACCTTTTCAGCGTTCCAATTCAAGGTTGGGTTCAACTTCTCAATTTTTAGAATGGAAGCTATTCTCTCATTCAGGGTTGAGTCAAATTTTCCAACTTGTAGAATTGAGAGTGTAGGCTTACCTCGTCGAGTCTTTCGCCTTTACTTGTGCGGGCCTATCCCCTATATATAACTAATTTTACTTTCCATATAGTCATCATTTTTGACCCTAATGACATATGCTTTGATGACATAGTTGCGCTCTAACTTCCCTTTAGCTGCATTTTAGTTGTGCTTTAGTTGCCATTTAGATGCGCTTTAGCTGCCCTTTTGCTGTATTTTAGCTGCGCTTTAGCTGTCATTTTGCTGCCCTTTAACCATTCATTAGTTTATAAACATTTATCATTTTATGTTTATGAAATTTTTAACATTGATATATATTACTCTCTGCATAAACAATTTCATACATGTTCGTCCATGTTCATACCAAACAAACTAAGGTAAACTAAAATAAATGCGGTCATTAACATAATAAAGATGAAGAGCAATAATAAAATATTTACTAATTCTTATAGTCTCATTTAGGTACCTTTATCTTTCAGAATAGTGGGGTAAATTGTTTCACCTAAAATATTTTGATTCTTTCTCTTTTTGTATACCACTTCAATTACGCTATTCTTCATTCAATGCAACGTCCTTCTTTTGCTTTCTTTGGTACTTGTTAGTGAGAGGAATGAAGGAAAATTGCACCATTCAACCGTTTTCCAGCTATTACAGCAAACTACGTACAGTCTCTCACACGTGAATGGGGAGGGGAGAAATGAACGAAAGGGTTAAGGTTTCATACTTTAGGAATTTCCTTAATACAATATTATACACTGAGGCTCCACTAATAGTTTTCTATCATTTCTCAGCCACATGATTTCCCACCTTCTTAATCAGTCTAATGCATGCAAAGTTAAGTGATGTGGATTAAGTCCAATGCATGCAAAGTTATGTGCTGTGGATTAAGTCCAATGCATGCGAAATTAAGTGATATGGGTATAATAATAATAAAATAATGAAATAGAAATGCTGAAATAAAATTATAGCATTTCTTTAAAATCTGATTAACAGGATTTCTTATTTATTATTATCATTATTTTTTTTGCCAATTAATTGTAACAGTGATAATAATCTGTTATTCATATAATAGATGAAATATTCGAAACTAAAAGTATATGCTTACATTTATTTTAAGCATTTCGGGGATTACAAATCAGCCCTCATTTAAATTTTGTCTTCAAAATTTATTATCTTAAGGACTATTAAACAATTGAGGAAACTTCAATATAATATCTTATTCTTTTTCCCAAGTTGCTTCTTTATATGGTTTGTATTTCCATTTCACTTTGACCTAAGAAATTTGACAGTTTCTAAGCTGTTTAGTATCAAAACCTATTATTCTTTCTGGTTCTTTAGTGTATATCAAATTCTTTTGTAGATCAATTTCATCATATGAAATTCCCTGATGGGCATCTGTAACTCCATTTTCTTAGCAGTGACACGTGAAAAACATTATGAATATGACATGTCTGTTGGAAGAGCAAGTCCATAAGAAACTTTTCAATTCTTTCAATAATTTCAAAAGGTCTTATATATCTAGGATTCAATATGCCTCCCTGACCAAATCTAGTTGTACCTTTCATAGGCTTAGCCTTCATGAATATAAAGTCACCCACTTCAAACTCTACTGCTATGTGCTTGATGTCATAATATTTTTGCTGGCGATCCTGTACAGCTTTTAATCTGTCTCCGATTAATCTGATTTTCTCTACTGCTTCATCAACTAACTCTAGACCCATTAGTTTTCTTTCTCCTACCTCAACCCAAGTTAAGAGAGTTTTGCATTTTCTACCATAAAGTGCTCCATATGGTGCCATTTGTATACTTGCTTGATAGTTATTGTTGTAAGCAAATTCGATCAATGGTATGTGATTCTCCTAATTACCTTTAAAATCTAGAACACAATCTTAATAGGTCTTCTAGTACCTGAATGGTTCTTTCAAATTGACCATCAGTCTGAGGATGAAAAGCTATACTAAAGTGCAAATTTGTATCCAAGTTTTCATGAATATTTTTTCGCAGCTTAGAAGTAAATCTACCTTCTCTGTCAGATAGAATAACCTTTGGAATACCGTGCAATCTGATAATTTCCTTTGCATACAGGCGTGCCAATTTGTCTACCAAATCAGTTTGCTTGATAGGCAAAAAGTGAGCTGATTTTGTTTGTTTATCAATAATCACCTACATACTGTTATGACTCTGTTTAGATCAGGGAAATCCTATAACAAAATCCATTGCAATTTTTTCCCACTTCCACTCAGGGAAAGGTAGTGATTGTAGTAATCCACTAGGTCGTTGATGTTCAGCTTTCACCATTTGACATGCTTCACATCTAGCTATATATTCAGCAACATCTCTCTTCATTCCTGACCATCAGAATATTACTTTCAAGTCTTTATACATGTTGGTACTTTGAATTGTGTATCCAGTATGATGAGCTTCTTGCAAAATTTCCATTAAATCTGGATCACTGGGTACACACAACTATATTTTATGTCTAATAACTTCAACATCCATAGAAAGATCTGGCCTTTTTCCTAATTGGGCTTGCTCCAACAATTTAGAATATTCAGTATTGAGTTTTTGAGTTTCTTTAGTACTATCACTTAGAGTGGGCTTTACTGTCATCTGATGTAAATATTCCACATTCTTAAAACCTCTAATTTCTAATTGTAGCTTTTCCATTTTTTAATCAATTGAACCTCTTGAGTTACCATCCAGCTTATTATTCATGTAGATTTGCAACTCAGAGCATCAGCCACAATATTGACTTTTTCCGGATAATATGGAATATCCAAATCATAGTCTTTAATGAGCTCTAACCAGCTTTCTATGTCTCAAAAAGAGTTCTTTATGTGAAAATATATATTTTAAGCTGTAATGATTAATGAAAATTACACATCTTATCCCATACAAGTAATGCATCCAAAATCTTCAAAGTAAATACTACTGCAGCCAGCTCTAAATCATGAGTGGGATAATTTCTTTCATGGGGCTTCAACTGCCTCGATGCATATGTAATCACCTTTCTATTTTGCATTAGAACACTTCCCAAAGCTTTCAAAGATGCATCACTATAAATTTGAAATTCTTCTGTTCCTGAGGGAAGTGTCAATACTGGTGCTGTAGTCAGATGCTCTTTCAATAACTGAAATCTTTTCTCACATTCAGTTGTCCATTCAAATTTTAACTCTTTCCTCATTAGTTGTGACAAAGGAATAACAATCTGTGAAAATCCTTTAACGAACATTCTGTAATATTCTGTTAATCCAAGAAAACTACGAACCTCTGTAACATTCTTTGGTGTAGTCCATTCCATAATTGCTTTTATTTTCTGTGAATCTATTGAAGTTCATTCTCCATTGATAATGTCCCAAGAAGAAAATACTTCTTAGCCAAAATTCACATTTTGAATATTTTGTATATAGCTGATTTTTTTTCAATGTCTCCAAAACAATTCTTAAATGTTCAGCATGCTCCTCATCAGTCTTTGAGTATATCAAGGTGTCATCAATGAAAATAATCACAAACTTGTCTATATAGTCTTTGAAATTTGGTTCATCATATCCATAATGATAGCATGAACATTTGTTAACCCAAACGACATGACTCTAAACTCAAAATGACCATATATAGTCCCAAAAGTTGTCTTATTGACATCTGCTTCTTTAACTCTCACTGGATTATATTCTGATCTTAAATCAAATCTAAAAAAAATTGTGGCACCTACTAACTGATCAAATAAGTCATCTATTCGTGGTAATGGATATTTATTCTTGATAGTTAATTTGTTTAGTTTTCTATAGTCAATACTCAATACACATTCTCATGGATCTATCCTTCTTAACAAAAAGTATAGGTGCACTCTAAGGGGAATGACTAGTCCTGATAAATCCCTTATGCATTAATTCATGTAACTGAGTTTTTAACTTCTGCAATTCTTTTGGGGCCATCCTATAAGGAGATTTGTAAATTGCTGATGTTCTTGGCTGCAATTCTGTGTCAAATTTAACTTCTCTTTCAGGTAGTAATCCAGGTAATTCTTCAGAAAATACATTTGAAAATTCAGAGATAATTGAAACATTTTGCAATGCTTGAACATCTTTATTTAAGATCTCCATTTTAGCCAAGAATATGATGGACCGGACCAGCCGGTCCATCCACCTTCAACACCGGCCCAAAAAGGGCCGGTTCTTGTTTACTGCAGGCGGAGAACCCGCCTGCCTGGGCGGTCGGCCGAAGGGAAAGAAGGGGGGCGGGTGGGCCCAAGGGGCCCACCAAATGAATAAGGGAGGGAATTTGGTTTGCCCTAGGGGTGTTTAGGGTATTTTGGAGGGGATCATGTGAGGGTTTAAGGGGAGTTAGGGTTTATTTTGGGGGCATCTTGTTTTGTGGCTGTTTTAGCTTTCTTCTTCTCTAGGGCTTGGGAGAAAGCTTCCCTTCTCGAATTGGGAGCATTGTATCCGTGGAAACTTGTAAGTCTTTTGATATTTGACTAAAGGAAGTGTTTGTGAGTGTTTTCATCCAAGAAATATTCTTTTCTTCCACTATTTTTGGGCTATTTTCTTGGATTCCGAATTTTTGCAACTTAAGTTCCATCAGAATACTAGCTCACCCTTTCTTAAGTATTTACCCATCTTTACTGTACTAACTACAGAGGATGTTGCATTTTTCTCACAGGAAAAATAAAAGCTCTTCTCATTTAGTAAATTAAATTTTATTCTCTTCTTCCAACATTGAATTGTAGCAAAATGTTTAATTAACCAATCGATCCCCAGGTTGATGTCAAATATTTTAATAGGCACTATAGTCAATTTTGTTGAAAATTTGTGATACTGAATATTCAAATTCATAAGACACATTTTATTGGCAAGCAAAATATCCCTCATTGGCATCATAACACAAGGTAGGTGTAAAATATACAGTCTCAACAGATAAATTAGAACATAATTCTTTAGAAATAAACGAATGGGATGCACCTGAATAAAAAAGAGCTCTATCAAACTTGTTAGAAATCAAAGGTTTACCTATAATCACTTCCTCTGAATTCTTAACCTCTTGTGGTGTAATGACAAACACTCTAGAGCTTTCACAGGTTGATTGCCTTTAAAATCTGACGCTTCTCCTTTTAACTAAACTAGTGGTTTTCCTTGTATTGTTGTCCTTCATTGGAACTGAGTTTTTCCTTTTTGATTGTCTTCTTCCAGATATCTCCTATGTGGTACCTGTTCTTGATATCCTTGTGGCCTGATATTGATTCTTTTCTCATCTTGCGATGACTCATCTCACCACATTTAAAATATCTTCCTAATCTCACTAATTACTGACCAAAATTCTCATTCCCACGCTGCTCACATAAAGGTTTTTCAAGCTGACTTTGCTTCTGTTTATCATCAAACTATCATCCCTTTCAAACATTTTTCTTGTTCCTGGTTGTTGCTACTCCCAATATACTTGGCTTAATTTAGCTCATATTCAATCCTTCTGGCTCTCTCCACTAAGACTGAGAAGTCATTGATATCAAAAGGTGCCAATGCTAGTCGTAGTTGATCTCTGAGTCCTCTCAAAAATCTGCGGCACTTCTCCTCTTGGGTGTTGACATAATGAGGTGCGTAACGAGACAAAGAAGTGAATTTAGCTTCGTATTGCATAACTATCTTGGAACCTTGAGTTAGATTGAAGAATTTGACTTGCATAGCTAATTTTGCTGAAGGAGGAATAAACCAATCTCTGAAGACTTTCACAAAATCATCCCAATGTATGTTAGTAATAGACATCTATCCAAATTTTTTTTTATGTTGTGCTTGTCACCAACTTTCTACTTCTCCTTCTAACACAAATGTAGCTAATGGTACTTTTCTATTTTTAGGACAAATCATGCCATCTATAATCTTTCCAATCTTGAACAACCAATCTTTAGTTATGGTTGGATCACTTGCACCCTTAAATACTGGTGGTTTAAAAATTTTAAATTTCAATCCACCTAAACTATCACTTTCAGATCTGGATCCACCGCTAGTAGAAGATTTCTTCATACATGCCATTTTATCTACTACTTGTGAGATCAAATGCACAATATCTTAAAGTTCTTTAGACTTATTTCCCTTATTCATTCCTGTTTTTGTATCCGGCCTGGATGACCGACCAGTCATTCTTACTGGCAACTCTTCAGACATAACTATTTGTATGCATATAGATAATTCATGTAATACATGTACTCATGGTTGTTGGAGAATTTTTGTATCCTCAAACGGATTGCATATTTTATGATCGAGTACGGCATAAGAACATGATATATTACCCCGAAGGATAAAAATATCATTTCCTTATGGACTTAATAATAAAATTTACAATTTTTTTTAACAGAGATTCCCCCGCTCGATGTTTGATCGAGTGGGGTTTATTTATTTCTGGGGTACAGATGTCCTATAGGGGCAAGTCCCTATGGTTAATTACATCTTAAGCTCTGGCTTGGAAAAAGTTTTGATTAAACTAGTGGTTTTCTTTCTTTTCTTGTGGAAGTCATTTTAAACATTTGCTAAATTTGATTTTTGTTTTAAAATCTATGAAAGTCTTAGCAAAAGGGTTTTCGGCCTTTAAGAATTTCAAGGAGTGGATCAACTTTGAAATTAGATTTTGGAATAAAGGCCAAGGGAGGTGAAGTAGGAGCACTTGATTCTGAGGAAAACTCAGATGTGCTCAAACTATCCTTTGTTGGGCTTTACATTTTAGAGATCTAATTTTGGTTTAAGTTGATATTTTAATTAGAAAGTTGGGGCTTACATTCCAACAACACATGTTGGAGGAATTGCCCGACAGGTGAGGGCTTATAGGGTGATTTAGAATCAACCCATAACTCAAACCCTAAAACTAAGGTGAGGACTACCGATAGATAGTGCCTTGCAATGTTTAAAATTGCGTATTCGGGTATTGAGGCGTTTTTCATTCGTGAGGCGAGGCGTAAGCCTCAAGGCGTTCTGAGGCGTAAGCATCAAAATTAAAAGATTGCGTAAACATAAAATGATAAATTTTTTATATACTAATGAGTGAATAATATAATACATAAAAAAACATAAGATATGAAGTGAAATCAAAATATTTCAATAATAAAACAACATGAAATATAGTTCAACTCAAAATTCTTTCCCAAATTCCAGTATTCTTTTCATTAACATATAATTCAAATTTCCAAAAATAAATAGCAATGACATATCACATAAGAACTCATAAGTCATCAACACTGTCATCACCAAGGGGTTCTTCATTTGAATCATCATTATAGTGAACTGCTCTCTCCCCTTTCTCCTCTCTTATAGAGTCCAATGTCGGGCATTTACTTCAAGATTTATGTAAGTTTTAATATATATAGCGTGAGGCGTAAGCCTCATGCCAATCAGGCGAGGCGAGCCTCAACCAAGTCGAGGCGCAAGCCTCATAAAAAAAACTCGAGGCGTAACCATCGAGGCGTTTTTTACTAGAATTGCGCAAAGGCTCAAGGCGGGCCTCATATTGCACAATTTTAAACCATGGTGCCTTGAACCTAAATCTAACGAGTGCAAAAGAGACTTACAAAGTACACCTCAGATGAGGCATAATCTGTCCAATCTCTGGATTTACTCTCCCGCCTGTAAGGGACTACCAGCTAGACCCACCTAGTCATTTTTAAAACCATGTTTCTTGGTCTCAATGCAAATGTAGAGTGGATGATTGTTTTTATTTAGAAGGTAGGACTTATAACTTGGCTTTGAGGCCAAGATGCCTAATTATGTGGGTATGCATATGCTGACTCACAGAAAAAAAGATTTTTTTTGTTATCTAATCCTTATATGAAGGCTTTTCTATATGCAACTTGCTTTTGGCCATACATGATTGTTTTAAGTTTTTGAGAAACTTGGCTCTTTGAAAGAAAACTATGCAAATTTTCTTTTATTAGAAAATCATGGAGGCTAATTTCATTTTTATATTGCTTACATTTTAAGCAGTAGAAGATTTATTTTATTCTAAAAGCCTAATGCAATAGAGTCCAGGCCACATTCCAATAAACAAAAAGAAGAAACCTAGGAAAGATATGATGTTCTATAACACACCCAGTAAACAAACAACGTATGCTTTTGTATATAAATAAAGTGCAATAAATATAGAGAGAGTCTAAGTTATTACAGTCATGTTTGGCAGCTTAGTTGCCTGCCATTATACAACTCAGTTAAACTTATAGACTTTACTTGTTGAGGGGTCTTCAACCTTCAACCTTTAGAGAGGTCTTTGAGCTTCATCTCCAAAAAGGTACTTTCTCCCTCAATCCTTTTTTCTAATCCAAGTCCCACAAGTTTTACATTCTACTTCTAATCAATTACATGAGGTAAAATAGAAAAAGACTCAAAAGTAAAAAACAGAGTCAGGAGACAGTTTATATAATAAGCATATAATCATCCCAAAATTGGCCTAGCATATAGAGTGCGAAGTGCCAGGCACCTGCTTCTACCCTGTTGGCCATGCCTCTTGGGGGGGGGGGGGGTTAAGCAGCGAATGCAAGCAAACAACATTAGCATAATCATGACATTTACCCCCTTCTTGGACATGACCACCTGCACAGAAAAGCATTTATATCTTTTTATACTAACCACTTAAGGGCAAGGGACCACAACGCAGACAATCCAAAAGAAAATAACTCCACAACATCAATCATATGCGCACAAAGAAAAATCCTAATCCTAGCATGCCTAAGGGGTTGTGCACTTAAGTGTGTGAGGCTCGTATGATATGTCACACTAAGGGTCCTCCTAGAGTTTGGGTTTAAGGAAGAAATGTCTAATATGTGGCTTTTGAGCTCAATATTGGAGGAATTCTCTTCCTAACTTTTGGAGCTAGGAGAAGAGTGAATTCTTTTAGCTTTGAGGCTAAAGAACGGGAAGAAAGAGAGTCCAACATATAGCTTTTGGACCAAGTGTTGGAAGAATTCTCTTTTTCTTTTCGGGCTAAGAAGAGAAAGGAGGAATCTAACATTTAGCTTTTGAGCTAAATGTTGGAGAACTCTCTCTAGCTTTTGGAGTTAAAGAGAAGTGAAGTCTCCTACAACTTTGGAGTTGGAGGAGGATTGAAGGAATATGCAAATTATGGGTTGCACATTCATGAAGATCTTTGGACACTTTGATGTCCAACAAGAGAGTTGCACCCTTCCAACTTGAGTTGGAAGGATGAAGGGATGAGATTACTTGTATCTTTTGGTTCAACAAGTAAGATAATTTAGATTAAGATTGAACAACTCAACATGGGTTAAGTACAAGGGAGTTCCATACTACTTTTGAGTTGTAGGAAGGTTGAATTTCTCTACAATTTTTGATTTGTATAGAAGAGAGAAAGTTGCAACTTAGGGGTTGCAACCCTCCGAACATTCCTTTGAACATTTGGTGTTCAAAGAGAGGAGTATACTCTCCTAACTAGGGTTTAGGAGAGTATAAGGGAAGAGAAAGTGAAGGAACCTATGACTTTGAGCTAAGGTAAGGAATTCCTTAAGACTTTTGAAGCCTATAGAAGTGAAAGAGGATTTGTAATTTTAAGGCTTCAAATCAAGAAGGGGCCTCTTTGAATTTTTTTATTCAAGGAGGTAGAGTTTCATTTTCTTACTTTGAGTTAAGATAAATTTAGAGAATTTTGGCGGTTGCCTACAATAGATTTGTAGGAAGAGTCCAATGTGCAATCTAGGGATTGCAAATTAGAGGAGTTTCTTTAAACATTTGGTGTCCAAAGAAAAGGTTCATTCCTCCAATTTTTGGTTAGAGGAGAAAAGAAGAGGGGATGTGACTTTGAAGTCATAATCCCAAAAGGATTCTTTGAACATTTTGGTGTTTAAAGAGAAGTGCACATTCTCAGAATTTGGATTGGGAGAATGAAAATATCTTCTTACAACTTTTGAGTTGTGGAAAGATGTGAAGGAATATACAACCTATAAGTTGTACATGAAAAGGTAAATCATTGAACTATGTGTTCAATGATGACCATCATTTATCAAATGTGTAGGACAAATGAAAGAAGAGGCGTGCAACTTGAGGGTTACAAGCTCATGATCATTCCTTGAACATTTGGTGTTCAAAGAAAGATGTACATTCTCTTAATTCGGGACCTTAAGAGAATGTGATAGTTCCCTACAATTTTCAGATTGTAGGATAGTGATGATGAAATGATTTCTTACAACTTTAGAGTTATAGGAAAGGGGAAGTGAAGTGCAATTTGAAGGCAACGTTTAAAATTGCACAATAAAAGGCGCGCCTTGAGGTGCGCCTCAGCGCAATTTCATCCATTTAAGCCTCAAAGCCTACGCAATAAGTTTAGTTTATGAGGCTTACGCCTCAAGTTTACTGAGGCGCGCCATAAGGCGCGCCTCGCCTCATATATTTAAGGCGTCGCCTTTTTAAAAATTAACCTAAATTTTCTTTTTTCAGTTCGGACCCCCAGTTGCCGATGTGGCGCGCCTAGTGAAATGTCGACGTGGCATCAACATTTAAACCCTTGTAAAGGTCGAATGGCGGAGTCGACGTTTCAATTTTCAAGTTACAGTAAACTTTCGAACTTTCAAGCATTCACTCCGGAGCAATTTCAAGCATTCTTCACTCAGTTTCTTCTAAGATGTCGTCACCCTCAAAGAAAAAGGTAACTTAATGCTATGTTTTCTGTTTCGTAATGCGTATTTTATGGTTATGCTATGCGTTGGTGTTCAAGGTTCTGAAGATCTTATTTTATGCTTATTCTATGCGTATGCATTGCTTCTCGAAACTTTTTAAATGTTTGATACTGTGATGCCATCGTGTTTTCTTTGTATTCAGGATTAATGATAAATTTATGTTAAAATTTGAAACATAAAACCTAACTAAATTTTAAACACCGAGTAAATATGCGTAGGTTGTGCGTACGCAATGCGTCTTTTGTGTGTATTATATGCGTATACGTTGCGTGCTCCGTGCTTATATTGTGCGTACTTTATGCGTGCCTATAATTTGCTGCCATGTTTCCTGCACTGTGCGTTCTTGCGTGTGATGTGCGTAATATATGCGTATGTTATGCGTACACTGTGCGTGACCGTTGCTTATATTCTGCGTATGTTGTGCGTATCTCATTTACTTATTTTTTATTTTTCATTTTTTACAATTTTCAGATATATGTTCGTCCAATTACCTATAGATGCTATGTTTCTTCGTTTCGAACAATCAGTGATAACTTTGCTCAGCAAATTACTTCTGAAGTCAATGACACATTGAAACATTTAAAGATGATATAGTTTTTGAAATTTTCTGGGTTTGAACAAAATGTCCCTCTTATTTATGAGCTGATCTCAAGGTGGGACATTTCAAAACAATGCTTTGTTATAAAAGGTCAACCCATTCCTTTCACTGCTGATGAAGTGGCCCTTCTTACTGGCCTGCCAAATAAAGGAGAAGAAATATCCTGGCATTTCTTAACACATACTTCAGTTACATCAACGGAAATAAGGAATGACATGATTGAGTTGAATAAGCAAACCCCCCCGGAGACTATGTTAAGAACGTTTATCATGTATTTATGTTCAAATTTATTTTTTTAACTTAACAACTTCAAAACCCCTCGGTTGATTCAAAGAATAGCAAATAATCCATTTGATTTTTTGTCAATAAACTGGGCTAGTTCAATTAGGGAGTTTTTAGTTGGAGAGTTTAATAAGGCATCCTCCAAGATTTGAAATAAGAAGCCAGCAGGTTACATTAAAGGTTTTGTACCTCTGCTAATTGTGAGTGCTAAGTGCTAACTGCTAAATTCATTCAAAATTTTATTGGCTCAATGTGATTGCTAAAATTTTTTTTCATCTTATGCAGATTTGATTCCTGGAGCATATTACTATTCATGCTGCTATGTATGCTGACAAAAGTCCCCGTTTTTTTCGATGGGCCGATGATATTGTATATACTACAGAGGTGATCACTAACTTATTTGCTAATATAAGGAAAAGTCAGATTTGTAATGTTCTACAGGCAGTTTCCCAGGCAAAAATGGATATGGTTAATGTCGAAAAATATCCATCAGACAGCCCTCCATCCTCTGATTCCCCTCATGAAATATCCACCCATCAAACAAGCCCCCAATCTCCCCATCATACCCCACCTCCTCAGCAAGACCCCCACCAATCTCCCCAGCAACCATATTTAAGTTTTTCTGCTGAAGCACTTAAGTCTCTACAAGAAACAATAATCAAATCCTGTCAAGAAACAAGCACAAAACTTTTTCGAGAATTTGAAGACAGGATGAGCACAGTTTGAAGATCTTACTGAGAGAGTTGGAGTTATTGAGGTCAAGCTCAATAATTACATTGATCAGAGCAAAATAGTTCCTCAGAAAAGATCTGTTACCTACTCTTCATCTTCCAATAAAAGACATAAATCAGATATCCCTCACCATAGCCCTAATGAAAACAAATGAGCCAATCCCACCAAAAGATCCAATCCCACCAAATGAGCCAATCCCACCAAAAGATCCAATTCCAACAAATGAGCCAATCCCAACAAAAATGCAATTTATTCCATATACAAATCCAAATGAACCAATACCAGTAGATAACATTCAAATAAAACCTGTAACTTATGTTTATGCAGATGAAATAGAAAATTACAAAGTTCTTCTGTGTTTGACTTCTGAGAAGAGAAATTTTGTGCTAAAATGTTTGAAAAAGTTCTATAAAAGGTAAAAAGTTGTAACTTATTTTTTATTTGAATATCTGTATGCGTATGATATGCTTGTGAAATGCGTATGATATGCGTGTGTTATGCGTGTGATATGCGTGTGGTATGCGTATAATATGCGTGTGTTATGCGTATGATATGCGTGGGTTATGCTTATGAAATGCGTATTTAATGTTTTTTTTTGCAGGGACGATAGTATCGTGTTTGTTGTTAACATTCTTATTTTCAGATCTGTCATTGATGAGTTATTAAGCGACAGTTATTTAGGCAATGAACATGTAGATATTTTTGTCCATCTCTTAAATGAGAAGTAACCTTATGCCAGATAAGTACCATAAATTTCTATATATCTCTCCAATCTATTGGGTTAGTAACTTAGTATTCAATTTATCAGTTTAACTATTGGATTAGTAATTTAGTATCCATTTCTTAGTTCTTACATTTACTACTTGCACTTGCAGAATAACAAAGGAAGAGAAAAATTGTCCAAATTGCAAATCGACCATATAACCGAGCTTTCTGTTATTTCAAACAACATTTTATTACAACCAATCATTGAATCCAATCACATTACCCTTCTGGTTGATTTGCTGAAAGAACAAAAATGGAAATTTTATAACTCGTTGGACCACCGCGTCAAAGAGCATAGGCTTGTTGTTCCAAAAATCGTAAATGTTAGTCTGTTAGATACTTAGATGAACATGAACTCTTCAATTTTTTAAAAATTTACAGAACTAATCCTTTCTCTACGTATATTTCAGCTTAAAGCCCTATATTCTGACACGAAAGGAGCTTTTGATAGTGATATCAGAAAATGGAAGCTTTCTACCATTAAAGGTATACCAAAACAGGAGAACTCTTTTGATTGTGGAATGTATGTCTGTAAATATATGAAAAGAATAAGTCTTGAAGGCAACACTGATTGGACTGATAGTACAAATTGGCAAGGAGACGTGCCAAACTATAGGGCAGAATTTGCATATGAAATATTTTGTAAAACGTTGCCAAAACAATAGTTTTTCATTATGTGTATAAATGTTTCTGTGTATAAATGTTTTTCATTATGTGTATAAATGTTTTTGTATATAAATATTTTTCATTCTGTGTATAAATGTTTATTTCTGAAGACTATATTTTGTAAAACGCATAACGCACGCACAACGTACACCGTATACATAAACTACGAACGCACAAAAGACGCACAACGTACGTATTATACACTCACATATTACGCAGTAAATTTTATTTATAAAATTCTATTAAATATTTTATGAGCCTTTAGACAGGTATGGTTGGGAGGATAAGAGGGTTGGTTGATTTTTTATGAGCCTTTATTACTTACTATTGCTCAACATTCATATTTATACTATATAATGCGAGACCACTTAAAGAAAAGTGTAACTCATGATGTAACCACTAAAGAATATATCTTTCAATTATGTGTATAAATGTTATTTACATTAGTTTGAGTAAAAAATTTCTTATTAAATGATAATACTTATAAATTAAGCATAGTACGCATAACGAACGCACAAAATACGCATAACGCACGCACAAATTACGCATTACGAACGCACAAAATACGCATAACGCATGCATGATACACACACACATGCAGTAAATTTTATTCATAAAATTCTATTAAATATTTTAATTAATATCTATCTTTGTTTGTAAGTTACTTACATTAAAATGATGAAGAATATGTTTAACACGTTGAACTTAAACTTGTTATTACAAATTAGACGCATTGTGATTTTTATGATTTTATTTTCTAGTCTTGAATATGATACTTGAACAAGTATAAAGGGTTTATGGCTCTTGGTGGATTGTATTTAAGAAAGAGAAATAAGGAATATGATGTTTGAAAGAGTTTGTGTTTGACATTTGCGTTTAAAGATTAGTGTTTGAATTTCTTATTTGTTTTAAAGCAAAAAAAATAATTTTATAAATTATTTTGAAACGTTTTTAAATAATACGCTTAACGAAGGCACAAAATACGCATTAAGTACTTATAATACACGTACAAAAAACGCACATATTACGCATATAGTACGCATATAGTACTCATAAAACACGCACACATTCTATTAAATGTTTTAGGTTACTTACATTTAGTATGGAGTATGGACTGAGGGGTCGTGACATGAATAATAATTTTTGTTAGCTGTGGACTGACAGGTGGCAGATATGGTTGGGAGGGTGGGTTGAATTTTTATGAGCCATTATTTACAATTTATTGTTTATTATTGCTCAACATTAATTTTTTCACTATATAATGCGAGAACGCTTGCCTTATGGCAACGCATGATTTTTTCAAACAGAAGTAATGCAGGCTTGACAGAAGGTTTGATTTTTTACTTCAGAGCTTAGTCTAAGGTTGCTGTTAAATTTTTAATCTTTTGAGGATGAGGATAAATAAGTACCTTTCAAAATTAGGTAATCCTTAGCCTCAAATGAATCACAATCTACCAGCTGCCTTAGACTTCGCTCTTAACTCTTAAGTAAAAATTCTTACCTTCTGTTAAGCCTGCATTACTTCTGATTGACAATCATGTGTAAACATCAAAGCAAGCTTCTCTTGTAATTATTTTGGTTTAATATTTTTAATAGAATATAAATTTAGGTTCTCTTGTAAAATTGTATTTGTTATAAATGTTATTTTAATTTGTTCTTATATTTTTTATATTGTACATAGTCATTAAAATTATATTTATCAAATTCTATTAAATGTTCTTTTAATTATTTTTATATTTTTCAAAATACGCAATGTTGACGCAGAGAGCACGCACAAAATACTCATGGTGAACGCATATTATACCCATATATAACGCATAGTATACGCATAAAGTACGCACAATATAATAATAAACACGTCAAGTACTCATACTATACCCAGAAAATTATATTTTATTAACTATTAATACAAAATCATACATTAAATTACATCTGCTCCAAAATACGCAATGTTCACGTAGATAGTACGCATAACATACACATAAATACACATAACATATGCAGAAATACGCATAGAGTACACAGTGTTCTGCTTTATCGATGACTCGACATTATATAATACTAAACACATCCAGCACGCATATTTGCTTGGAGGTTTCTTCTACTGCGAGACTACGAGTTGGGGTACTGTCTTCTCCGTCCGACCAGCATACGCTTCTGTCCGAGGCTGCTGTCTCCTCCGACCTGCATCAGGTCATAGAAAAGATTAGTAAGAACTTGTTTGCTTCCTATTTTTCTCAATCAGGATGGTCAGAAATAAGGATAAGGCTGCATTAGGTCATAGAAAAGATCCAGCATGGAAATATAACACTCAGGTGGATGTAGGAGGTAGTGATAAAACATATGTCTATCTGAAATGCAATTACTGTGATAAAGTTGTGAAAGGTGGTGTGACTAGGATGAATGAACACCTTTCAGGTTCTCACAAGAATGTTGCTCCATGCTCCAAAGTTTCTGATGCTGTAAGGGATGAGATAAAGTCATACATAAATAAGTCTACCACATCAAAACATCTTGCACATAAGTAATTTGAGGATAGAGTTGATGCTGGATCTTACTACGGGAGTGAGCGTAGCGTTAGGGATTCATCTTCTTCTATGAAGCCCATTTCATCTAGGGGTGCTAGAGGGCCTATGGATCATTATATGGTTGACACATCAGAGGATAGGCCTTCTACTACACAGAAGATGGCCCCAGAAAATGCAAGAGAGGCGCGGAGAAGAGTGTGTAAGGATATAGGCAGATTCTTCTACGAAAATGCAATTCCATTTAATGTTGCAACATCACCTGCTTATTACAACATGATTCGTTCAGTTGGAGCATTTGGGAGAGGGTTCAAACCTCCAACCATGTATTATTTAAGAACATGGATTTTGAAGGAGGAGTTGGAAAGCACTGATAAAAGCATCGAAGAAATTAAGAAGATTTGGGCCCAAATAAAAGTAACAATTATGTCAGATGAGTGGTCTGATATCAAACATAGAAGTCTGATCAACATCCTCATTAATAATCCTTATGGTACTATATTTTTAAGGTCAATTGAAGCATCTGACCAGGTCAAAGATGCTGAGTTCATATTTAGATTATTAGATAGCATTGTTGAAGAGATTGGAGAACATTTGGTTGTACAAATTGTGACAGATAATGCAAGTTCTTATAAGGCTGCAGGTAATAAACTTATGGAGAAGAGGAAACATTTGTATTGGACTCCATGTGCTGCACATTGCATAGATCTGATTCTTGAGAAGCTTGGGGATCTACCTCAACATAAAAATGCACTCACTAAAGCCAAAAAAATAACCAAGTTTATTTACAACCACTCTTGGATTCTAGCTCTTATGAGAAAGTTTTCGAAGAAAGAAATTCTAAGGCCAGCCGCAACAAGATTTGCCACCGCATACTTGACCTTAGAGAGCATGCTGGATGCCAGACAACCTTTAGAGGCTATGTTCACATCTACACAGTGGTTGAGTTGTGCTTGGGCGAAGAAGGCTGAGGGAAAAGAGATTAGAAAGATTGTTTTAAATGACAGATTTTGGCAAAGTGTCTTATATGCCATTACAACCACTAGACCTTTGGTTCATGTTTTAAGGATGGTGGATGCTGAGAAGAAGCCTGCAATGGGTTTCATCTACAATGCTATGGATGAAGCCAAAGAGATGATTGCCCCCAACTTAGGAGGCAGTGAGGGAAGCTTTAGGGAAATTTGGAATATTATTGATGATAGGTGGGAACTACAGCTTCACCGACACTTGCATGCCGCTGGCTACTACCTAAACCCTCAGTATCAATATGCAGAGAACAAGTCTACAAACCCTGAAATAAAGTTGGGATTATATCATTGCATGGATCGTCTAATAAGTGATGCAACTGAAAGATCAAATGCTGACTTGCAATTGGTACCTTTTAGGAACAAAGAAGGTTTTTTTGGATTACAACAAGCAAAAGATACAATTGCCAAACGATCTCCAGTTGAGTGGTGGATTCAATTTGGTGATGGGACTCCAGAATTACAACGTTTTGCTGTGAAAGTTTTGGGCTTGACATGCTCTTCATCTGGCTGTGAAAGGAATTGGAGTACCTACAACCAAGTGCATACAAAGAGGAGAAATCGCTTGTCGACATTGAGGATGAACTCACTGGTGTACATTATGTATAATAGGAGACTCAGAGATAGAAATTTGAAGAAAAAAGGATTAATGGATGATGAAGATCCTTTGCTTTGCGATGATGTGGCATCTGATGATGAGTGGTTTGTAGATGATGAAGTTGAAGTGATGCCGTCTGAATTACAAGATGAAGATTTAAATGTTGATTTCTTTGATGGTCTTAAAGCATCCACATCCACCACAACTCAAGAACAAATCAAAAAAGGTATATAAATAATATAGTTTTCTTTTCTTAAACTTTTATTAATGTATTACACTATTATTCATTATGATATTGTTCAAAAATTTCTACTATTTAGGGAAGAGGAAGATAACTAATAATGAGGAAGAAGAAGCTGATTGGGAGATATTGGACTCTATAGGAGAGGGGGAAGATGAGAGAGCAGCTCATCATAATGATGATTCAAATGAAGACCCCCTTAGTGATGACTGATGAGTGATGATAATGCTAATGACTAGTGAGTTCCTAACTTCTTATGTGATATGTTAATGTCATTGCTATTTATCTTGTGCATTTTTATGTTTTATATATTATTTACTCATTAGTATATACAAAATTTATTATTTTATGTTTACGCAATTTTTTGATTTTGAGGCTTACGCCTCAAATCGCCTTGAGGCTTACGCCTCGCCTCACGAACGAAAAACGCCTCAATACCCGAATACGCAATTTTAAACCTTGAGTTGAAATAATATACAATCAAATTGTCAGATTATACATCTTAGAACAGCTATTTATGGATCACTCATTCCTAGGTTGACAAATATAATTGGCACAAGAGCAGATCAATT
>NW_021318741.1:355197-368477 GCF_001605985.2 Dendrobium catenatum
CAAATCCAATTTCTATCAGTATCCAATCAATTGTTGCTACTATATGCCAGATAACACGTATTCTCTACATATCTGATTGACGACTAGCCTTAATTGAAAGTTCTCTCTTGTTATCGGGAGGGGTAATTAACTATAGGGGCTTGCGCCTATAGGAAACCAGAACTCAGATCATAAAGTCCTCACAAAATGAGGGCGAAATCTCTGGGTAGTGTCTTATCTACAAACCCATCTGCCTTCCAAAATTTACCTCGGAACTTAGTTCGTTAAAACTCCCTCGCCGAATAAGAAAAGCGAGTGGAGGCCGAGGCCGAATTTTCGGAGCCCACAAGGAGATGCTGAGAGGCTGCTGAAATTTGAAGTGAACAGGAGACTTGTGAACTTGGACTTGGACATAAACTTGAATCTGAACAGAATGCAAAATGACACAAAATTCAAATTATTAACAAATGCTTACAACAACAACAACAACAACATCAAGCCTTTATCCCACTACGTGGGGTCGGCTACATGAATCCTTTTTCTCCATTGTGTCCTATTAAAAGCCAAATTCTCGTTTAAATCTAATAAAGAAAGGTCATTCCTAATATTTTCTAACCAAGTCTTTTTAGGTCTACCCCTACCTTTCTTAACACAAGTCAAATCTAATACCTCTACTCTCTTAACTGGGTCGTCGGAAGGCCGCCTTTTTATGTGACCAAACCATCTAAGGCGACTCTCTCTAATCTTATCTTCTACTGGAGCTACTCCAACCTTTTCACGTATATGCTCATTTCGTATCCTATCTCTAAGGGTAAAGCCACTCATCCATCTAAGCATCCTCATCTCTGCCACACTTAACTTAGTATTATGCTTCTCTTTTAATGGCCAACATTCGGCACCATAAAGCCAATGGAGAATTGAGGTTTAAGTTTTTTTTTTTTTTTTGCAATATTAAGTGACAATCATGATTATTCAAACAACGATCAAATGAAAGACTCATGATGAATGAAGCATCAATACAATTTTCATGTATGTATCAATTAATGAGGTTGAAGGAAGATGCAACAATATGTTTGCAATCAATAATACAAGATCTCAATGAAATAACAAGAAGTTGTTACATTGATCGAAATTCAAACTTTAGTAAATGAGTTCACTATACAAGCCAGAAGTCATCTTCAAAAGAAGGTAAAGAACTTGTAACATGCCACGTGACCCATCTATAATTGATAATCAATGAGGATTGTAGAAAATGTGATAATTCACTTGCAAATGACAATAACAATTGAACTATATGATAGTAATTGAGCCACGAGTGTGACAACATTCCTACAATCAGCCATTTTGTAAGTATATATGGGATTTCCCATGGACATAGGAAGATGTGCAATGAATATAACAATATTCTGTGATCAACGTCAAACAACTCATAGATTAGTACATTAGCCTGCTTATGAACGACAATGATTAACTTGCAAGTAAATGCAACAGTTCGTAGATCATTGTGTACAGGGAATTTGATAACGAATGTAGCATCTTCCCTACGCTCAACATCAGCCAGTTTTCAAATACATTAGCCCACCTACAAGTGAGGACAACTCTCCAAAGTGAATGTAGCAATACCCCGCAGTTCATATGCAAGTAAGAACTCTAAATCCATTACAGACATGAGTACCTATAAGAAATTGTAAGAGTATTTGCAAGCAATCATAGATGCTTTTCGCATGTACAATGGTTCATTTTTAGCATGCAAAGGATATGCCATGTCTACAAATAAAGCAGGAGAGACGTAAAGAGGATAGCCTCTTAGCCACCAAGGTCGGTTGACTTGCGAATAAGTATACTAATTTGTTAACGAATGGCGACATCAGATAAACTATGAATATGTCTGATATTAACTAGCTTGCAGATATATACAACAAATCTTATGAACAATGAAGGTTAATATACAATGAAAATGACAACTTGCTAGCCAATATGTGCTGGAAATCAGCAACATATTAGCATTTTTACAATCAATGCTGGTCAACCTGAAAGCAAATATAATTGTTCCTGATGAACAATTGAATGTCAACGTGCAAGTGAATGCAACAATTCACGAATCAATGTATATAAGAAAAATGATAATAAATGCAACAATACCAAGCATTCAGTATCAACATACAATGAACTGACGATGAAGATGTATTCAAAAAGTCTGAAGAAAATGACGCCTTCGTACAATCAATATCACTTGATTGAAAGTGAATACACCAGTTCCTTACAAGAAAAAATAGATGATATACAATAAATACAAATGCCTACGAGCTGCTATAGGAGACCGGTCATGTGCACAACATATATTGTAAGAGACCCGTCATGAGCCCAACACATTACCCACAAGCAAAATTCAGAAGACCATCAATGAATACACAACTCACTTACAATGCTCCTACAATCAACAACCATTCAAGAGCCAACAAATATGTCAATTCATTACAAATGGAGAAAGAAAATACGCATAAGACACTAGCTCCCACAAGTTGTTATAGAAGACGGCGGTACACCATGTGTGTGTTCATAAGCAAAATACAAAGTGACTATATCAAGTGAAAATGCCTATGCGTTACTGTGGGAAACTCATCATGCATACAACAGGCCATCTACAAGCATTTACAAATGCAAAGGAGGATATTTATTAGTGCACGACAATCTACTTGTAGAAAGAAAAAAGTAGTGACTACATTCTACCGTATGACATGGACAAATGACTATAGTGGTACGCAACGCCACCGGATCTACAACATCTATACAAGCGGACAGAAGGCGTATACATGCTTCCAAATAGAACGTTGTATTCCAATGATAGTTGCATGCGCAATTGATCAACATGAAATAGTACAAAAATGCCCCACGCATACACTACAATATGTATGCAATCATACACCCACATGGGCCCCGACGAGCGTGTTACAGGTACACACGTGATGTCTAGGGATGCTGCACGGGTCAAAATAATAAACTAAAATTCAAGCCCGATCTTCCTACGCATGTTGATAGGAGTCGATACGGCTTGAGCTGTCAAACAAATATACTGTCACGATGTTGACCAAGACATTTGTTTTATACATTCATATTATTCCTTCAAGGTCATCCACAAGGAAAATTCATCAACCAAACATAAAACCTGTGAAAAACTCGGTCCTTTGTCGATAAGTAGACATAGTCGACAAGGTTCAATCAATTAAATGAAATTTCCCATAATACCCCGATGATGATCGTGTTGAATGTAAATCTCAACAAGAGGGATTAATTCACAAACACTTTCAAATGCCTCCCAAATTCACAAATGCCCACCAAATGGGACCGCAGGTAAACAGTTATGACCGGGGCCTTCTGAATCGGATGGTTTGTCGCTACATGGCACCTCTAAATTACGGTTATGTCCAGAACATGTAAGCTCCCGAATGGCATCAAATCTTTAAGGTATGAATTAATAGGATATAGTTGACAGGACATAATGTCCTTTGTTAGTTAAGGTGGATTCAAATTTGTCCCCTTAGATAAACACCTGCCTTAGGTCTAGAAGGCACCCTTGGACGACACAATCCATGGTTGCCAACAAGGATCATTCTGTCATGTTACGTAGGCTGCCTCTGACTAAGTAGACTAGGGACCACGATGGTCCCGGACGACAGAACCATGGAATCTTGATTGGGTCTATCATCTAACCATCCGCTTTAAATGCAAGATGGCAAAATTTTCAATTTTAAATGTCAAACCCTTAATATCCAAACCCATGCTACTACTATATGCTAGATACTATATATTTTTATGAATCTGTTTGATGACTAGCCTTAATCGAAAATTCTCTCTCGTTATCTAGAGGGTTAGTTAACTATAGGGGATTTTGCCTGTAGGAAACCAAAACTCTGATAAAAAAGTCCTCGCAAAATGAGGGCGAAATCTCTGGGTAGTGTCTTATTTACAAACCGATCTACCTTTTCAAAATTTAGCCTAGAACTTTATTCGTTAAAACTCCCCCAAAGCAATGGGGAGCCCGAACTGCGAATTTTCGGAGCCCACAAATTTTTGGCGACTTTGCTGGGGTTTGATTTCTCTTTCTATCTTTGACTAGCCATTTAAGCGCTATAATAGTAGTTGAATTAGTCTGAGCTCAAAATCCTGATTTTTTCAAATCTCTTGAAACGATCATTTAATGAATCAAAATGTTGAATGTTTTAAAATGATCTCTTAACAAATTCATTAAAAATTTCATTATGCAGGGTTTTAAATTTATTTTAATTTCTTGTTTATATAATCTGCTTTTGTTCTTTATTATGTGCATGTTTCTGCATTTTGAAAGTGTGAGGTGATATATCAGATGTTGATTACTAACTCTTATCTTTCATTGATGTGGATGGATCTATAGAACACTTCATTCACCGTCTAATTGGGACGCGGTGCTAGTATCTAGCTAGCAAATGTTGTGATTAATACAAGAAACATTAGAGCCACCATCCAGTTTGGTGGGCTACAGTTTCCTGTAGGTACAGTAATGGCTGCCACCATTCCTGTGAATAACATGAATTTTGAAGGGCCTACCAGGAGGCCTTATTTAGCTGAAAAACCTCTGCTCGTCATGCGCATCTACCAGCGCTGCGAGCTACTGCTGCTGAAAATTCTCACAAGAGGGTTTCTGTATTTGAAAGACTATCACAGCCCAAAGTCCTGGCCACTAAGAGGGTCGTAGCCGGCTGAAGAATTTTTGTGGTGAATGCCAACACAACTGTCTTTTACAACGAGCCTTCCTTGTATGGGAGGAACGATGTTAAAGCTTCCTCATCTTGGGGGGAAGCTCACGAGAAGGCAAAGGAGAAGGAAGAATGCTGAGCTTCGGGCTCAATAATAACTACTATCAGTCCACCCATCAAATCTGCATACTCCAGAGTCTGAAGCCAATGTTCCTATCCGAAATAAGTTTACCAACTTAAAGTGAATGAAAAGAAATAGCACCTCGGTGAGTTCAAGAGTCTTTATGGGAACAACGATCTAGAGCCCAAGTCCCTCCGAAGGAGCCTGAAACACTATCAGGTTGAGTTTACAGAGTCTTGAAGGAGAAGAAACAAAAAAAGAAGAAGCCCCAACAGCCTTTAGTAATCGAGACTAGGAGGACCTCGCAGAGAGAATGCCTATTCGTTGCAACAAAAAGGAAAGAAAGAAAGCTGGTTCCACCCGGTGAGCATCGGGGTGTGACACTTGAACCGCGTGTTCAGAGATCCACTTTTAAAAAGATCGCGGTGGAAGAGAAAGAAAACTTAGAGGCTGAGGCCTCAAAAAGAGAAGATATCTAGAGAAAGACTAGATATAGATGTTACATCTAGTGCAGTTCCCTAGAGATCCATCCCTGCCAACAGACAACGTCGGAAGTTCCAAAAGAAGGAATTTTTATTGCCTCAGGTTACCTGACGCAACGCTACGTTCGGTATCGCTTAAAATCGCGACATCTGGCATGCCTTTTTACCCCTTATGACCCGACGACAACTCATATGTTTTAGCACGTTTTTTAAAATATTTCGGATTAGGCCGTAGTAATGTATATGAAATGGGCGGGAAACTAAAAAAGTACGCAGCTTTTACCTCAGGTATAATAACCTTTTCTGTATTAAACCTAAAATGTTCTACAGTATTTACGGTTCATATAATTCTCACATACCTCACGTAAAGAAATCGTGAAGAATTTGAGGAGATGAAAGGATCGAATGAAGCTTATGCTTTCGAAGACTTCTTCGATTACAAGGAAACTCCGACGTTAAACTTTGATCAAGCTTTTTCTGATATAATAGTAGTAAGTTATTATATATACTGTTTTTTTTTACTTTTTACTGTTTCATTACTGGGTATCAAACGTTGGTTTTAGTATTAACGATCATTACTCAGTATGAAGCTTTTCTTAGGTCGGTAATAGGTCGGTATTCATTATTATAGATCAGTATACGCTAGGTACTGATTATAATAGCTCTGTATTAGGTCGTATTCATTATTATAGTTCGGTATACGGTCGGTACTGATTATAATAGCTCGGTATTAGGTCGGTATTCATTATTAAAGATCGGTATACGATCGATACTGATTATAATATATCGGTTTAAACTCGGTGCACAGTTGTACCGAGTTAATATATATTAATACGTCGTAGGAGTACCGAGCATTACTTGGTATGAACTCCTCAGCTTGGTATAAGGATGGTCTTAAGTATTATAGATCGGTATACGATCGGTACTGATTATAATAGCTCGGTATAAACTCGGTGCACAGTTATACCGAGCTAATACCGAGATAATTTTTATTGCTTGTTTTTAAGGTCCTGATTGATATTTAGATTTAAAGCTAAATATGGATGTATGAATATTTCTTAGGGCGTTTACAATTCTGAGAAGGAAGCATATGAAAAATATTGCCAGTACGCGCATTCAACTGGTTTTAGTGTTCGGAAAGATCATCATCATTTCTGGCCAAATACAAGGAAAATCAAATCAAAGGATTTTGTTTGTTCTAAATCAGGCTTCAAGAAGGAGAATGAGAGTGGTACTAAGGTAAAATATCGAAGATCAAGTACAAGAACAGGATGTCCAGTCATGGTTAGATTTTCGGTTAGTCAAGATGGGGTTTAGTCAGTGAATAAAGTTGTAGAAAGTCACAACACAAACTTCGTTGTATCTTCATCCTCAATTCCATAATCCATCACTTGTTTGTAGTATCCCTGGTTAAGAAGAGAGAACAGTGGTGATTAATTCCAACTTCTTTACATGTACTAAATAGAAATACCAAACTTAAGGATTAAAAATTGATTGCTAACCCAATGAAAACTAGAAACAAAAAGAAAAGGTTGATTAAGACTAGGGCAAAGTGCATTTTTCTCGACTAATAAATGACCAAATGCATCAACGTGATTATTGTCAAGTTCCTCTGACAATAATAATTCGTCCAATTGACTTCGATAAATTGTTATATATCCAAGCTCGAAAATAGCGTCGTTCTTATATAATTAAAGAAAACATTAGTTAGGTATCACGAGGTACTACTCGGTACAACTCGGTATTGATATAGAACCGAGTATGTTTAATGTAATACCGAGTAGTACCATATAGTAAAGCTCGGTACTGCTCGGTATCACAAGGTACTACTCGGTACAACTCGGTATTAATATTGTACCGACTTAAAGGTGTCGCGTCTTGAAGCCATACCGAACGTAGCGTTGCGTCAGGTAACCTGAGGCAATAAAAATTCCAAAAGAAGGCCCACGATGACATCCGTTCTAACGGTCGACACCCTAGAGAATCTTTTGGGGGATCCCGTCATTCGCCGAGCTCATCAAAGGAAGGAACCAACTTCGATCGCAGCCCGTAGGTTGGGGAAACCTTCCTACCCAACAGTGAACCTAAAATCCAGTGGCACCGCCGCTCGGAAATCCGAGTACAAGAAAAGGAGGAAGAAGAATTAGAAGACACCATGGACATGGAAGTGATTTATATGGTGAGGCATACCAATGCCAACGATGGGGCCTATTATGATGATGGTAAAGATGGCGACAATTGGCAGCAGCTGCCTAGACAAGTACAACGACGTCATTGTGAGGTTGGGTCTATCCCCAGCAAATGTGGCCATTCTTCGAAAGACGAACGAGAAGAAAAGGCTGGGGAGAATCCCCCTGAAGCCGAAGACATCATGCTCATATGCATGCAAAGACAGACGGGATGACAAATGAGGGCATAAGACAGGGAAATCTCTCAGTTGAATGAGAAAATGGTCGAGATGATGACGATAATGATGCAAATGATGCAGAGAACCGTTGCCATCGGTCCCATGCCCGATCGTCTAGTCGACCCTCCAAATCACCAAATACCTCAAGTTTTAGGAGTACGGGGTGTTCCTGAAGGAGGTCACAAGGTTCACAACATCACCCGCCAACACACTTCGCAAAACATTACTAGTACCTCCAAACATGTAACGACTGCACATTTGGAGGGAATAATCACGGAGAAGATCATGGCAATTATAACCATTGATTGTTGACCTCTAACTGTCGGAGAACCCGACCGACTCCACGTCAGTGCACGACTCAACCGATCGTTCCACCGACATACTCAAACGGAACGACACATCTGCTCATTCACCGCCTCTCTCAAGTTACAAAAATAAACCCCTCTCCCATTCGGACTGTTACGCACTCACACGATCAGAGGAAGGAAAGGAACCGCCAGAAGAAGGAAACCGGCTTACCCCTTTCGACTCTGGCCGACCCTGTCCGACCCCGTTCTCCCTCCTGAGCCGACCGCATCCTCCCGCCTGAGCAGACGACCGCCTCTCTCAAGTTACAAAAATAAACCCCTCTCCCATTCGGACTGTTACGCACTCACACGATCAGAGGAAGGAAAGGAACCGCAAGAAGAAGGAAACCGGCTTACCCCTTTCGACTCTGGCCGACCCCGTCCGACCCCGTTCTCCCTCCTGAGCCGACCGCATCCTCCCGCCTGAGCAGACGCCGCCGCCTAGGTCGCCGATCCGCCGCCGCGACCGCCGTCTCCGCTCCCAAAGCTTCGCCGTGCGTGACCTAGCCCGATCGGGCTTCTTCCGCTTTGCTTCTTCCGTCTCCCACTCTCTATTATATAAAAGTATTATAATATATAATATATTATAATATAACATCGTATTGCTATTATATGATATGTTTATAACCTATGTGACATCCTTAACGACTAGCCTTAATCGAAAGTTCTCTCTCGTTATCGGGAAGGGTAATTAACTATAGGGGCTTGCGCCTATAGGAAACCAGAACTCAGATCAAAAAGTCCTCACCAAATGAGGGCGAAATCTCTGGGTAATGTCTTATCTAAAACTCAATCTGCCTTCTGAAAATTCCCACGAGATCACACACCCCAAAATGGAATTTTTCGGAGCCCACAGATTTCTGGCGACTCCGCTGGGGATGGTTTCTCTTTCCATCTTTGGCTAGTTATATATAAAACATAATAGCAATAAAGTTATTAAAATTCTAATAAGTTTATTAAATGTAAGGTTTTAAAATATGCAATCAAATACGATTTTATACATATATTTTTATTCTGTCTAGTCTCTGCACTCTGAAAGTGTAGGGTGATGTATCAACTTTTGAATACTAACCCTTTCCTTTCATTTGTGCAGAATGGAACTACAGAATATACCCTTCACCGTCCAACTGGGATGAGGAGCTAGCATTCAGCTAGCTAACGTCGTCATCAACACTGGAGATTCTGAAGCCACCATCCGATTTGGTAGCTTAGAGTTTTCTGCAGCTACTGCAAAGGTTGCCGCTGTACCTATTCAAGGCTTGACTGTTCAAGGCCATCCTGCGAAGCCTAATTCTGCTGACACTAATGCACGACGTGCTTATTCCGTGCAACAACCAGGAGCTGGTAGAACTGCTACTGCAAAGGCAGTTCAACAAAATAGGATCTCAGTATTTGAAAGGCTATCACAGCCCAAGGCCTCAGCCACTGAGAGAGTCGTAGTTGGAGGAAGAATATCTGCGATACCTGCTAGGGGTACCACTCTGCCGACCGGGTTATCTGCAACTGGGAAGGACGATGCTGAAGCCTCCTCATCTGGAGGAAGGCTCACAAGGAGGCAGATAAGGAAGAAGAATGCTGAACTCCGAGCTCAGCAGCAACTAGTGCCAACTCATCCCTCCAACCTACCAGCCCAAGAACCTGAAGCTACCATTCCAACCCGTAATGGGTTTGCAAATTTGAAATGGGTTAAAAGAAACAGCTCTACTGGGGAGCTAAAGCAATCTTTCTGGGATCAACGGGCTGAAGCCCCAATCTCTCCAAGGAAGAAAGAACCCGAGACTCTTTCAGCTCGGGTATACAGAGTCCTGAAGACCGTAAAAGAGAAAGGACTGAAGAAGAAGAGATATCATCAGCCCTTAATAATTGAAGCTATAAGAACTCCGTCGAGGGAATACCTATCCCTTGCGACGGAGAGAAAAGAAAGAAACCATACCTCGCGTGGTGAGCATTGGGGCGTGACACCTGAACTTCGGGTTCAGGGATCCGTCGTCGAAAGGTCCCAGCAAAAAGGAAAAGAAATTTGGAGGCCAAAGCCTCACAGAGAAGATAGAAGAGAAAGAGGAACTGATCTGGGTGTGACATCTGGTGCAGCTTCCCAGAGATCCGTCTTTCATAAAAATCGTCAACAATGGGTACTTAAGGAAAAGGTTCCTATTCATGACATTCACAATAGTCGACACCCTGGAAAACCTTCCAAGGAATCCTATTGCCAACCAACCTCATCCTCTCAGAAGAAAGTCAACTTTGATCGTACTCCTCCAATTGAAGAAGTTCATGTACCGCATGAAGAACCAGAAATCTATTGGAAGCGTCGCTCTGAGATTCGACTACAAGAAAATGATAAAGATGGAGACACCATGGAGGTTGAGGTAGTCTATATGGTGGGACATGGTGATGATCCACATCAAACACGTGCCTATAGACGACGCAACGAAGTAGTGCCCACTTCTTCTAAAACATCCTCTCACGAAGATCAAGCTCAGTACGAGCTGTTAGAAGAAGAAGAAGTCCCTTCAGGTGATGAACCGAATGATGATCAAGAAGAAGAAGCGCTCGCTGAGACACTAGCACAAGCACAAAGGCGTTTGAAACATCAAATGAAAGAAAAAGATATGGAGATATTAGAGCTGAATAGCAAGATGATAGAAATGATGGCACGGATGACTGCGATGATGCAGTTAATGCAAAAGAACGTCCTTACTACTCCTGCACTTGCTCAGCCAGTTGATCGTCAAAATCAACCAGTTAATCAACATATATCAAGTAGTATTCCAACAAATCTGCCAACTGATCCAATACCCTAGGTTTCTGGAGTACGAACCAGGAATGAAGAAGAAAATGAGGCTAATCAACGTGTTCATCAAAATATTGCAAATGCATCTGAGGCGATGATGACTCCACAGCTAGAATCAATCATCAATGAAAAGATTAAAGCTGTCATTGCATCAGAACATGTTGAGAAGTTTGTGAGCAAGGGTCGCCCATATCCAGCCGAGTATGATCAGGTGCCCTATCCTAAGGGTTACTCAGTGTCTAAGTTTAACACTTTTAATGACACCGGCAATCCAAAACAACACTTGGCTCAGTTTAAAGCAACCTGTGGAAATGCTGGGGGCGTTGATGCTCTACTCTTCCGCCAATTCATTAGTAGTTTGACTGCGACTGGTTTTGAATGGTATACCGAGCTTCCTAATGATTCTGTCAAGACATTTGCAGAATTAGAAAATATGTTCGTGAAAAGGTTCGCTAGTGCTACCGAGAAGACTACTATTGCTGACCTTGCCTTAGAGAAACGAAAAAAGGGCGAATCAGTGACAAAATACATCACCCGCTGGCGCAACATAAGTATGAAATGTGAACAACAATTGGAAGAAGAGCACGCCGTTCAACTGCTAATGGGAAATATCGATGATAAGATGTTACCATTTTTATGCATGGCCTCCATCAGCACTTATCAAGAGCTACTGGACAGAGTAGCTAAGTTTGAAAAGTTGAACTTGTTTAAATCTGAATATCATTCAGATAAATCTCGAAAAAATAAAGCTGTGAACAATAGAAGAGACGAAATCTATTCTACATCTTCTTTAAGGATTAACAAAGAGAAACAATTTACTCCTAAAGATGATAATGGGAAGCAGTACATCAAACCCCAGCCAAAACTAATATTGGGAGGAAACGATAAGTTTCAAACTTTTCGTAATGGAGGAGAACGTTCGAAGCCTAGAACTGGTGATCGAATCACATCCCTTAAAAAAAAATGAATAGAGAATATTCTTTTAAAAGGGAAAGTGTGGCAAAACTATTCAAACAAGCACTTAATGTTGGTCTTGAATTACCGGAGTGTAAAAGACCCGAAGAAGCTGATCAAAAAGATGATCCAAGTTATTGCCCATATCACCGAGTTATCAGCCACCCTATTGAAGATTGTTATGTATTCAAAGACTGGCTGGAAAGAAAGTACAAAAATGGTGAATTCACGCTATCAAATAGCGTTTTAGTTCACCCAAAAAAGGAGTCTGTGAAGGTGATTATGTCTTCTCCTATACCTCTGATTAAGGAAGGGGATAAAATGAAAGGAAAAATAATGCCAGAAAAAGATGAATGGCAGACCGCAATCTCTAAAAAGACAATGAAGATGATCAAACAACTGGAAGGAGTTCCTAGCATCAAATGGAAATCCTCTACAGAACCAGTGCTTGAATTAAAAGGGAATCCAAATTCAGGTGCATCCACTTCCAGGTCATTAACTCGGAGATGTCTTAATACGAAGCGGTTCTATAAGGCATCCTCCAAGAAGTCCAATAACTCAAATAAGCGCATCAAGCAGAAGAAGAAAACAACAACACTTCAAAAGATCATCAACAATTTAGAAGATTATCATCAACCATTGAGGCGACCTATAACACTTGCAGATTTTATGTCCAAGCTTCAAATAGACCAATCAGAAGTGGAAGATGATGAACAAGAAAATGAAGATCAAATCCATGTAGAAACATGTCGAGTCATCTCAGTGGCACCAAATGCAGCCCAAAGAGATTATGTAAAAGATCATGATAGGGGTCAGATAACAATGCCTCCTACAAAAATGATTAATAAAATGATATCTGAGTCATGTTTGATGGTGTTACATACAAATTATAACTCAGAGGAAGAACTTTGTTTTCCAAGTGAAGATGAGTCAGATCAGCAAATAGCTTCACGAATGGAGCGTGTGAAGCTAAATGAAGACTCTGAACATTCAACAAAAACTACATCAGATGATATTGAATCGAACGAAGTGGCTCAAGTACAGTTAAGAAGTGGTAAAGTACTACCACCGCCGCCGCTAAAAAAGGGGTTATCAAGCAAAGACAAGGGAAAAGATATAGTCGTCAACGAAGAAATAATCCCTAAAGATCATAAGAAAAAATATGATACAAATAAAGGGATAGAATATAATATCATTTCCCATTTGAGGAAAATCCCAGCACAGCTCAGCATCTATGAAGCTCTTCTGATGTCAAAAGATCTTCGAGAAACTTTGATACAGGCTCTCAAAAATCCAGAGAAATATGAAGCATATTTCGCAGAAAGATGTTTGAGCGAAGTTCTTCATGCCAGAAATGAACCTGTTATAACATTCTCTGAAGAAGATCTCATGTTGGGGACTACAGAACATAATCGCCCTTTATATGTCACGGCAGAAAGTGATGGCATCATAATAAGGCGAAT
>NW_021318741.1:368577-493995 GCF_001605985.2 Dendrobium catenatum
GAACGCATAGACTCAGATACCATCATGCTGGTGACGTGTGATCGTCTTTGTGTGAGGGTAAATGTCATCCGTATCCCGCTGAATACGACCAAATGTCTTACTCGAAAGGGTACTCTGTTCCAAAGTTTAGTATCTTTAATGGTAATTTTAATCCCAGATAACACTGAACACAATTCAAGGCCACCTGCAAAAACACATGAGACAACGATGCATTACTCTTCCCACAATTCATCAGAAGTTTAACAGCGGCTGTTTTCGAATGGTACACTGAACTGCCAAATGATTCTGTGAAGACATTCGTAGAGTTAAAATCAATGTTCATGAAGAGATTCGCCAGCGCGACCAAAAAGTTAACGATCATTGACCTCGCTTTGGATAAGGGAAAAAGAGATGAGTTAGTGTCAAAATACATAACTCACTGGCGAAATTTAAGCATGAAATATGAGCAACAGTTGGAAGAGGAGAATGTCATTCAAATACTAATGGGAAATATCGATGACAAGATACAATCATTTTTTGTGCATTGCTACCAAAATCACATCAGGATCAATTAGACAGGGTAGCTAAGTTCGAAGAGCTGAATTTATTAAGTTCAAAGAACCACTCTAGTAAACTTCAGAAAGCTAAGACCTCAGAGGTAAAAAAGAGTGAAATCTACTCCACATCCTTTCTCATGCCAAGGGAAAACATGTGGTTTATAGTGTGGATAAGGACAAGCAGCCAATGCAATACGAAGAAAAACCAAAACAAGCCTACAAGCCTAATCCTTAACTGAAGTTGATACTTGGGGGTAATGTAAGCCATGAATTTTTCAGGGTGAAGAAGAACGCTCGAAGTAGATAATGAGAATTGATGATAGAATGTTCCCTTCCCTCAAGGATAAAATGAATAAATAATATTTATTTAAGAGGGAGAGTGTCGCCAAGTTATTTTGACAGAGATTAAAACTGTAGGAGTGTAAGGGGCCCAAGAAGTCAAAGCACACTAATGACCTGAACTATTGCCCATATTATCGGGTACTCAACCATCCTATTGAAGATTGCTACCTCCTCAAGGATTGGTTACATAGAAAGTACCGTAGGTGAGAACTCACATTATTATACAATGTATTGGCTCACCCCAAAAAAGGATCGACTCGGGTGGTTGTGCCTTCTTCCGTACCTCCGGATGAAGAAAGAAGAGAAGGAAAAGAATCAACTCGAGATGAGCAATGGAGACTGCAGTCTCCACAAAGGCTGTAAAAATCCTGAAGCAACTGAAGGAGTTTCAGGTGTGAAATGGAAATCTCCTACTAAGCCGGTGCTAAATCTGAAAGGATTGCCTAAGTTACATGCATCTACTTCCAAGCAGCACCTTGGTCAAGCTAGCTCCTCAAAATCTGTTAAAATGAAATCCTCCAAGAGGAAGGCCAAATTGGAGATACCCAAGGAAAAGAAGACAACAACTTAGAAGGAGATCAATAGTTTGGACGAATATTATCAGATTGTGAGGCCAAAAAAGATGATGAAGCCAGTCTTCCGGTTAAAGGATGTCAGGTCATCTTAGTCGCGCCAAATACACTGATCAAAGAAGAATACACTGAGGATGTTGCTCTTTAATCTTGTATGTTGGTGTCATTGATGGATTACAGTTTAGAGGAGGATTTATCTTTTCCAAAGTAAGGTGAATCATACCCTGACGTAACATCACAGATGGGACAGATAAATTTGGATTGTGACTCTGAATCAACGGATGAATCTGCAGATACTATAATTACCAACTCTAAATAAAATGCTCTATCAAACAAGTCTGAGCCAGAGGAGATTGCTCAAGTGCAGTTGAGAAGTAGCAAGATACTGACGTCCCCGCGCGAAGAATGGGATCCTCAATAAATACAAGAGGAAGGAAATAGTTATCAATGAAGATATCATCCTCAAAAACCCCAAGTAGAAAGATACTTTAGCCAAGCAGATATATCATAATGTCTTATCCCATCTAAAAAAAATACTGGCGCAAATCAATTTATATGATGCCCTGGTAATGTCTAAGGACCTTCGAGAAATTTTGATTTAGGCTCTCAAAGACTGTGAAAGTTATGAGGCGTATTTTGCTGAACGTAATATAATAGAGATCTTACAAGCCCGTAATGTGCCGTTCATCACCTTCACTGAAGATGACATCATGCAGGGAATAACAAATCATAATCGTTCTCTATATGTTACTGTAGAGAGTGAAGAAATGATAACCAGTCGAATCCTAATCGATCCGAGATTCTCCATAAATCTCATGAGCCTAAAAGCACTAAGATTGTTGTGCCTTAACGTGGAACACCTTGGGCCAGATAAGATGATGGTGCACGACTTTAACGAGAAGGGGCAGAAGATCCTGGGATCATTTATGCTCTCTCACATTTGGAGAACTTCATACAGATGCCAAATTCCTTGTGATTGACGCAGATATCTCATTTAAGATGCTTCCGGGTTGCCCATGGTTGTTTAAGTATGACATCATCCCGTCAACACTACAAAGTGCATGAAGTACCTCAGGATGGAGAAGAATTCAGGATCTCTAGTAATATCCAATCTTTTATAGTCCATAAAGTAACAATCTATGAAGATGTCAAATTCTTCATTCAAAAAAAGTTGAAGCCGTTCAGCTCCCTCGAAAGGCATCAAACTCAAAGGCTGCTATGCGGCCCGAACAAGAAGTAAAAAGAAGCAAGTGGGGAGAAAGAAAATCACGCCGACTTCTCCCAAAATAGTCACTACTCCCAAAGAAAGAAAACATGTGACTCATCTAGGAAGTGACACATATGAAGATGTTGTCACCCATACCAAATATCGGAGGTTATACCAGTAAACGACCAAAGGGAAAAATGAGGCCGAATATTTAAATTTTGATTATGACTACGACTCTACCTGCAAGAACACGGTGCAGGGTGTATTCTCCAGAAGAATAGGTAGTTTGTCAATCTCAGATAGCGTACTAGTAGTCATGTGCATTCTCCTACAACACTTTAAGGAAATTATTCCACGAGAGGTGCACAATGTTGAATACCTTATAACCTATTTTGTGCCTCCTCTTAAAAAGGGGGTTGAGCCCGGAAGTTATTTTATTTTGTTAGAAAGCTCGAAGAACAAGCAAATTGCGATTGATTTCGTTGGCTCGTCGATTCTTGGGAGTTAATACCTATAAGAATGCCGATGTATAATACCAAAAATATCAGAAGAATGTTACAAAAGTGAGGTAATACTTGTTCCTCAAAACAATAAGTTTATTTCTGCTTGAGCATCTGGTTATGAAGAAATCCTCATTCGTTGCCATGGAAGGATATTCTCGCAAGAAAGAGTTTCAAATTTGTCATACATAAATACCCCAAAAAGAGACTTGCAAATCAATCACATGTAGGATATCAAATTCGATGACAACGGCAATGAGGAAATGTATGAAGTTGACAATTATTGTAACCAACCTGTAGAAGCCAAACCTGCATATGACGAGCTTGGAGATGGTAGACAGGAGGCCATTTTAGTTGAGCTAAAAAAATCAACTTGGGGACAGAGGAGGACCTTTGCCCAACCTTCATTAGTACTCTTCTACCAGAAGACCATGTCAAAAAAAAAAGAACTCCTTTGTTAATTCGGGACTGCTTTACCTGGATATATGCTGACATGTCCGGTTTATCTTATAATGTAGCAGTTCACAGATTAGCCATCAAATCAGATGTAACACCCGTCAAATATGCTTCAATTAGAATGAGCTTGGATATTGAAGAACAAGTGATTGTAGAGATAAATAAGCTCATAAATGCAAACTTTATTTGAGAAAAGAAATATGCTGATTGAATCGTCAATATTATCCTTATCAAGAAGAAGAACGGCCTGATTTATATTTGCATCTATTTTCGGGATCTCAATAGACGTGTTCAAAAGATGACTTTTCGGTCCCAGTGTTAGAACTACTAATGGATAACACACCCATCTACGACATGTTCTCATTTATGGACGGATCGTCGGGCTATAATGAAGTTAAGATGAGGCCTGAAGACTAAAAGCATACATCATTCAGAACACTCATCGGCATATTCTGCTATGCGGTCATGCCCATTCGCCTGAAGAATGCTGGTGCTACCTACCAGTGGGTGATGATGCGCATCTTTGTTGAAGTAATATATTAAAAGGTCGAGTGTTTTGTAGATGACCTTGTTATTAAAAGTTTAGGCCGAAAAAATCACTTGAATGACATAAAGATCATATTGAGAGAATCATAAAGTTTGTTCTAAAAATGAACCCTCTTAAATGCGCCTTCATTGTCTTATCCGAAATTTTTTTGGGATACATCGTTCGTCACCGAGAAATCGAGATCGACCCCAAAACATTAAGGTGATTATGGAGAATCCGCCATTAAGGAACCTTTGACAGCTTCGCTTATTACAAGGGCAATTGGCTTTCATCTGACAATTCATATTGAATCTATCGGTAGGTGCCAGCCATTTTTAAAGCTGATGAAGAAAAACGTTCGCTTCAAACGGGTCCGCTTCAAATGGGATGCAGAATGCCAGGAAGTGTTTGATAGTTTCAAAAGAAACTTCGCCATCTATCTTTTGATAGTATCAAAAACTCTACCATTATATGCTTTTAGAGTTGGCAGGGATAGGATGCAAAATGCAGAATGTAGGTGCTAGCCGTCTAGCGTTGATTTTTGTGGTTCAAAAAGTCTGCCATTACATGATTTCATACAAGATTACGTTGATATAAAAGATCGATCTGTTGAAATTCTTGATGACAAAACCAACGTTGACCGGTTGTTTAGCTATGTGGGAAGTAATATTATTGTAGTTTGATATCACATATATGCTACAAAAGGCAGTAAAGGGGCATGCCTTGGCAGATTTCCTCGCGGTGCATCCTATCTTTGCAGATTCTTCGTTCAACGATGATTTGCCCGATGAACAAATCATGCAAGTCAAGGAGGAGGAGAAACTACAATTTTGGGAGATGTATTTCGACGGGCATCATCAATTAAATCTGCCTAACCTCTAAATATGATAAAAAATCGAGCCGACATCAGCCTCATTTTCATATCGCTACTCCGAACCAACAATAAAGCCGAATACGAAGCTCTAATAATGGGGCTGGAAAATATAATCGATGTTAGAATTCATAATCTCCAAATCTTCGGCAACTCTCAGCTTATGATAAATCAAGTCCTGGGCATATAAAATATTTACAAACTTGAATTAGCCCATTATATACCACCGACGAGCTCTTGAGCTTCTGAAATAAGTGACAAATGTTATAATAACTTGAGTTTTTTAAGTTCAAAATGCCAAGGCAGATTGCCTGGCCAAATTAGCTAAGAATGTGACAAATACATACGACGAAGAGCTTATACTGATTGGAGTCTAAACTCGTTGGGTCCTAGAATCAACAATTCTACAATTTCCACAGGTAGAGTGAATAACAGATTTAAGCCAGCTGGATATAATTCCAGTTGATCCTCAACCTCCCCAACAAATCATTATTAAAAATCTACCAGAAGAATGTTATGTAGTTAAGAGACGTAAAACCAGTAGATGCTTGAAGTCATGGTTACATTGCTTAGATGTCAATTTAGAAGATGAATTGAGACAACTATTCATCGATTAGACAACTATTCACCGATTACTACAAAGAAAGTAAACTCCCAACAAACAAAACTTTATCCATACAAATTCGGAAGAGTGTTACAAAATGCATTTGTCAATGAAACACTGTATCGACGGGCTTTTAATCAGATGTGGTTAGATGCCTAGAGACCAAGGAAGCTGGTAAAGTTGAAGTAGAATTCCATGAAGGATTTTATGTCGCACATCAATCAGGTCCCAAGATGGCTGCTAAAATCAAGAGAATGAGTTACTATTGGTCAACAATGATAAGGGATTGTATTGATCACGTTAAGAGGTGCCACGAGTGTCAGATCCACGGTGATGTTATACATTAACCACTAAATCCACTACACGTTATAGTAGCATCATGATCAGTTAAGTGTTGAGGTACAAATATAATTGGGCCGATAGATCTGCCATCATCGGCCGGACACCGCTTCATTCTGGCAACAACTAACTACTTTTCGAAGTAAGCAGAAGTGGCTCCATTCAAAAAAGTTACGTCCGAGCATGTGATCAAATTTTTTCCCCCACAACCTCAACCAGAAGGGACTCCAAATATTTCTAATGCCTCCCAAATTCTCAAATGCCCATGAAATTTAAATTTCCAAAAAATATCATAAAAATTTAAAATATTTAATACTAAAATAATTCACCAAGACGCTTAAAACAAAATCCAATCATCCTCCATAACAGCTTATCGAGGTAGACAAATTTGAAAATATACTTCAGCTCACAAAAAGCAGATGTTTGATCAAGAATATCATTATGATTCATTATGAATCCATCTCTTGCTACTAAGGATGTATCATTGGTCCTCTAATCGGTGGTTTGGTGAGGTGGCTCTGCAAAGAACCTACGGTTTGGCCAGATGGCTCCATGTGATTAACGATTATAACTGTGGCCCTTTGACCTAGCGGCTTGGTCAAACGACTCCACTATATTATGGTTACGGTTTTGACCCATATGCTTCCCAATGACTTCAAATCCTTGAGACATGAATCGATGGAATATAATCGATAAGGCACAAATCCCTTTATTTGCTAAGATGGATTCAAATCTGTCCCCTTAGACAAATATTAACCCGGGTCTGCAAGGTTCCTTTGGACGACACAACCCATAGTTGCCGACAAGGATCCTTTTGTCAGGTTGGGTTGATTACCTCCTCTAACTAAGTAGACTAGGGACCATAATGAATCAGGACGATGGAACCATGGGATCTTGATCGGGTCCATCATCACTTCTCCACCATCTGCTTTAAGTACAAAATGGTGAAATTTCTAATTTTAAATATAAAATTTCAAATACCCAAACCCATGTTGCTACAATACATCAGATATCACATATCCTTTACTTATCTTTTTTGACAACTAGCCTTAATCGAAAGTTCTCTTTTGCTATTGGGATAATGGACTTTCTCTTAATTATTGAGTTAAGACAACTTAGATAATAGTAGACTACAAGTCCTCACCTTCAACATCTCCCTTTAGAATCCTACAATAAAATTTCTCAATAAGTCCTAATTCTTATCTCATCTTGAGGAAAGCTTGGGAGCTCTTATAGAGTTTTTTAGTGTTGGCAAATTTAGTCTCAAACATATTCTTGAACTTTGAAAGGAGGTGATAATGTCTACTTTTAGGCAAGTGAATCATCTTAGTGTCAACACCTTGAGGATCGTGAAGAGTAGTTGTTATTTCAAAGCATCGTTGATGTCTATTAGTGATGTCATTAACTCAAAAGTGGTGAAGTGACCCATTGGGTTTGTCCTACACCTATAAGACTCAAAGTGTGGCATGTTGAATATGGGTGCTGGCGTAATTTCTACAATCTCCTAGAAAATACATTGGTCAAATTTGGCTCTGTCCTAGCATGTTGAGTTGACAGATATACTTTTATCACTTGTAACTATGTGAATGGGATCTTGGGTGGGTGTTGATGTCAGTGCTCTACTATTATCTAACTTCCTGTGGAGACTTGCCGACTCATATTATCCTTTTCGGATTCTCACCCTTTGTCCACTCCTAGGAAGCCCTCCTAAGGCATATTATATCATTTTTATCAATCGTGAGGTTATGACAAGAAGCACTGGCGGAGCCAAAAAATTTATTCAAGTGGGGCCTAAATTAAAATAGTTTCATTTTCCTTCTCATTATCGGAGCCAAGAGGAGCTGTAAGATCAAAATTAAGAATGCAAATAGCATCGCCCTTAGAGATAATAAGACATAAATATCTTTCACGGACGGTCTCCATTTGGGGGCGAGAGAGAAGCAAAAGGAGAAACGAAAGCCGTGCTCGAGGTCGTGAGTTGCGAGTCGCGAGAGAGGAACAAAGGGGTAAACAAACCAGGTCGTTTGGGTTGAGGTAAAGCAAGCCATTTGGCGGCGGACTCTGTGCACGCGGAAGAGAAACCTCACTCGAGGTCGCGAGTCGTGAGAGTGGAGCGAAGGGAAAAAGAAGCATGCTCCATAGACAGATGAGAAAATGAAGCAGTGAAGGGGAAAACGAAGCATCGACCAAGGAACCAATCAAAAAAATTGGGGTTGTTTTATACTTATAATACTATAATTATTTATATAACTTGATAAGCACAAATGATAAGTGATTTTATCTATAGAGCAGTCGACCCACATATCCATGTGATCTGCTCCATTACTGTTGTACTGCATATCTTCAATCTCTAACTAACTATGTAACAAGAGTATGATGGTATATGCTAAATATTAAGAGTTATTACACACAAGCAATTTTCCCAAAATAAAAAATACTATACATAAGCAATAGAATGAAAGCCTGATAGTTCATTACCAATAGAACTCTCTGTTATTTCTTTCCCTTTTTTTTCTATTATTCTTCTCTACTTTTTTATTTTTCTAGTGCAGCTTGTTATTCAACAAAAGTTTTTTTTTTTTTTTTTTTTTTTTTTTGGGGGGGGGGGGGCGTGTGCCTCCCCTTGCCCCCTTCCCTCCGCCTATGATGAGAAGTGTAGTTAAAGTTATGTTCATTGAGAGTTCTCGGTTATTTTGCTCAATAGGTGCCAAAGAAGTCAAAGATTTTAAATATTCATCTTTACCCTTTATTTTTAAGAATTAAAAGGTTATAAGAAAGACTACATCAAGTAAAAATTGAATAGAAAAAATATGGTTTAATAACTCTTTAATACAATATGTGTAGACACATGTCACAATTTGATTGAAGTTGTTGTTAGCTCGTGCTGGAACTCGAGATTGTCTAAGAGTGGGAAGCGAGAGAAGTGTAGTTAAAGTTATGGTCATTGAGAGTTCTCGGTTATTTTTCTCAATAGGTGCCAAAGAAGTCAAAGATTTTAAATATTCATCTTTACCCTTTATTTATAAGAATTCAAAGGTTATAAGAAAGACTACATCAAGTAAAAATTGAATAGAAAAAATATGGTTCAATAACTCTTTAATACAATGTGCGTAGACACATGTCACAATTTGATTGAAGTTGTTGTTAGCTCGTGCAGGAACTCGAGATTGTCTAAGAGTGGGAAGCAAGTTAGCTTGGATTGTTGGGAAGGTAAGCTTTATAGTCGGCTAGTTGTGATATGGTGAGTTAAGAGCCCTCTTAGGCAGCCCTTTTCTATAGCTGAGGCATCGAGCATAGTTGATGAAACTTCATCGTGAGTGATGGTGAGTAGCTTTGATGGCTAGTCCTCCTAGGAGGTGAGTGGCAAGTTGAGAGTTGTGTGATTCACTGAAACCCTTGGTTTGTGTGGGAGGCAGCAGAACCTAAAACAACACATATTTTATATCGAGTCACATCATGTTGGATGCATAATAGTTAATACTTAAAGATATATTTGGAAGGAAATTTTTTCTTATATAATAATAATATAGTCACTAACATTTTTAAAAGATAGTAAATTAAATCATCATTTATTTATTTATTATATCAAATGGTTATACAATTAAAAATATCTATTTATAACAATTATGGTGCATCCATCTCTATTTATCATCATATAATATCAATACTACAACAACAACAACATCAAGCCTTTATCCTACTACGTGGGGTCGGCTACATGAATCCTTTTTCTTCATTGTGTCCTATTAAAAGTCAAATTCTCGTTTAAATCTTATAAAGAAAGGTCATTCCTAATATTTTCTAACCAAGTCTTTTTAGGTCTACCCCTACCTTTCTTAACATAAGTCAAATCTAATACCTTTACTCTCCTAACCGGGTCATCGGACGGCCGTCATTTTATGTGACCAAACCATCTAAGGCGACTCTCTCTAATCTTATCTTCTACTGGAGCTACTCCATCCTTTTCACGTATATGCTCATTTCGTATCCTATCTCTAAGGGTAAAGCTACTCATCCACCTGAGCATCCTCATCTCTGCCACACTTAACTTAGTATTATGCTTCTCTTTTAATGGCCAACATTCGGCACCATAAAGCATTGCAGGCCTCACTACCATCTTATAGAATTTTCCCTTAAGTTTGAGGGGTACATTTCTATCACATAACTAGCCCGTTGCATTCCTCCACTTCAACCATCCAACTTGAATTCTGCTGATAATATCCCCATCTATTTCACCATCAGTCTGAACAATAGATCCAAGATATCTAAAACATGTACTCTTATTAATTATTTGATCGCCCAAAGTCACAATCCCCTCACTAGGTCTATTACTACTAAAATTACACTCCATATATTCCGTTTTTGATCTACTCAAGCGAAAACCTTTAGACTCTAAGGTTGACCTCCATAATTCAAGTTTACCTTCAACTCCCTCTCTAGTCTTATCAACAAGAAGAATATCATCAGCAAAAAGCATACACCAAGGTACATCCTCTTGTCAATGTCTAGTGAGAACATCCATGACTAAAGCAAAAAGATATGGGTTTAAGGCTGATCCTTGATGTAACCCAATCGAAATAGGGAAATACTTGGTCAATCCACTTTGTGTTTGAACACAAGTAATAGCTCCTGCATACATATCTTTAATGATTTGAATATAAACATTATTGACTCCTTTCTTTTCAAGAACTCTCCATAGTACTTCTCTTGGAACAAATAATGTACTAACAAAAGATATGCACATCAATAATATCAAAATAAGCATACATATCTTTAATGATTTGAATAAAAGCATTATTGACTCCTTTCTTTTCATCATATAATATCAATATGATTGTAAAAATAATGTACTAACAAAAGATATGCACATCAATAAGAATCTGCTTAACTCGAAACACTACTCAATCAGATTTTTTTTTTTTTCTTTCCATATGTAGGTAAAATAGAAACGAGCATCAATTGCTCAATAGGTTATTCAAAACTACCAAAATTTAATAGACCAAAAGATAATAAATAAACAGTGTGTCAAAAATAGCAATGCTTGTTTTAATTATAGAAACCTTTACAGTAATGCTTACGATAATAATATTAAATACAATATATCAACATATCAAATGTTTTGCCTTATTAAGTCCAACATCAATTGGAAAATTTAATAGAAGGACGTGTTAGGTTGTAATATAAAAATAATTGAAATAAAACATATTATGTCAATTTTTTCTCCAGCCCTTACATCTCTTAATTACTTCACATATTCATCATTAAGCCCATATATGCTCAATTATTTAATGTGTATACATCTAAAATATTTCATATACTCATCATTAAACCCTTATACCTCTCAAGTATATTTTATTTTTACAGTATTGAGCCCTTATATCTCTCAAGTAATTCTAATAGTATTCATCAGACATTTATACATGTCAAGTATTTCATGTGTGCAATTTTAGACTCTTATACCTCCTAATTATTTTATTTATACAATATCTGACCCCTTACGCCTCCCAAGCATTTGATGTCAGACCCCTATACCTCACAAGCATTTCATGTGTATTATATTTGGCCTTTATATCTCTTATTGAAGCCTTTTTATCTCCCAATAAATATTTATACATACTTCATAACATCTTGTTATTATATAATATTTTCTTTTATAAATTATTTGTAATACATTAATATCACTATATTAGTTTTTAAATGATTTAGAATAATCCACATTAGTATATAACCTTGCATATTAATTTGCAATTATAAGAAATAAAAGAATTTACAAGAATTATCAGAATACGCAACTCAAAAAAATTTTTTTTTTTAACTGTAACACTTAAGAAGGGTTATACTCAACTTAATATGTAGAAAACAAAAGTATGGCCACATAACATTTATAGCTTCGTAACAGTGCTCTAGATGCTTTACTACATACAGTATTAGGTTTTGGCAATTTATCAGCATACCCAAAATGCCAAACAATTTGAAATATCTAGTGAAAATTTAAAATACATATGTCCATATGTGTAGAATGAGTAGAGTAATAACATTCCAAAAGTTACATGAAAAAAATTGCTTGGGTATCGAGGAGTCAGAGAGTTTTTTCGATTGGCCCAACAGGTTAAATTAACCTCAAAACTTTGGAATCTCACTTCTCTCTCCTCTTATTGTCGTCTTCTTCCTTTACTTCTTCCCGCAGCAACTCATGACCAAAGGATAAAAAGGAGTTGCTTCATGTAAATTTGGATATTTATAAAAGAAAATAATTTTTGAATCGCCAAGGCGACACCTTCGTAATGCCCCAAGAGATGCTTTTCAACTAATTTTGTTTTGAAAATAGTGAGATGAGAGCCACAGAGTCAACACTGTAGCGTGACAGCGCCCTAAGTTATGTTTTCCAATTATCAAATTATTGAAAGCAAATATATGAGTGTCGCAGCGCCAACATGAAAGTCCCACAACACCTCCTAGAGAGTTTCTTCCAACTCAACAAATTTTTTTGCCAAATTTAACCAAAAAATTTTTACCCATGAATTCACAGAAAATCAATGAATGTCATGTAAACATGCAAGTCTTATCAGATCTAAATTAGGTCACATCAAGTTGTTCTTCATTTTCTGCTAGATTGTGATCTTTGGGGCGAGTTTATTTTTGGAATCATGAATTACAAGCTTTTTTGCTATGATCCACTGGCCTGCTAAATATATGAGAAGACATATGCGGGTATACACCATGAGAGAGGCTTCTTTGAATCATTTGTAGTCCTGACAAATGTGATTGTTCTAGCTATATCTAGTACTGATCTTCTTAATTAAGCAGGGAGCTGGTGCTAGCCTTACCACAACAATTGTGGCTCCAGTGGGGTCTTTAACGAGGGATGCTGAAAAATAGTTTTGTAAGTGTATTGTGGATTTATCCCTTGTTTTTGTATCATTCATGTCAGAAAGGGGTCGACTATGTTTCCCCAACTAGTTTGTGAGACGATTAACCTTGACTGCATTATAATATTCAACTCTTGTTGGAAAGAGAGGTTCTTTTGGTGAATTACTTTGATGGCTTTAAATTGAAATTGTTCTAAAAATATTTTATTTTATTTAAGCCTGATGTTCAGATTATATTTATTTAGACCTATTTAGCCGCTTTATTTTCTTAGACTCACGGTCCTCTGGTGTCCACACGAGCAATGATATCTTTCATATTCAAGGTTGGCCAAGTTTCCTTTTACAGTGGTCCTGCTGGAGGTTCCTCTTTAATTATTATAATAACTGGATAATTTTCAGTTATATGGATCTTTTCTTGTGGGTTGGTTGAGCAGGATTAACTTTATAAAACATAGAATGTTTTTTATAAAGTGTGAAATTAATCTTGTTCATCTAATTCACATGGGATGACTATGGGTCTCTTCGGGATAATTTTTTTACTTATATACTTTATAGATCACAATCATAATTTTTTTATTATTGTTTTGTTAGTGTTTTCATTAAATATTTGTGCGTGGAAGTTATTTTTTTATGCCAGCGTTAAAAAATTAATTTTTTTCATAATAGTTTTTCAATTGTTTTTCAGTTGTCTAAAATAATTACTTATGTACTTGTATGATAATTAAGGGTGTGCTTGGGACGGCTGCAGTTGGCGGTAAAGTAGGTTGTGAAATTATTGTATAGAAAGTTGCTTCCTGAAGTTGCTTTAAAGAAATCATTATATTTTGTTTGGATAGTATAACTGCAGAGCTATTGTGCTGCAGCTGCATGGAAACAATTTACCTTCATACCCCTATATATATCTAAATGACATATATAATTTTTTAAAATTTAAATTTTTTTAAATGTATATAATCAACTTAACAATTCTAAATTAAAATTGTATCACCTCTTAAGTTGGTACAACTTTTTTTAAATATTTTAAAGCTGCCAAATTTTTTTTTTAAATATTGTTGTAAAAAAATAAATTTTTATTAAAAATATTTGAAAGCCATACAAAAAATGAAAAAAAAATATAAATTATAATTACGATTTCAAAAGCTACGTAAAAAAAAATTTATTCATGCCTTAATTTTAATTTTGATAAAATTTGAATAAAATATGTTAAAATTTTTGTTATTTCATTTCTACCGAAGTTGACAAATACACCTAAGAATACTTGAAAAATATCTTTTACAAGAAGTAAAAATGTGTGCTGACTGCTAAAGAAAATCTAAGAAAAGTTTGAATAAAACATTACTTTTATTAACAATAATAATTAAATGATATCAAATTCAAAAATCTGTATAATTTAAATAGATAGTAAAATTAAATTGTCAGGAAACATGTTCATACAAGACATTAATATCAAATTTACTGCAATGAAGAGCGATAAAAAGGAAGAAGAGTTCGATCTACCTGATAACTGGGGTCTCGAGCGTGGTGAGAAGCAGGAGTGGATATCGCGGAATTTGCGAGGATGTAGAAGAAAATGGGGGTAGTTCGTAGAGTAAGGATATTAAAGTATTTCTCATAGATACGAACAACGGTAAGCAGCCGAAAAGCGGGAGTCTTTTGCTGGACGTGAGAAGCAACGGTGGGACGTAAAAATTTCGAGAACGGAGCACGAACATGTACTCCCAAACCACCATTGGGTTACGTTTCATACAGTACAGCAGGGAAACAACCATCCCAAACGAAGCCTAAGACTTCTTATGTGACATCGTTCTTACTATTTGTAAAGCTACTATAGAAAAAGTAATTTTTTAAAGTTGTTATAGAAAGTAATTATTTAGTTCAATATTTTTTTTAAAGTAGTAAAAAAGCAGTGGACCAATAAAAATTATGATTATGATAAAACTGTTGGAGATGCAGCATAAGTCTACCAAATCAATTATTTACTTCACATATTTAATGTGTCTTTCAGATAACTTCTAGATTTTTTTGAACTTTTAGAGCCATGATTTTTTTTTAATTGCCCGCAATATCTATAACACGCCTAATTACTGAATATATCCGTACTTATAAGTCTACTTGATATATTCGTAAATCATCTTCCATTAATTCTCATTGAATAGAAAAAATATTTTCATACGTAGTTGTTGTGTCCTGCAGTATTAGCCGCGGTAGAGAAATATAAAGTTTAAAGTCTTAGTTTTGTACGGAGATCCAACACGCAATCAGATAAGAGAGCAAAGGTGTAGCATTCATAGGAGACATCAAGATTTTTATGTGAAAAATCCGAAATAGGAAAAAAAATCATGGGGCCTAGCCCAATTTGAATGAATCCACTAGTATTTGCAGTTGATTACAAATGTGGCTCTTCATTGGAAGGAATGCCATGACTTTATGTAACAAATATACACCATACAGAGTGTGTTACATTGTGGAAATAAGAAGAATCATTGTTGATGTGTTCGCTTGGTTATAAGGGACATAAATGGTGGACGACAGAGGTCGGAAGGACTATAGTCGGTGGACGACAAAGGTCGAAATAACCGTAGTTGGTGGGCGACATAAGTCGGAAGGACAGTAGTCGGCGAGCAAAGGTCTTAAAGACTATTGTTTGGCGACGGAGGTCGCAAGGATCGTAGTCGATGTCAGGTAGAAGTCCAATGTAAGATAGAAGTCTAACAAATGTCTAGCGACAGACAGAAGTCCGGCGTCGGATAGAAGTCCTATGGAAATCCGGTGGCGGGCAGAACTCCGGCATCGGGCAAGAATATAGTAATAGTTGGAAGTCTAGCATTGGGTAGAATCAGGCGTCGGGCGGAAGTCCGACGCTTGGTAGAATCTGTTGATGGACAGAAGTTCAGCGTCGGATAGAAGCCTGGCGAAAGTCCGGCGATGGGCAGAAGTCCGACGTCGGGTAGAAATCCGGCGACTAGCGAAGGTCTGGATTCGGGTAGAAGTCCAGCGTCAGTCGGCGGCAGGGCAGAACTCTGGTGTCAAATGACATTCAGGCATAACTCCGGGTGGAAGTCCGGTAGTGGTCAAGGAAGAGTCTAGTGACAAGAGAGCTCTCATTCTTCTCTTCCTTTTGTTCCTTCTATTCTTGCTTCCTTGCCTAATTCTAGCATCAATTGGTGATCGAGTAGAAGTTTGACGTCAGACGAAGAGCTGTCTCTTCCTTCTCTTCCTAACTTCCTTCTCTTCTCTTCTTTCTTGAGCCTTCTTCCCCTCCTTTTGGGGAGCCCATTTCTATGAGAAATGAGGGGTCTATTTATAATTTTATGAGAGTGACATGACTAATAAATTGGAGGAAGATCAGGGGTAAATTGGGAGTGGTTTTAATGAATGATCTATATTGATTTCCTTGATCATAGACCGTTTATTGGACATTTGAATGTCTTAATGATATCATAATTTGCTGATCTTGGGCTCGTTGGATTCTTCTCATTGAGCCGCTCGATTCGACTATAAGCATGTCATGTTTGGAAACCGTTTGTTAATCCAATTTATGGTTTGGACCTTCCAAATGTACTTGGATCTTTGATTTGCACCCATTTGAGCTCGGATTGAGTCGAATTTAGTGTCGTTGGGTTCGTATTTCTTAGATGTTCTATTCATCTATAAGTTTGCTGAAATCAGAGTTCAGATGGTCTCTGATTTAATTTTTAAAGTTTCCAATCTTGATTTTGCTTCGAGATTTGTGCACGATCAAGATATTTTTTTGATGATATATTACTTGCTCCCTATTTTTGAACGTAGAAGCTCCAGCAGTTCAAAAATATGTATTACAACTTTTGAGAAAATTTTTATGCGATTTGAAACCCAAAAATAATTATGATCTTGGGCGTAGAGGTCTTGAATAGTTTTAAAATGCTAAATTTGAGTCCGGTGCGTGTGGTCAAAAGGCGGCTTTCTTGTTTAGAATTTTCCTCCTTCCAATTAACTAAATTTGTAGTTAGATTTCAATTTTCCTTAGCATGTCCAAGGAACATAAACTTCTCGTTCAAGCAAGCAATGAGTAGAATAAAGTTATCTGCCCAGAACATCAAGGCTACTTATAATATCGTACTTTAGCTGGAATAAGCTCCTTTAAATGAAGCCTACATCAGGGATGCTTTAAGAATTCAAATTAAGCTATACCATCCCGGAGGCGGCTTGTTACTGTGCCGGCCAAAGTCGCGCTCCTTGGCTCTATGTGCAGCCGGTTATAATAACCGTCTGCAAAAATAATTTTTTTTAATAAAATTTTATATAATATGCTGCCCGTCCCTAATTTCTTCTTTTTTTTTTTTAATGTTGCCACCGCACTATTTTTTTTCAAACAGAATTTTTTTTTTTTTAAACCGTGGCGGACTCTGATCAAAAAGGGTTTTTTTTTTGGGCGGACTCCACGTTTTTTTAAAAGAAATTTTGAGAAAGGGTGCGGCAGCTTCAACTAATTTTTTTTTTTTCAAATTTCGGATTTTTTTTTGTCAAAATGATTTTTTAATCTGAAATTTATCAATGTGTGGGTCCCACAAAATTCTAGAAAAATCTTGAAGACATTTTTAAAAAATTTCAAACGAATTGAGGCAAAATTCCCCCAATTTTCAAACGATTTCCTCCCTTTTCAACCTATAAATAATCCCTTGGAACAAGGGAAAAATTGCACATTTCCTTTCTCCTTCTCCGTATGACTTTTTTATAGTTAATGCATTCCACTATTTCTAGTAGGCGGTATCACTTACTTAAATTCAGTGCCATCCTCCTTGTGTAGAAGATAAAATTTTTTTCGCCTTCCATTTTCTTCTCCTTTGATCTTCTTCTTACATTAAAGACATTATACTATCTTAAATAGATGACATCTCCTACCAAGCTTTAGTGTCCGTCTCTTGTGTAGAAGAAGTCACGATAAGAGCTTATTCTCTCCATATATAACCCTTAACAAAAAAAGATCAACTACCTCTTGCACGCGAGGGTGATTTGAGAAGATCTGACGATAGTAGCACCTGAGAGGAAAGTTGGTGATTGTTAGTAGATGACTAGAATTTTGATGATGCTTGAGGAAAAGTCCGGAGACGATCGGCGATCGGGTGAAAGTTTGACGTCAATCGATAATCAGGTGAAGAGCTGAAGGAGATAATTGGAGGCTGTGCTGCTAATAATAGTCGAGCAAAAAGCTGATGATGGTTGATATGAGGTGAAGAGCCGACACGGATATCAGGTGAAAGGCCGATGATGGTGGGTGTCTAGTGGCATTTTTCTAAAGCAATATGCACTAATACTGACATGTATGAATATTAGATATCCCTGATTGAAGGGGTCCAAGCAGTGTTCCATGTTAACAGTCTGGCGACATACTAATAGTATCAATTGAGTGGAGGCCTGATGATGATCAGGTTATAATTTTTCTTTGGTTAAATTCCAGGAGATGCTTCAATGTGCAATAGAGAAGAAGTCAATAGAATCCACAAATGATATTTGACTTTTTTGAAGTTATTTGTTACTTTATGACATTAACTTGTACAGATAATATCGATGTATTTTTAATGTTAGCTTCTAGTGAGAATAGATGTATACTTGAATTTGATGTTGAATCTATGTAACTACATATATATTATATATAAAGTTGAGATTATCGTATGAGCTTGATGTTTATTTTTCATTTGAAATGAATTTCTCCCTCAAAGGAAACTATGTTGTTTATACATCATTGAGACATGCTTTGATATATTCTCTTCATGCTTTTTTGGGCTTTTTTAGATGGTTAAGGTCTTCATGTAAGTGATAACTTTACCAACCACTTGCTTTCATGGAATCTTTATAGAGAGAATATTGTTCATTCAGAGTATATCTCGATGATGTTAACCTCTATAAAAGAGATTTAGAGAATCCACAAAATATGTATGACATTTCTGAGATTGTATGTCAGAGCATTATTCGATGCCATTAACTTATGTAGAAGAGGTCGAGAGAATCCACCAAGGATGTATGACTTATCCAAAGTTGTATGTCAGAGCTCTGCTTGATGATGTTAACCTATATGAAAGAGGTCGAGAGAATCCACCATGGATGTATGACCTATCCGACGTTATATGTCAAATCCTTGCTCGATGACGTTAACCTATGTGGAAGAGGTTGAGAGAATCCTCTAGGGATGTATGACTTATTTTAAGGTTGTATGTCATAGTTCTACTCAATGACGTTAGCCTATGTGGAAGAGGTCAAGAGAATTCACCAATGATGGATGGCCTACCCAAGATTGTATGTCAGAGTCCTACTCGATGATGTTAATCTGTGTGGAAGAGGTCGAGAGAATCAACGAAGGATGTATGACCTATTCGAGGTTGTATATCAGATAACTACTCGATGATGTATAGAAGAGGTCTAAAGAATCCAACAAGGATGTATGACCTATCCGAAGCTGTATATCAGAGCCCTGCTCGATGATGTTAACCTATATAGAAGAGGTTGAGAGAATCCACCAAGGATGTATGACCTATCCGTGGTTGTATGTCAGATCCCTATTCAATGACGTTAACCTATATTCGAGAAATCTTTTTGACCATGGCTGTAGTCAAGGTTTCCCCCCAATCCACATTTAATTCTTATGAAATTGATTCAACAATAGTTGATGTCAAAATGTTGACACGAAAGACCTTCTGAGGTTGGTGAAAAAATTGCCCCCAAGTCGAGAAGCATGTTTTCACAAATGGAGCCAAGCTGTTGCGTCCTATAGTATTTGTGGTGGTAGAGAAATATAAAGTTTAACGTCTTAGCTTTATTTGGAGATCTAGCACGCAATCAGATAAGAGAGCGAGGGTGTAACATTCATAGGAGACACCAAGATTTTTATGTGAAAAATCATAAAAAGGGGAAAACCATGGGGTCTAGCCCAGTTTGAATGAATCCACTAGTATTTACAGTATATTACAAATGAGGCCCTTCATTGAAAGGAAGGTCATGGCTTTATGTAACAAATATATATAATATAGAGTGTGTTACATGATAGAAATATGAAGAATCACTGTTGATGTGTTGGCTTGGTCAGAAGGGCCATAGTTGGTGGGCGACGGAGGTCGAAAGGATTGTAGTCGGTGGGGGACATAAGTCGGAAGGACCGCTGTCAGTGGGCGACGGAGGTCATAAATGTTGTTGTCTAATGACGGAGGTAAGAAGGTCTGTAGTTGGCGTCGGCTAGAAGTTCAGTGATGGACAGAAGTCCTATGTAAGATAGAAGTCTGATGAATGATCGACGAGGGGCAGAAGTCCGACTTCGGATAGAAGCCTAATGTCAGGTAGAAGTCCAATGGAAATTCGATGACGGGCGAAAGTCCGGCGTCGGGTAGGAATCCGGCGACGAGAGGAAGTCCAGTATTGGGTAGGAATCCGGCGACGGGCGAAAGTCTAGCGCTTGGTAGGAATCTATCGATGGATAGAAGTCCAACATCAGATAGAAGCTCAATGAAAGTCCAGAGACGGGTTAAAGTCCTATTGCAACTTAGTTTTCAAATATATGCTTTTATATCATGTGAGTTTTTTATGATACCAAAATATTATTGTGTTGATTACTATTTCTCCTAACATATATTAAAAAAATCTTATTTGTGTTGTTTGTGTGTACTGATGCTTCATAGATATCATATTCTAGATTGTTGAAGACTTCAAGATAGATTAGATAATAGTTGTTTTGTAATTAAAGTATGTACTTTTTCTCTTTTTTTAGTCTGAGAATGTGTGATTGTAATTGGATAATCGTGCACACACATACTGGGAAGTGAGTCAAAACCTATATTTTTAAACTAATCGTACAGTATGATTCTTGAATTGTATTGGACGATTTGACTTGAGTGTTCCTCCATAAAGAAGGGAATTGAATCATGCCTTGGACTTTCTTTTGTACTATTCATACTTTAAGAACATTGGTTCTTATAGACGACGTCTATAGTACGAAATGGATACATACCAGTTCATCCCAAATGAACTCACCATTTTCTAAAATGTTCGTACTGTATGAAATGAGTTTCATATAGACAACATTCAGAGTACAAAATGAATGCGTACCAATTCGTCCCATACTAACAGGTAAATTTTTTGAACTATTTATACTATAGAAAATTATTTTCATATAGACGACATCTAGAGTACGAAATGGGCTCGTCCATATTCATACCATATGAAACATGATTTGATTTAAATAGTTCATATTGTAATATATGGGGTTCATATAGACGATAATCAGAGTATGAAATTGGTTCGTACAAAATCGTACTGGACAAACTTGTTTATTTTTGAACTGTTCATACTGTATGATGTTAGTTTGTACATACAAATTTCAGAGTATGAAATCAATTCGTCAAGGATTGTATAATGATTTTTTGAAATGTTTATATGTATGAAGTACGATCGTACATATACGATCCAAGAGGATCAAATTTAAATATTATATTTTTTAGATAGTTTTTCCCGTCTATCATATTTAAGAGTCCTAAAAACTGACTAAGATAACTCCTACTATAAAATTTCTTTTGAGAATGCACTAGGAGAGTGATTGGGAGAGTGTCTTGGGATTTGAGAGTGGGAGATCTCTTAAGAGGGATTTGTGAGGGGATTCACAAGGTTGCCCAATAGTGAGGATCTCTTGCTTGTTCTTCAAAGTTCTTCCATACTTTCTTGAAGACTCTTAAAAGAAGATTTTCAAAGGAGATTCGATTCTCTGCGGTTAGTAGGAGGGTGTGAAAGGATGTTGGTACACTACCGACACCAGGAGGGTCTAAAAGGATGTCAGTACTCTGCCAACACCCAGAGGGTTTGAAAGGATGCTAATATTCTGCGGCACCAAGAGGGTGTGAAAAGACACTAGTTCTCTGCTGTCACCAGAATGGTGAGAAAGGACGCCGATACTCTACCGACACTGTTAGGGTATGAAATGATGATAGTTCTCTACCGTCACCAGGAGCGTGAGAAAGGACATCGATACTCTGCCAACTCCAGGAGGATGTGAAAGGATGTTGGTTCTTTGTTGACACCAGGGGGTGACAAAGAATGTGGGTTTTCTACCATCACCAGGATGGTGTGAAAGGATGACAGTACTCATTCACGTCTGGGTTTGGTGGAGGAGAGGTTGTTGAAAGGGCTTATTCGCTTTATTGCGGGAGCAAAAGGAGAGTCACTTTGGTATAATGCAATGCCTGAAGAGAGAGTCTTCAGGGAGTAAACATAGGTCTAGTTTGACCGAACCACTATAAAATTCTATGTTTTTTAATTTTAACTTTTTTACTGCATTTTTATTTTTTGCAAGTTTTAATTTTATGGTTGAAAAATATTTTTGAGAAAATTTATCTTTGTGATTAAAAAAAATAAAATCAATTTTTTTTTTTAATTTTACTAAGAGAATTTTTAAATAACCAATTCACCCACTCTTGGTAAGCCTTAAGACAAATCTATTAGATCTAACAACCTATTCGGACTTTCTATTGGTATCAGAGCATACTTTCAAAAATTAATGTTTAGAGAAGTTTTTGAAAATGATCATAAAACACCTAAAGGATATTTAATCACTAGACTACCATTTTTTGATAACATCCCTTTAATTTTTAGAAAACACTTATGTATACTTTTCTTCAATCGCTTGACTATCGCATGTGAATTTTTGTACATAAAGGCTACACTAGATCAACTAATCTTGCATATGGTATTATAACTAAAACTTAATTTACTAACTAGATAACAGAAGAAAAAGACTTAGGTTAGTAAATATAATTCTTCATTATTTGTGTACTGCTTATGATGTAAAGATAATTACAATAACTGAGTCAAAAGACTTAAATGTTTATTCTTTTGACCATCTTCTTGGATCACTAATTTCTTACAAGCAATGAGTGACTCAAAGAAAGATTGATGGAGGTGATAATAGGAAGAAGAAAAATATTACGTTGAAAGTGGACGACTCAGAGAGTGATTAGTCTCAGCTTGGGGATGAAGATGATATTGCACTTATGACGAGGCAATTCAAAAGTTTCCTGAGAAGAAAGCAAAGGAGATATCAGTAGTGGAATAAAGGTAAGTTCTTTAAAAATACAAAAATGTTTAATGAAGTAATTTGTTATGAATGCAGGAAGCTTAGACACATCAATTTTGAATGCCAAAATCTCAAAGCTAATCCTAGCAAGGAGAAAGTTGAGGAGGAAATCAATATTAGGAAGAGTAAGAAGAGTTTGCAAAGAGCATTATGGGAGGACTCAGCTTCAAATTTCTTAGAAATAGAAGCAGAGGAAGTCATGAACTTGTGTTTAATGACCGACAAGCTTGATCAGTCAGATTAAGAGTATGTATATGATGAGATATTTGAAGCTTCTGAGAAAATTTATATTATATATAGGAAAGTCAAAAAGCTGCATGCTAAGTTGAACTTATTTTTTTTTAATTTAGAAAAAGAGTATAAAATCCTTAAGAACGATCATGCATTGATTGACAGCAACCACATGAAACTATTAGATGAGTTTGATGATTTGAACAAAAAGCATGAACTATTGAAATCATTACATACTAATCTTGAAAATAATTTTAAAATATTTATGGATGAATCTGATCTTAGATAACATTATTTGAAAGTTGACAATATTGTTTTAGAAAGTGCTAACTCATATTTTAAAATTGAACTGAAAGCTCTTATGGATAATAGGACACCCCCTACGCCTGAATTATTTTTCAATCCTGATCATAAGCCTACAATTTCAAAATTGAGGAAAAGATAATATAATTCACATAGATTGGTAAATCATTTTCCTGTAGTCAATTTTTTTTTTTGTGAAATGATTAATCATATTTTTCACACTTGCACTATTCTTAGTAAAACATATCTTGTGTGGAGACCTAAGATGCATAATTCATAACATATCAAACATACATCTAGATTATTATTGCTAAAAGGTGTACCCAAACTTGTTTGGGTTTTCAAGTCTAACATTTGATTATTTTGTAGAATCACTCTCATATAAGATCTCGTGATAACATTTGATACCTAGACAGCTAATGTTTGAAGCATATGACTAGAGACATGACACAATTCATATCGCTGGAAGCCATGAATAAAGGCAAGGTTATATTAAGAGACAATACCATAAGGAAAGTGGTAGTAGGTACATGTATGATTGGTAACAAGAATATTTTTTTCATTGAAAATGTTTTATTGGTAGAAGACTTAAAGCATAACTTATTGAGTATTCATCAGCTATTTGATAAAAGTTATAGTATAAATTACTTTTTCATAAGTTGCATAATAAGCTAAAATGGAATTGATGTATTTTATGAAAAAGGATAAATAATGAGTACATACTTGATTTGAATTTTATTAAATCTTCTAATGCTTTTTGTCTTAAAATAATTAATGATGAGTCTTGGTTATGGAATAAAAGATTTTGTCATGTAATTATGAAAAATCATAGGAAGATTATCCAAGAAGATTTAGTTAGAGGGATACCCAAACTAGACTTCACTAAGGATCACCTATGTGATGCATGTCAACTAGGAAAATATGTGAACTCCTTTTATTCGTTTAAAGATCTTAGAACTAGCAAATCATTAGAAGTCATACATAAGGATCTTTTTGAACCGATTAGCACTATAAGTCTAGAAAGTAAAGTTTTTTTATTTGTAATAGTTGATGATTTCTTGAGATTCACTTGGGTTAAATTTTTATTTCATAAGAGTGAATCATTTAAGAAATTTAGAAGTTTTTCTACTTGGATTCAGAGGAAATTAGGGTGCGAAATTTTATCAATTCAAAGTGATGATGGAGGAGAATTTTAAAATTAAAAATTTGAAGATTTTTATAAAGAATATGTTATTTATCATAATTTTTCAATACCTAGGACCCCTTAGTAGAATGGGGTTGTCGAAAAAAAGAACATAATATTAATAGAAATCGCTAGAGTCATGTTGGCAGAATACACATTTTCAAAATATTTTTAGGTTGAACCAATTAGTACAGCTTGTTATATTCTGAATAGGGTGAACATTAGATCCAAGTTGAATAAGACATCCTATGAATTTCTTAAGGGGAGAACATCTAATCTTTCACATTTGCATATTTTTGGATGCAAGGTGTTCATTCACAATAATGAAAAAACTTCCTTAGAAAAATTTGAGCCTAAATTTGATGAAGGAATTTTTCTAGGATATTCAAGTGTTGGCAAATCCTATAGAGTTTTTAACAAGAGAACTTTGGTAGTTGAGGAGACCGCACATATTTTTTTTATGAATCTAACATTTTGGAAGAACCAAGGTTGGAAGAAGATCATATTGATCCCAAGGAATTAATAAGTCAAATTTGAAAGAGAATGTTGGATCATAAAACCTTTTGCCTAGAGAATAGAAATTTTCTAAGAATCACTCTAAAGAATTGATTTTAGGTGAACCTAATGTAGGTGTTATAATTATGAATAGACTTAGCAAAGAAGTGAATCAGGATTCCTTTAAATCAATAATTGAACCCATTAATATAAATCATGCACTTTCAGATGAATTTTTGATTTTAGCCATGTATGAAGAATTGAATCAATTTATTAAAAATGATATTTGAGAATTAATTAAAAGGTCCAAGGATCAAAGTGTTGTTGGAACTAAGTGGTTGTTTAAAAGTAAAATGAATGATTTCGGTGTTGTGATTAAAAATAAGGCAAGATTGGTGGCCAAGGGGTATAATCAACTAGAAAGGATTGATTATGAAGAATCTTTTGCCTCTATAGTCAGACTTGAAGCGATAAGGGTTTTGCTAGCCTTTGTATATTTTAAAGGTTTTAAATTGTATCAAATGAATGCTAAGAGTATTTTTTTTAATAGGGTGATACAAGAGGATGCTTATTTGAGCAACCTTCATATTTTTAAAATTCTAAATTTTCTAATCTTGTGTTTAAATTAAAAAAGATATTATATGGACTAAAACAGACACCTAGGGATTAGTATGAGAGGTTAAGCAATTTCCTATTAGAAAGATCATTTGTAAAAGATAGTGTGGATACCACTCTCTGTTTGAAAAAGATAGGAGATAACATACTCATTATTCAAATACATATTAATGATATCTTATTTAGATATACAAATAATTTTTTTTTGATGATTTTAAAAAATAATGAGTAGCAAATTTAAAATAAATTTGATGGGAGATTTGAGTTATTTTATTGCTTTTAACATAAAGCAAAATTAGGAAGGAATTTTTTTTAGTTAATCGAAATGTATTAAGGATATCCTCAAAAAATATGAAATGGATAATACTAAATTAATGAGTACACCAATGAGTTCATCAGTGCGATAAGATAAGGACTAAGGGAAAATATGTTAATCAGAAAAAAATTTAGAGGTATAATTGGATCATTACTTTACTTGAATATTAGCAGACCATATATTATGTTTAGTGTTTGTTTGTATGCTAAATTTTAATTGATCCAAGAGAATCACATTTGATAGTGGTTAAAAGAATTATGAGATATGTTTTGGGAACTTAAAACTTAGGGATTTGACATCCTAAGCATAACTCTTCTTTTGAAATTATTGAATATTATGATTCAGATTTTGTTGGCTGTAGTGTTGATTGAAAAAGTACATCTAGAACTTATCAATTCATATGAAACTATTTAGTTTCTTGGTCTAGTAAAAAATAAAATTCAATAGTCTTTTCTATTGCTGAAGCAGAATACATTGTCTTAGGTAGTTATATGGCACAAGTTTTTTGGTTAAAATAAATGTTGATTGACTTAGAATTTTTTATTGGCACTATTCCATCTTTTAATGATAATATAAGTGTCATATGCATTTCAAAGAATCATATTCAACATTCTAGAACCAAACATATTAACATTAGACATCACTTCATTAGAGATCGTGTGGCTAAGGGAGAAATTGAATTGCATCATGTTGCTACTACGAATCAACTTACAGACAATTTTATAAACCTATTAGCTTTTGACACATTTAGCTCTTTAAGTATAAGATTAGGTGTGATTGATCTTAATGCTTAAATTAAAAATCTATAAATTTGATTTGTAATGTATTGATTTAAAAGAAGTCCATTTTTGTTATACAATTCATATTGATAGTACTAAGATGTATAAATACTTAAAATTAATATTCTAGTGGCCACGTATGAAGTGAGACATTATATAATATGTAGCTAAGTGTGAAGCATGTCAAATGGTGAAAGTGGAACACCAGCGACCTAGTGGTTTACTACAATCATTACCTATCCTTGAGTAGAAGTTGGAAGACATTGCAATGGATTTTGTTATGGGATTTTTTTAGATCCAGACAGGGACATGACAACATTTGGGTGATTATTGATAGATTAATAAAATTAGCTCACTTTTTTCCTATTAAGCAAACTGATTCAATAGACAAGTTGACACGCTTGTATGTAAAAGTGATTGTTAGATTATATGGCATTCCAAAAGTTATTATCTCAGATAGAGATGATCAATTTACTTTTAGGCTGTGGAAAAACATTCAAGAAAGCTTTGGCATAAATTTGCATTTCAGTATATCATTTCACCCTCAGACTGATGGTTAATATGAAAGAACCATTCAAGTACTGGAAGACTTATTGAGATTATATGTTTTAGATTTCAAAGGTAGTTGGGAAGATCACATACCATTAATAAAATTTGCCTATAATAATGGCTATCAATCTAATATACAAATGCCGCCATATGAAGCACTTTATGGTAGAGTTTGAAGCTGCCCAGGATCTTCAGCAAAAGTATTATGACCCCAAGCATAGGGTAATAGAATTTTAAGTGGGTGACTTTGTATTCTTGAAGGTTAAGCATGTGAAAGGTAAAGTTAGATTTGGTCAGGGAGGCAAATTGAATCATAGATATATATATATATATATATATATATATATGACCTTTTGAAATTACTAAAAGAATTGGAAAGGTTGCTTATAGACTTGCTCTTCTGGTATACATGTTAGATATTCATAATGTTTTTCACATGTCATTGCTAAGAAAATGGGTTATAGAGGCCCATCAGAGAATTTCACATGATGAAATTAATCTATAGAAAAATCTGACTTATACTAAAGAACCAGAAGGAATACTTGATTTTGATATTAAACAACTTAAAAATCATCAGATTCCATATGTTAAAGAAAAATAAAAATACAAGCCAGAAAAAGAAGCAACTTGGGAAAGAGAGGAAGACATTAAATTAAAATTCCCTCATTTGTTTGATGATCAATAAGGAATCAAATTTTGAGGATGAAATTTAAATAAGAAAGGGTGGATTATAATACCCAAAATATTCAAGTAAAGACAAGTATAAATTTTCTCTTAATGTTAATTGAAGCATATGTTACTTATGAAGTCAATTGTATATGCATAACTAGTATACAAAATAATTGTTACATATGTCATAGTTTTTTTTATGATTATAATATCCAAAATATTCAAGTAAAGGAAAGTATAAATTTTCTTTAAATATTAATTGAAGTATATATTACTTATGAAGTCAATTGTATATGCATAACTAGTATATGAAATAATTATTACATATGTCACATATTTTTTTATTTCCACTAATCAAGCCATGCATTGGCTAGATTAAATCCTACGCTTGAGAATTTTTTGGAAGCCTATAGTGGGAAAAGCACTAGAGATTATAATATAAAAGGAATTAATCCTATAGTGGGCTGGAATTTCTCTCAATTATGCATTATTAGTATTCTTCTCTCATTTTTCATCAACTGACTTAGGGTGCGAAGGAGCTGCAGGCCATGAAATGTTATGAGAATAATCCATAAATATTTTTCAATAAAATAAGGTAAGGTAAATTAAACAAATATTTTAATTAGTGGTTAAAAACTTTATTTGGCTGAAACCAAGTGAAGTTTATTATTTATATAAGTAAGGCTACTGCTTTAAGTTAATACAAATTCAAGAAATAATTGGATAAGTATTGTTGTTTGCTGATAGTAGTTAAAAATAGGTTAAGGCTGAAGTGGTAGAAAAAAACATTAAAGAAGAGGAATTAGAAGGAAAGGAAAAGGATTTTATGGAAAGAGAGAGTGCAATTAAGATTGTATACAAGAGAAAAGGAAGACAAAGTCTATGAGAATAAATTCCTAGTGAGGTGAGATACCTAAACAAGGTTATAAGAATTAGTAAATATTTTATTATTGCATTTCATCTTTATTATGCATATGACCGCATGTATTTTAGTTTATTTTTGTTATTTTAAATGAACAAGGATGAATATGTATGAAATCATTTATGCAGAGAGTAATCTTTATCAATGTTAATGATTTTGTGAACATAAAATGATAAATATTCATAAACTAATGAATGGGCAAAAAGGGCAGCTAAAGTGCAACTAAAGCGCTGCTAAAGCACAACTAAAGGGAAGTTAAAGGACAGCTAAAGGGAAGCTAAAAGGCAGTTAAAGTGTAGCTATTTCATCAAAAGCATATGTCATTAGGGCTAAAAAAGATAACTACATGGAAAGTGAAATAAGTTATATATGGGAGATAGGCCCGCACAAGTAAGGGTGAAAGACCCGATGAGGTAAGCCTACACTCTCAATTCTAGAAGTTGGGAAATTTGACTCAACCCTGAATGAGAGAACATCTTTCATTCTAAAAGTTGAAAAGTTTGCCCCAACTTTGAATTGAAAAGTTAAAAAGGTACAAAAGCTTATAGCTATTATATGACTTGTTTAAATATGTTGAATAGTTTTGGCAAAATAAATAATACTCCTAAGCACTTTTAGGCTCAATTTGACATTTCAATGTGTTTTTAACTATGTTAGTATTGTTAACCATTTCTTAGTTATTTATTATTATTTTTTATAAATTGCTTATGTATTTCATTGAGCCTAGCTCAGTAGCAGTGGTTGTACTACATAAAAGGGGAAGGAGCCTTTGGGATAGTAAAAGGAGGTGATTGTTCTTTTGGTGTAAATACATTTTGGGTTTACAAAGAGATATAAAATGAGATATGAATGCTAGATGTACAGACTTTTGGGTATGTGAGTAAATTTTAAAAGTTTTAGTAGAGCTCTGTATTTACTTCAATTATATTTGATGTTCATTAAGGGACATTATATACTTTCTATTATTAATTATATATTTTGATAGGTTAGTAAATTAGGAGAGTCAAAATAGATTTCTTTTACTCACTCTATTCTAAAAGTAGTGGCTCAAAATGTGTGTTAGTAAGAAGGAATTGGTTTAGATTTTCCTTCTCTATTATACTTCAGATTGTCCGTTAGGGGGTAGGCCAAACTAGGGTGTGACAAAAAGTCTATACAAAATGATGCCTTGAGAATGTCGTTTTATGAAAAGTCATTTCCTTTTTGGTCATTTCTATTCATATGTACGAAATCTTTTTTTTCCTATACAATTTTCAAATTGTACGTATGTTCCAAATTTTGTATTATATGATAGGTCATTTTTCTTTAAATAGAAAGGTCTTGGATAAATTTTTTCTTCACATTCTCATTTGTTTCCAAACCTTCTCGAGTCCAAACCTTAGGAATGCCCAGTAGTAGTAAATGACGATTTGGTTGGGATGATAACTTCTTCTCCAAGGAAAATGAGGATGCTTTTTATTGGTTTTTTGCTGCCAAAATAACTACTTCTCGACTCCTCATTCAAAGTGATATCAAGTTTTTTATCATGCCCCTATTTGCCTCAACCCAATTTTCCTTCATCCTTACCCTAATTTATGTCTACCATTGTGAAAATTTTTAAATGTTCCTTGCAAACATGAAGGTAAATCAAGATCACACCCAAATTACCTCTTTCATCTTTAAGTAGTGTGTAGAAATCACTAAGGAAGATCTAGGCAACTTCTTTCACCTTAGAACCCAAGGAGTTAGAGTGCACACCTTAACCTCTAGAATAGATTTTAACTGGTTAGAAATAAATCACTCTTAGAGGTGTTTCCCAAGTAAGCCATATATCTCATGAGTACACTCTTAATCAGAATGCCCGGATTATCCAGTATACCTTTATCATTCCCAAAGCTGGTGATCGCATAAACTTGACTCTTTTGTTCACTATCACATACATGATAATGACTGAAACTCCTTTTAATGAAGCCTAACTTTTCATGGACTGCACTTACAAACTTTCTGATATTGGACTTCCTCATAATAAGAGGAAGAAAAATATGGCTTTAGAATACTTAGTTGCCTATGTCTTAGAGAAAAAGTACAACCTATTCCATCCTGATCCAACCACTAAACTTCACATTTTCTTTATCGATGCCTCTTTTCGGGCACTCTTTAGTCGGGATCACAGTTTAGAGGAAAAAGATAATGAGGGAGAAGAAGGAGCCCCAACCCCGCACTTGCACTTGGACCAGACCAGAATTTCTACGAAGAAATGGTCCAGCACTTCGACAGACTAGAAACTCATTTTGATCAATGGTTTGATCAAATTAAAATCACCTAAATATGCAAGATGCTAGATACAACGAGGACAAGGGATGAATCCGAGGGCAATTTGACTCGATTAACACTAATGTAGCTACGATCAGTTGTTACTTTATAATGTTCAACTCTCCACCTCCTCCAAATCAAGAACCCTCAAGATATTAGTTGTACTTTTATTTTGTAGTAATTGATGAGTTTTTGTATTTATTATTGTTAAGTTATTTCCTTATGATGTCCGGGATTTCATGTGTTAGTATCTTCATGTTTTGTTCTTGCATTTCTGGGATGATGTAATTTTAAATGGAAAAAGATATTTGTATGTGTTTTGGATGATAAATAAAATGATTGAATGTTATGTTGATGTGCATTAAAATTTCACTTCTTGAAATGTTTATGTTTTTAGAGAGAAATTTTTATAATTGATCTCTATAATGAAATTTTGAATTATTTTGCTCTTCAAATTAATATCCTTATAAAATCAAATTTCTTAAAATTTTAAATTACATTATGTATGGTTATAGATTAGAAGATCAACCTCATGTTCTTATAGACTAGTATTACTTAGTTATAATTGTTGCAAGATTGATGTCTTATTTTTATTTTATTTCTTTTTCAATATAATAATTTTGGTAAATTATTCAAATTTGAGTTAAGATTTATTAATATTGGAAAGATCGTAAATATCAAAAGATGTACAAAGCATGCCAAACTTAAAAATATACACAACATGTGCCACTTGTTTAGAAAAGATACATAATGTTCGCCGAAGTGAAAAGAGGCACAAAATTAGCCCAAACTGAAAAAAATGCATAAAATGTGTCACAAAAATATAAAAGATGTGCAATGTCTCCAATCGAAAAATCTATACTATTTTTTTCTTTATCGTTTTATCTCTTATTCAAATCTACATAATTGACAATAATCTTCACTATTGAATTAGAAAACAATTACTCTTTATTTTATCATTTTTTGCAATAATTATTTTTATTTTGATTTATCCAAAATGAACAATGAAGCTGGTTGATTTTTTTTTATCTTAGTTATTCTTTAATTTAAAATTTGAGTTTTATTTTTTTGTATTAGATAATTGTTGACCTCGATTTTGTCAAAACTCTTGGTTAAAGAGTTTGACTTGGTCAATTTCACCAAGCCGGGACCCAAGACCCTCTCCAATGGGTTCGATGAGTCGATCTGAGTCGGTTGAGCCTGGACCCAGGTCTTGAGTCAACCTGGTTGACCTGGTCAACCCGGGTTGACCTAAAGAGTCCAAATTGATTTCAAATCAAATTCAAACCCTTTCATGGCTTGATCCCACCTCCCCTTTGACTCTCTTGACTGATTTGACCAAGTCAAAGTTTGACTTGGTCAAATCAAGTCTTAAATAGGTCATACTCACCTATTTTAATGGGATGAAGAGCCCATTAATGAGAATTGAAGCCTCCTATGCATTCGAATTCAAAACCACGACCAATTAAGCCTGATTTCCCTCCAAATGATCTCTAGATTTGATCCCCACCATCCATGAGAGGGTAAGGCTTCTTAAATATCAAAAATTAACTCTTTTTTTAGATCTTTTTCCAAATCCTTGAGCCCAAGCCCCCTTGAGCCTGAGAACTTTCGTTTAAGAGCTCCTGGGACTTCCCCTCACCCTTTCCGATCAAGCCCGACGGCCAGGACCCCCGCCGACGGCGAGTTTCGGCGAGACCGAGCCTACTTCCCTTCCTGGTTTGATTTCCACTTGATCGAGGAAGAGTTTGAGCTCGACATCAACTAGAAACTTGTTCGTGAAGAGTCTAGGAGTCCAATGAGCCCAAGATCTCCCGAATCCACCGTGTGGATTGAGGTATATCCTAAACCCTAGGCTAGAGCACTTAAGATTAAATAACTTTTTTTATACCTCGTTTTAAAAAGAGATTCTTTTTCTCCAAGATTGCTCTTCATCCATGGATCATATGTTTTAAATTTCATGTCATATGATCAAGCCGATCATTCGAACGAGTCAAAAAATGCCCCCTAGGGCTTTTTTCGCAAGCTGGTCCAAGTATACGAAGCCTGAGACATTGATCTCAAGATCAACAGTTGATGCTTCGTCACGCGGAGCTCGCGTACAGCCATGTAGGGGCGCCCGTGGGATCGTGCCTCCGTATTACTCCATCTGGACAGTCGGCTCGGGATTGCGGGCGATCAAACGGTCGACGCTCGGCACCGACGTGGATTAGTGCCGCCGACGTGGCGGCTATTATGGCGCAATGATTGGCGCGCCGTCTTCGCGAACCTGCGGATCCAATCCACCCATGCCACGTGGCCTGCCGGGTCCCGCCGCCAATTTTTTTAAAATAAAATAGATATTTTTAATTAGTTTAAAACCTATTTGAACTTTAAAAATTCGCAGAAAATTCATTTTTGATCCATTTTTGACGCCTAATACCTCATTTTGTTCGTATTCTCATGCTCTTCTATTTAATTTTTTTTAGAAAAATAATAGCTAAATTTTCTGTTATTTTAAAAAACTGTAAAATAACACTTTTATTATTATTTATTTAAATTATATTTTAATGATAATTATTAGTATATTATTATTTTAATTATATTTATGATAACTATCATATTTTTGATAATTTGTTACTGTTTTAGCATTATATTTATTATTATTATTATTATTTTGAGTATCAATTTATTTATTGTTAATATTATAACTATTTAAACAATATTAGTTATTATATTACTATTATTAGTGTAATATTAGTATTAGTATTACTATTATTATTTTAAATATTATTTTTATTATCACTTTAAAATTTTTCAGAAACTTTAGAGTTTATTTTTATATTTATTTAATTATAATTTTAAGCATTCATTATTTTCAAATTGTTTTAAATCTATTTTAATGCATTAAACTTCCAAAAATCATAACTTCGTCATTTTAAATCGGATTTCAGAGTGCGACCCCTCATTCTTTTTAGAAAAATGAAAGCTTTATTTTAAACTTTTTTCCGGTATCCCCTGCTGGCTGTCTGGACAGATTCCTGTTTGGATTAGCTTATGGGACTATTTTAATGTTATTTATATAATTATTATTATAATTATTTTAAAATTAATTTTTTTAAAATCATTTTTGAAGCTTTGATTGAGTGGTCAGTGGGTCTCCCTATACTTATGTATTACGAATTGAATTATTTTCAATTACCCTAATTTCAAAAATCTCTATATTTATAAATATTTTGATTTATTTTTAAATTACTTATAACTAAATCCCTAATCTTGGAGAGATCCGCTATTTCATGAAATTTTAGACATAGAGTCTATGTGTGAAGAGAAATCATGGGGGAGTGGATTAGTGGATGGTTGGATCCCAACCATTCACTAATCCATTCTTTAGATGTACTTACTTTCTTTTTATACGTAGTTTGCATGTGTAGGTTGCACCACGAGCACTTAGTTTAGACTCTCTTAGATTTAAGGACATGAAGTGTTTACTGTTTGTATGTGCTACCATGCATTTATTACCTTGAGGGTTAGTGTGAACTTCAATTTAAACCCATATAACGTAGTGACACCTTAAGGATAATAATTTAGGACCCGTCTAGCAAACTTAAAAATTTTTTAGGGGCTAGGTTAGATCGCTGATTGACATGAAAACTTCAACATTTAAACTTAGGGAAATAATAAACATCTCAGAATTTTCTAGGAATTTTTAGGAGCTATTAGACCCCTTAATTAACCAACCCTAATTAACCTGCTAAATAAGGCTCTGAGACCTTCTAAAATTACAATAAATACATTTTTTATCAAAAAATTAATCATAATAGGTTGATTTGTTCAAAATGTGACCTTTGACCTTAGATAAATAGGGCTCCCTAGTTTGACTTCAAGTTGACCCCTAATTTGATCATAGGTGGAAATTATCATTTTGCGCCTAATAAATCATTAAAAATTATTAAAAATTCCAAATTTTTTCCAAACACTTGGGATCACTTTCTCAGGTCATTATTGACCTTTGGGGGTGATTCCAATTTGTTTGGAGCTGATTTGGATCAAAACAATAAAATCAGCCCTTTAATGGATAATTTAGAAAATTCCATAAATTCCCTGGACTTAGAAAATTCATAACTAATTGCAGAAAATTGTAAATCAGGCAAACTCACTTGCATTAGACTCCAATTATGGCCTAGTATTTATTAAAAATCTTAGGTTTCTAGAAACTGGCCTAGATTAGAAATTTAACCTTTTGGTCAACCGTAGTTCATTTAGGGTCTGAAACTTAGGAAATTCATAACTTTGCCTAGAAATCTCTGATTTCAGTGTACTACTTGGATAACTACTCCTCTTAAAGTCTAGTATTTTCTTAAAATATTAGAAGACCCAAACCTATCCAATTTTCCAAAGTGACTTTTTTGACCCCCTTAGCCTAGCACCTAGGAGGACCCGGGACTTCCCAAAATTGGCTAATGCAATTTAAACTCCAAATATGAGTACCCTAACTTTTTAAAAGTGATCAACAAACTAAATTAACTAAAATGGACCCTAATCCATTAATATTTAAACTTCAATTAAAGTTTCCTTTTCTAGCCTTCAATAAACCCGAACTCTAGACAATTTTAACCAACTACCCTGCTTAGGACCTATCCAAACCACACAAGCCTTACACACACATAGAATTATTTGCTAGGGCACCACCTCTAAATCTAGGCTAGCCTGCTGGGTTTTATTTTCTGCTGTGTGCCGGACCTTTTCGATATTTTTATTACATGTTGTTTGAAGTTGTTGGTGTGTTTGCTTACTTTTTCTGCACTCTGTGGATGATGTGATGAGCGCTAGATCTACCCCTAGGTTAAGAACGTCATATATATATATTGTTCTTCCGTGCAGGTGGCCATGCTCAAGCTAATAAAAGGGGGGCATCGTTATAATTTCTAACATTGTCTTATGCAGGTGCTTGCTTAGCCCCCCCTAATAAAATGAGGGCTAATTTCATTAATTATAACTGCTACAGGTGCTCCAGCAATTGCTTAGCCCTCACAATTAAGAGCATGGCTTGGCATAGCTTCAATGGGTTAATTTTTATTTTTATATAACTGCTTGAGATGATCTTTTTATTAGGATAACCTTGCAGGGATTCTTAAAGTTACTGCTTTTCATTTGATGTAATATTTGTAATAAATGTAAAGAGTTGTGAAGATGTCTTTGAGTGTGGATATTCTTATCCAACTAGAATTCCAAAACAAGAAGGCATCCTTAAAGGGGAGAGTCTTCTTCCATTTGGAAGATCGAGTTGGATGACTTTAGATATCCAAAGAGAAAAGGCAATTCCCCCAACAAAGGGGGAATTATCTCTTCATTTGGATATTCAAGCCACGACGGATCCAAGGAGTCAAAGAAGGAGATTTCCAAGCAGTCCAAGGAGGAGAGATCCAAGAAGTCCAAGGAGGGAGTTCCAAGGAGTCCAAGGAGAAGGAGACACCCAGAAGACTGAAGACCAATATCTCACTCAAAGTCATTTGCGTCTGTCATAGGCTTAGAAATCCAGGCTGTTGGCAGTAGTGCCAAGACACTTTATTTTCTGCATATCTAGGTTGTAATAAGGGCAATTTACCTATAACCATTTAGTTGATTATTTTTTAGATTTATATTGATGTGTTTATCTGATTGCGTAGTAGAAATTTCCTGCTTTTCTTAGGTTTCTTTTCTTGCATGCCGATTTTATTTTCGCATGGATTTTTGTTAGGTTCTTTAAGGACTATAAAAATTCTTCTACTCATAACTAATCTTTAAAATTCTAAGTTTAAATAACATAGAAATCTAACGAACATAGGGAATTGTCGGAATCATCCGGGGTCGCATGCATATTACTGCACCCTTCTTTCCTTGTTATAAGACATCTCCCTGCCTGCGGGTAGAGTTCGAATAATCTGGCCTATGAGAATGAAGTGTCGGACCTAGGGAGACTCAGTCTTTTCTAAAAATTTATTTTTTATAAGCCTGTTTTTTTTTAATTCTATAGCATTCATGAGCTGATATTTCAACTAGCATGCATTGCATTAGTAACCAACTAAATAAAATTTAATTGCATTAGCTATGAGCATCTGACCCACATAAGTTCAGGACCACTTAGGAAATTCTCTAGATGTCGGTCCTATTTCCAATAACTGTACCACCCACCCATCTCTCATAACTGACTTGACAGCATCGTTTTAAAGCGACTAGGTTGTTAGCTGGCTCCCCAATCTAGGCCGGGGTAAGTCCAAGTTTTGCACTGCATTAGCTAGAACACGGGTATTAGTGTTGTGTAGGACACTAAGCCCAATCTAGATCTAGGATTCGAGGCTACTACACTCGGTCTCGTAGTGTGCCTTAAATAGTATGTAGGTCCCTTCTTTTCAGGGACTCTAAATTCTACTTATTTATGTCACAGGATGATGCCACCTCCATCCTTCTCTCACGCATGTGATTGGATGCCTGACTTTTATTTTCTCCAATTTCTGTTTAGTACCCTAGAGCCTCCGAATACTGGTGTGAACCACGTATGCTGACTGAGCCTTTTAGGACCTTTCTTCCTTTTGAGTAGGACTTCTTAGCCTATACCCCTGTGCAAATCCCACTTTTGGGAAGGATAATGTATGATCCTTATTCGAGAGTTTTCTTGGACTCATGCATGGGATGTAATTAACCATGGGGGCTTGCGCCCGTGGGAAACGCGATCCCACATCTACTAAACCCCACTCGAGCTGTCGTATCGGGTGGGGAAAACTCGTGATTAGGTCGTGTATATTACTACCCATCGAGGTGTGTTGGTGACAGCCTCTATCCTCAATGGTTAGTCGTATGCACGATCCAATCTGTCCCTTCCGCGGTGCTCTTTCGTAGGTCCATAATAATTAATATTGTATGTGCAATTAGTTTAAAATATTCTTCTTCATCAACTATTTTGATTCATTCATATAAACTTTTAATTTCAAGATGTACTTCCCTTTTTGTTATTATCAAAAGGGAAAGTCATTATTTATTGTTTGATATTTTTTATAGTGTGTATGTATGTGTTATATTATGTTAGTGTGTGTATGTTTTGTTCATGTTGTTTTGTTTTTATTTTAATAGTTTTTGTTTCTTTTTAATTTTGACTTTGTGTTTTTTATTTTCATTGGAACCCTTTATTTTAAATTGATCATTCATTTAGGGGGAGCTTAGGAGAAAAATTATCTTAAATGTTAACTCAAATAATAATTATTTTGCCATCATAGAAATAGGAAGATTATTGTGACTTAATTTTAAAATCTATGCTTTTATATCATGTGAGTTTTTTATGATACCAAAATATTATTATGTTGATTACTGCTTTTTCTAACATATATTGGAAAAATATTGTTTGTGTTGTTTGCGTATACTAATGTTTTAGGAAAATCATATTCCAGACTGATGAAGACTTCAAGACAACTTCGATTAGGGTTTTTTGTATTAAATGTCTGTACTTTTTCTCTTTTTCTTGAGTCTACAAGAGCATGATTATAGTTGGGTAACCATGCACACACATATTGGGGGAGTGTGTCAAAACTTGTATATTTTAAAACTAATCATACTTACAATTCTTGAATCGTACTAGACGATTTGATCTGAGTGTTCCTCTAAAATGAAGTGAATCGAATCATGCCTTGAAATTTCTTTTGTATTATTCGTACTATACAAACATTGGTTCGTACAGATGATGTCTAGTGTATGAAATGGATATGTACCAGTTCATCCCATATGAACAGGTAATTTTTTTTAACTGTTCACCATGTATGAAATGAGTTTCGTATAGATGACATCCATATTACAAAATGGATGCGTACTAGTTCATCCCTTATGAACGAGTAAATTTTTTGAACTGTTCGTACTGTAAAAAATTATTTTTGTACAGTCGACATCCAGATTACAAAATGGGCTCATCCATGTGCTTATCATACGAAGCATGATTTGATTTAAATGGTTCCTATTTTACGATGTGGGGTTTGTGTAGACAACAATTAGAGTACGAAATGGGTTTGTACGAAATCATACTGGATGAACTTGTTCATTTTTGAACTGTTCATATTATACGATGCCAGCTTGTACATACAACTACTAGAGTATGAAATTATTTCGTCCAGGATTGTATAATGAATTTTTGAACTGTTCGTTCGTATAAAGTACGATCATACTGTACAATCCAAAATGATCAAATTGAAATTTTAAGTTTTATGGACTATTTTTTCTCTTTTATATTTATGAGTCCAAAAAACTTACTGACACAACTGCTGTGAAATTTCTTTTGAGAGTGCACTTGGAGAGTGTTTGGGAGATTGTGTTGGGATTGGAGAGTGAGAGATCTCTTAAGAGGGATTTATGAGGGGATTCACAAGATTACCCAACGGTGAGGATCTCTTGCTTGTTCTTCAAAGTTCTTCCCTACTTTCTTGAAGACTCTTTAAAGAAGATTTTCAAAGGTGATCCAGCTCTCAATGATCACCAGGAGGGTGCGAAAGGACACCAGTATTCTGCCGACACCAAGAGGGTGTGAAAGGGTGCCAGTTCTTTGCCGTCATCAGAAGGGTGAGAAAGGATGCTGGTACTCTGCTAACACCAGAACGGTGTGAATGGTTGATGATTCTCTTCCGTCATCAGGAGTGTGAGAAAGGATGCTGGCACACTACTAACACTAGGAGGGTTTGTAAGGATGCCGATTCTCTGCCGTCACCATGAGGGTGAGAAAGGACGCAATTTCTCTACCATCACCAGGAGGTGAGAAAGGATGATGGTACTTTGCTACATCGGGGTTTAGTGGAAGAGAGATTATTATAAGGACTTCTCCACCATGTTGTAGGAGCAAAAGAAGAGTCACTTTGGTAAAGTGTAATACCTGAAGAGTGAGTCTTCATGGAGTAGACGTAGGTCTAGTTGGACCGAACCACTATAAAATTATGTGTTTTTCTATTTTTACATTTTTACTACATTTTTATTTTATGCAAGTTTTAATTTTGTGGTTGAAAAATATTTTTAAGAAAATTTATCATTATGATTAAAAAAATCTAAAATTGATTTTCTAGTTTACCAATAGAATTTTTAAATAACCAAATCATCCCCCACTTTGGTTAGCCTTAGGACAAATCTATTAGGTCTAGCAACCTATTAAGACTTTCAAGTCCGGCATCGAGTAGAAATCTGGCGATGAGCGGAGGTACAACTTCGGGTAAAGTCCCGCATCAGGTACAAATTTAGCAATGAGCGGAGGTCCGACATCGAGTAGAAGTCTAACATCAATTGGCGGTCGGGTAGAACTCTGGTGTCATATGGCATTCAGGCAAAACTTCGGCATCGGTAGGCTGCCGTGTGGAAGTGTAACGATGTTCGAGGAAAAGTCTGGTGACAAGAAAACTCTCTTTCTTCTCTTCCTTTTCTTCCTTCTATTCTTGTTTCTTTGCTTAAATCTGGCGTCAGTTGGTGATCAGGCAGAAGTTCGATGTCGGTCAGCTGCCAGGTGAAAGTCCGATGGTAGTCGAGGAGGTGTCTCTTCCTTCTCTTCCTTCTATTCCTTGCTTCCTTCTCTTTTTTCTTGCTTGGGCCTCCTTCTCCCCTTTTGGGGGGTCCCTTTCTATGAGAAATGAGTGGTCTATTTATAGTTTTTTGAGAGTGGCATTACCAGTAAATTGGAGGAAGATCAAGAGTAAATTGGGAGTGGTTTGAATGGACGGCGCATATTGATTCCCTTGATCATAGATTGTTCATTGGACATTTGAATATCTTAATGATATCATAATTTGGTGATCATGGGCTCGCTGGATTCGTCTCATTGAGCCGCTCGATTTGACTATTAGCATGTCATGTTTGGAAACCGTTTGTTAATCCAATTTATGGTATGAACCTTCCAAATGTACTTCAGGTCTTTGATTTGGACCCATTTAAACTCAGATTGAGACGAATTCAGTGTCATTGGGTTCGTATTTCTGAGACGTTCAGTTTGATTATAAGTTTGCTGAAATCAAAGTTCAGATGGTCTCCGATTTAATTTTTAAAGTTTTCAATCTTGATTTTGCTTTGAGATTCATGTCCGATCAAGATAATTTTTTGATGATATATCAATATTAATCTTTACTTTACCCCTATGTTTGTCGTAATCTATCACAATGCATGTAACATCCCAGAAAGAAGTGGGCAAGTTGATTAGAGTGATGAGTGGAGAGGAGTTTTTCTTCTTACTACCAGCTTGTATATTTAAGTTTTATTTGGGATAATTATTTATTTATTTTTTATGATAATTATTTAGTATAAAAATTTGTTGAAAATAAGCAAAAAAAATATTGATAAAAAATTATTCCAAATAAATTCTTAATCATGTTAATTAAATATATTTTGGTGAAAGCTACTCTAAAAAAAATGTTATAAAATAATAATAAAAAAAGCACGTGTGTACCCCTGACATAAACTTATTAATTACCTCCCAGTATAAAATATTGGTTAATAACTTCATTTAAATTCGGTCTGCTGCTGTTCTTATGACAACTAATTAATTTTTTGTTTGTAAGCATAAACTCTTGATTTTCAAATAATTAATTTTACTTTATATTCTATTTAAAATATCATTAATTTTAAATATTTGCAACCAAAAAGGTAAAATTATTTCATTTTATTACATAAAATACGAAGGAAGTATGATTGGAAATGCTATAGTTTGTGCAAGTTAAGCATCATATGAATTTATGTGGAAAGTTCTTTACATGCAATGCTAGCTTAAGTCCATTAACATAAAACTACAGATTTTCTTTGTCTATTTGTCTTTAAGATCTTAGGAATAATTGAAAGAATTTTTGTGTAGGCTTGAGTGTTGTGGAGATAAGAAACTTATTTTTCGATATTAATGTAGATAAAAATGATATTAATTTAGATAAAAATCTTAGATAAGGTGCATACAACTTTTTCTGATCTCAAGAAAAGAATTTTAACATAAGCTGTTAGAAACTATTTAGACTTCAATTTCAACAAACATACATTGAGATGAAGTGTTTAAAATCCAAGTTACTTTGTTCTATTGAGTCATAAACAACCTTTGGCAATTCTAATGACCCTAGGTTAATTGAGTCATAGTTTAAACAACTAGAATCAACTTGGGTAATGTAACTTATCATATTGATGAATAAAATTGAGTTAAAAGCTCAATTACAAGAGTTAAGAATAAAATCCATGGAAAAGATCAAAGAAAAGTTCTAATTATAAGAGCTTATAAAGTTAAGCTATTAGAAGTATGACCAATACTGATATGGTTTGGTATGAATAAATTATTACAAATATGCTACCCCAATTTCCCCTCCCCTTATCCCTTCACTTTATTCCTCCAAAAATAGTTTCTTAATTGTCTAATAGTGCCTATAAATATTGGTTTAAATGCTTTGATCAATGAAATAATATGGTGGAAAAGTCTTCTTCATTTACTTGGTGCTTAATAGCTTCAATTAGTTTGCTTTTTTTTTTTGGTACGTTAGGTAGTTATTTTTTTTTTTCTTAAGTAACTTATAACTCCTCTTAGACACTTGTTCTAAACTCCTCAAATATCTTCCTCCACTTTATAAGCATCCTCCTCGAAGACTAATAAATCAACAATCAAGATCTTAAGAACCACTTTAAGCACTTCCACATAGCTCTCAATCAAATTAGGGAACATTACTACCTAATCTTGTTCACTATTCATTGAAATCCTCTTAAACTCCATCAAGCATACAATCAACTCCACCTCCTAATTTAACATTTAAAGTTAACCATCCACCATTATTTTTAGCTACTTATCCAACATTTAAATAAATCCCAAAAGCAATCTTCTAAATCAACTCAAATTAAACTAATCTTAACCTTTCTACTAGTATACCCTTTTAACTCTATCATATTCCACCATAAATTTCAAAACACTACTTCAAACATAAAAAAAAAAAAAGATTTATAGCTTTTTCTATCATTAATTTAATCAAAATACCTCCCACCACTATCATATTTGATATTAGGGTGAATTTTGGATGAAGTAAATCTTGTTAAAATATTTGGACAACAAATAAATTTTTTTCTTATGGTGGACATTTTTTCAATTGATTATAGTCACTTTAGCAAGTTTGAGGCTAGTATACCTTTTTAATGGCAGATTTATTTTATATTAAGTGCATGAATATATAATATATTTCAGGCAAGTTTATAATTTAAGTACAAAAATCAAGTAGTGAGCTACAATATAAAGCCTGTGCACTTATGTTTAAATACCCCTATGTGAACTTATCCATAAATCTTTAACTTGAGTGAAAATCTTATTAATGATGTGCACCACTTTAAGAAACCTAAAATATTTTCTTTATACATAGAAAAATTTATTTAATTTTCTATATTTTTATGTTGAGGAACGATAGTGACAAAGTTACCCACACATAGTTGTATGTTCTCTTTTGTATGTTTTCTTTTATTTGGTTAATGAAAAATGCAAATTTTTCTAAAAAAATGTTCAATTTTGATTAATAAAAAAACCGTAAGATTCTCACCCATCTACTCTTTTTAAAAATATTTATATAAATATAAGCTTGAATGATAAGATTCCCTAAAATATTTATTAAAATTTTTTTGAATTTATTTTGATATTTGAAAAATGTTATGATTGTTTGGCTAAGAAATGATGTATGATTCCTTAAAATTTTTGAAGGAGTATGTTGACCTGCAGCCTTCAAATAATATTTCTATAGCTGTTATGAGTTTGATTTGTAAATATCTTTGTCATATCATATCTAATGTTATACATTAATTAAAACAAGATTTTCCTAATTTTATGAGCATTATAGATATGAAAGAAAGAAGTTATTTATTCAATTAAAAGTTCTTAAGAAACTGATATATGATGGTATAAGTGTTCTTTCTGGAACCATCTAGTATTCATCTTGCAAATTGTTTTCACTAGTTCTAAATATTTCTACAGATATTTCTACGTAATGTTTAAGGCTCTGAATTTTAAGTTATGAAAAGATTTAATGAACTTTATGGTAAAAACTAAATAATTTGCGTAATTATGCATTTGCCCTCACTTTTTTTTCTTAAATATCCCATCTCACTCCAAGAAAACCCAAAGCTCATTTTCATTTCTTCTTGACATGTGAAGGAAAAGAGCAAAAAGGGAATAAAATAAATAGAGAATAGAGAGAAAAATAGGGTTTGGGGGTCTTACAGTAGATCAATTAAAAAAAAAATACTAAACTTAAGGTAGGCTACCATTCCTCTACCTTTGATTTCAATTATTTTTCTTATTTTGTATTCCTAAAATTTTAATTTGGATAGAACTTATAAAATTGTAATATCATTATTTTTAGTAAATTTTTGTGATATAACTTTTAGTATGTTATAGTTCTAATTATTTTGCACATATTAACATGATCATATTGAATTTTCATTGAGTATCTATATATTTTGAGGCCTATTCCCAACATTGCGTAAGATAAATAAATTAAAAAAAATTACATACATTTGTCGCATTAGATTTATACAAGAAGGATAACATGCATGTCTGTTATGGTTCATATGTAGTGGGTATATGTACTTGATTATGAGATAACTAAATTTTCTTATGAATGTTTTTTATAGATGTAAATTTATGTGTATTGAAAATGATATGAGAAGTTGGATATTGAGTATGATTTTAAATGATTACTATGTAATATATATTGTGAAATATGTGTATGCAAGGAAGGTTGACTATTGTGATTTAAGAAGTAGGATATAGGATATCTTACATATGAGGGAGGGTCAATGGGATCTCCTTTAAATATTAGTTAGAGATGTTACTCTTATGCAGGATGAGAGATATAAGGAAGGATTTGATATAATTTTGAGTGCTACCAGGCTAGTGGGATAACTAGTATGTATTATGCTACCTAACTATTCTTACATCCATATGACATAATATGATACTCTTCCTAACTTACTATGAATGGCACACAAAATACCATGTTATATGATATGATTAGCCAGAAACCTAATCTTGCTTATATATATATAAGTAAATTACTTTATGATATGATGTACTAAAAAAACATATGATAACTTTTGTCATGATTATACTGTAAATAATTCCTGTATATGAGGAGCATAGATATTTACCTATTCAACACATGTTTAATTTTCATGATTAATTGATTGATAACATGTACATTATTTTATTTATGTGGATTTAATGTAGTTGTAGATTTTTTACAACCTATTGGATTGATTGCTAATCCTTCTTTTTATTTTATGTTTTAGTTAAGGCTAAGGCCACAATGGAGTGATGTTGAGTATATATATATATATATCTGTGTGTGTGTGTGTGTGTTGAATGATGGATAATATTTTATTCTATACATTGATGATTTAGTGGCTTTATGTTATAGAATGAGATAATAAAGGCAATCTGTTTCAAATAAATTTAGGGAAAAATCTATATCTCGTAGGACCTAATATAATGATACATAAATTATGTTATGTTGGCTTATTATAGAATTTATTGTACAAATGCCATTGTTTGGCAGAATTGATTAAGTTTAGAGCCATATGATTCAAGGGCGGATCTCTGCTTTGCTCAAGGTGGCAAATGCCCACCCTAATAAAAATATGGAGAATATTAGAGGGGCTATTTTTGATATCCCCCCGCCCTTTAAACAATATTTGTTGCCCTAATTTATCAAACCTACCCATCAGCCACAGTCGCACGGACCCCATTTTGCAAAACGCTGCCCTTTCACGAGGCAAATTATTGGGTCAGGTGACCGGAGGCGGAAAATAAGTTCGGACATTCAATAAAAATTTGCCGCGTCACCTTGCGCTTTAGTTGCGCTTTTTGACTTGCGCTTTAGTTGCGCTTTGGTTGCGCTTTGGTTGCGCTTTAGTTGCGCTTTTTAACTTGCGCTTTAGTTGCGCTTTACCTGCGCTTTAGTTGCGCTTTAATTGCGCTTATTTTAAAATAATATTTTATTAATATCTGGACCTATCTCTGCGTTCGATAACCTGACCCAATAATTTGCCCTTTCACGAAGCCCTCCAGTTTGCATCTGGCAGCCCTCTCTTAGCTGGAACTCAACAACCCTCTTCTACTAGCCAATCACATACAACATACTCGCATTCACAATGTCTGGCTCTTAGCAACGTCCGACCTTCTTCTTCTGGCCAGTCGCTCTCAGTTCGCAACACCTGACTCTTCGCAGGTGCAATCTCTGACTATTCTCAGTCACAGCTTTGGTGCTCGTTCTCTATCAAAGGTAACTTCAATATTGCAATAAATCCTTCTTATCTTTTTTCACTACAACACTACTTGTTCTCCTATTGCAGATTTTTTTTTGTTTGGTTACTGTAAGATTTAAGTTAGATTAGGTTAATCCTACAAATTCAGATTATTAGAGCACTGTTGACGAAAACATTCAAGGAAAATTTTCAACTTTTATCAGTTTGAGGCTAGCTTCTATTGAGGTAATTTTTCATCAATCTACTTTGTCATTGATTTTTGTGCAATGATTGAGATTTGTCAGAATTCCTACATTCCAATTTTCCTTCTTAATGATCCTAAATGATGATGTTTTTTGTTTAGTCAAAGATCTGAAATTCAAAATTGATTTTTTTTGTTCGGATTCATGAGGCATTCTTTATATTATGAAATATAATGTTTTCATTAGCATGGGTATCGCCATCCAAGATCTATAATCTAAAATCTGAAATTGAATTTATTGTTGGTGATAATGATATTTGATTGATCCTGACTCTAGACAATATTTATAGTGCGTGAGATAAAGGGAGAGGAAGTGAGACGTAATGATGCAAGAAGAACTGGAATGGAATGAAGGTCTGATAGAGGAACTTTTTTTGTTTTTGATTTTGTTTTTTTTTTTTTAAATTTATAAGCAATCAACAAGCTTTAATGGCTCTCATTCAACGTTAAATTCCTAATGGAGACTCTACTAAATTCATCATAAATATTTTTTTCCAACAAGAATAGGTCCAATTTTGTGAAAATAGCTTGTGATTATTTGGTTGTAGATAAAAAATATGGTTAGAAAACAATAATTTAGTTTTCACTATTTTGTAAATGATAATAAAAGCAACACCTCAGAAATAAAGAGTTGAACAATCCACAATTTTTTCAGCACAATTTACCATTTAAAGTTCTTTCATTGTCAACAACAACAAAACCTCTCTCTATAGATTCATTTGGCTGTTCTCTGAAGTTGAAAAAATAAACATTTTGGTTAGGAAAGAACAGTGCAAACTTCTTAGATGAAATCCAAACATTACAATTGTATCTATATTTTATTATTACCACATATATAAAATTAGTCGACTTAAAAATATAAAGACCTTCTCTTACATTAACTTCTCTTACATTGAATTATTAGATTGTACATGAGCTCACCTTAAGTTCCGAGATGTTTATTGCACTTTTTTATTAGGCTTTTGAGAAATAGAATGATTCTTGATGCAAAAAAGAACGTGTCAAGATTGATATTAATAATCTCCCTGCTGACCCTGGTCTTAGACCATCAATCTAGAGTTATGATGTAAATGAGCATGATAATGTTCATAGAGAATATTTATTGAAGGGTCCGCTCAACCAAAAAATCATCATTTCTCTCAAACAATAATAGGAAATAGTGCACATAGATTTAAATCAAAACAGTTTGAAGAATTTCCTGATTGGATAAAATACAATGTATAAAAAGATGTTGTATTTTATCTTTATTGCTACTTATTTAAGCCTCAAGAGCAAGTTAGTAGTTATCACGGTGGTGGAGACGAATTTGTTGGTGAGGGATACAAGAACTAAAAAAGAAAAGAGAAGCTTTTGGGCCATGTCGGAGAACACAACAATGCACACAATAAAGCAAGACATAAATGTGAGGCTTTAATGAAGCTTCAAGAGCAGAGTATTCCCACTTTATGGTCAAGAAAAGACGACAAGAAAAAAAAGAATATCACATCATTTTAACTGCAGCTATTGATTGTGTTCATTTTTTATTCACCAAGGGCTATCGTTTCGTATGCATGATGAATCATCTAGCTCAGATAAACAAGGGAATTATATAAAACTATTTCAGTTTCTTACTAATCACAATAAAAAGGTAAAAAATGTTACATTTGAAAATACAAGTGCTAAGCTAAAATTAATTGCACCAAAAGTTCAAAAGGAGATTTGTAGTTCTATGGCACCTGAGACCTTGGCTGTAATCATGAATTATATTGCTAATTCTTATTTAACTATTATAGTTAATGAGTCCTGCGATATGTCTACAAAAGAACAATTGGTTGTCGCAGTGAGATACATAGATAAATTGTGCCAGGTAATAGAGAGGTTCATTAATATTAGTGATGTATCGTCAACAGAGTTATATCCAACAGATTTCTCTATGGTTGATCTTGTGTCTCTTGAATATCAGCTATATACTTATATTATTGATATATGCACGAGCGATGAGTTTACATCATTGACTAGCATTGTTGCTCTTGCAAAATAGATTGTAAAGGACAAAAACAATATTGTGTATATCCTGGTTTATAAACTTATTATTTTGGCACTGACTTTACTAGTTGCTACTACTATATTAGAGAGAGCATTTTCTATAATGAAGATTATTAAGCATCAGTTGCATAGCAAAATGGGTGATGCTTGGCTCAATAACTATCTAGTTCCATATATTGAGAAAGAAATATTTGATTTTGTTCCAAATGCAGTGATTATGCAATATTATCAAAAAATGTAAAGTAGAATGCAAAGTTTATAATTTTCATTTTTTTTTCATAAATTAAAATGAATTACAAGCTTTGCTTAAAATTTTATTGATGATATATATATATATATATATATATATATATAAGTGTGTCTGTGTGTGTGTATTTATTTATTTATATATTAAGTTTGCCCATCCTAAACAAATGATCTAGATCCACCACTGATATGATTGATTATAAGATGGTTAAATTTTTTGATACTTTTATGCTTAAAATTTTCTTTCATATATGTATGCATATACATTATTTGGAGTTATTACATATGATTACTTAGGTGTGAGAGTATTTTGCTTGTGTTTTTTTGGATTAGTAAGAATAAGAAATGACTAATTGATAAAACCCCAATAAATCATTATTGGCGTAGAGTATAATAGGTCTTATGAGATCAGAATCTATTATGTAATTTATTAGTATAGTGGCTCAGCTAATGGGAGATGCATAGAGTAGGCAAAATGTTAGTAAAGAGATGGGGGAGATAGACATTTACAAATATTTTAGCGATTGAAACAATCACTTTTTAATGGTGCAATAAAAAGAGATTGAAATGAACCTTTTGTAGTTATTAAGAAAAAAATATTTTTGATGAGATTTATTGTCCAAAGAATTGAAATGAACCTCTTGTAGTATTTTTTTTTTTTTTTTGAGGGAGAAGTAGAATGGTGGTGGTTATGTTAATAGTAAGAGAAATTTTAGGGTAGGTTGAATTCTCTGATTACCTCACTACCTTTGACTCCCACCGGGGTTGAACAGGGCTTGAGATTTGGTTTAATGCACTTCCTATTATATTTTGAATATAATGGAGGAGTTTGAATGGCTTTATTTGACCGAGTCATATTGAGGTTTAAGGAAAATTTAGTTTTATTGGTTTAGGGTCTTATGATCAACCATGATTAATCATAGCTAGAAAAGGTTCAATAATAGTTTAATGCATCATTCTAGTAGGTTGATCCATCAGAGTATAATTGATCCATCCAAAGTATCAAATTTATATACTACAATAACCCTAGTAAGTTTTGATGACATGACACAATTCATCAGTTTGATAATTTAGTTGATGAGTGATGCATAAATTAAATAGATTGGTAGTGAGGAGATTGAAGAGGATAAGCACTTATAGATATTTCACAAGTTGAAACCTCCATCCTTCAAGGGAGTTGTGGAACCATAGGTAGTAAAGGACTGATTATTGATGATAGGAAAAAACTTTGATAGTACATAGTATCTAGAGATAGGAAAGTACCATTAACTGTGTTCCTATTCAAGTGTGAAGTGAAGAGATGGTGGACAAAATAGTAGTAGGAAAAAATTTAGGGAAAGATAAATGTATTGATTACTTCAGGAGAATTTATTATTATCTTCAAGGATTGGTTTGTTCCCCCATCAGTCCAATAACAAATATAAGAAGATTTCTTGAGATTAGAGCAGGGGAATATGATAATGATGTAGTACAAAGTTGAGTTTATTGTATTGGATGGATATGCACCTCAACTGGTTAGTACTATTAAGGAGAAATGTTATAGGTTTATGGGATTAAAGGATGAACTGAGGTATACACTTGTACCATTAAGGATTAAAGAGTTATAAGAGTTAGAGGAGATAGCTAGATTAGTAGAAATTAATTTGATTATTCCCTAGTTTAAAAAAGATATAAGTAGAAAAAGTGCAAGTGAAGAAATAACTAGGGGAGAGAGTGGATATTAGGAGAGGACCCATTGTACTAGCAGGTAGTGTATAAGAGTGCCCAAGAAGGGGTAGGAGACATGAAAAAAAATATTATTTGATCACAAGATAATGTTTTAGATGTGATCTATATGGTCACATGATGGATTGCTCATAGAAAGGTTTTAGAGAGATCAAGATTGAGGATTGATTAATCTAGGAAAGCATATGGATAGAGATTTGCAGCAAGATCTAGAATGTCTAGTGAAAGTCATATGAGAAAGACAAATGCTAGGAATATGAGTGGGAGTCAAAGGTAGCCCACACAATTAGTGATGATAAAACTCATTAAATAAAGAGTATACAGCTTGAGCCAGCATGAAGTGAGATATTCACCATAAAGGTTCACTAATATAGTTCTTTGCCTGAATGCTATTTCTTATGATTGAAATGAGTTGAATAGCATGTTATATGATTGACTGATTGACATGCATGAATGGGTATATATTTTTATAGAAGATTGATGTGATAAGTGATAAGAAATATTGTTTTCTATTGGTGGTTCATAGTGGGAAATATTGAGGATGAATTTTTTTAAGATGGATAGATTATAATAACCTCAAATTAATTTTCTTAATTCGTTTTTAAAACTTTGGTTAATTGAACACTACGAAGTTAGGTGGATAGTGATGTGGCATTGAGCTTTTCAATTTTTTGGAATTTGAGGGACGCTACAATACTAGGTAAAAAAACTTTGTTATTTTAATAAAAATATCAAAAACATATATTTTATCAAAATCCTTACCACCCCTCTCCCCTTCCCCATTTTGTTCCTAAGCTAGTGAGAGAGGAGAGAGAAGGTTGAAAGAAGGAGACATAAGGCAAGAGGGAAGGGGGTAGAGAAGAGGTGAGAGAAAATATGGTTTAGGCTAATATTTTTTTATCTCTCCAGTCAAAAAAAGTATGATTATGATAAATAACCCTAATTGTACCTTTATTCTTAATTTTCACCTATTTTTCTTCATCCTAAAATTGATAAAAATTGTAATATTTCTTATTTTAATGATTTTTAACAGCATAACTTTTGATATATGATATATGTTATTATCATATTTCACCAGTTATTTTTTTTATATGTTCTTTTAATTGAAATAATTATATTATATTGAGTATAATTTAATCAAGAGTCAACATATTACATTTATATATGAAATGCACAATATATATACTATTAAAATTTATATAATCAAATATTTGTCTTTGGCATATTACATGCATATTAGTGAGCATAGTGTTAATTACATTGGTTGTATATGATAATTTCTATTTTTATTTATATAATATAAAATATGTGTAAAGGAAAAAAGGTTGGCTAGAAATGATTAATTGATTCATGCTGAATAGATACATGTTATTATATACAAGAAGATGTGTTGATGAGCTTTCCTTAAATAAGATTTTTGTTGTAATCCTATATAATATAAGAAAGGGAGGTAGAAAGAGACTAATATGCCGATGGAAAGGAAGTGACTACTTTTTATATAAAAGCCTCTTGACTTGTGATATGTGATGTGAGACTGATTCCTATAGGGTTGGCCTACATGATGTGATATATGAAAAATACTATAAGTAGCAAAGTGTCCTATCTTTGTTTTATATATATGTGGGCATACACGATATAAGTAACATGATATGATATAATAGAGTGAATGTTAGAGATAAACTAGATAAGACACCCTATGAGATCATTAAGGGTGGGACACCAAACCTTTCCCACCTTCATGTCTTTGGCTGTAAAATTTTCATTCTTAAAAATGGGAAGTCACCCTTAGAAAAATTTGACCCAAAATCTGATGAAGAAGTGTTCTTAGGATATTCAAGCGTGGGAAAATCCTTTAGGGTGTTTAATAAGACGACATTGGTGGTGGAGGAGACTACACATGTAGTATTTGATGAATCTGATCATAAGATATTTAGAGTTGAGGAAGAAGATGAAGTTGGAGAGATTAACCAAGGAAATAAAAATTTGGATAGAAGGGTAGAGACTCAAAACATTAAAGGAGTAGGTGATTACCCAAGGAGTGGAAAAAACAAATATGGAGAAAAGTGTTGAACCTAGACACACTTTGCTTCGAGATTGGAGATGTTCTTCGAGTCATCCTAAGAACTGATCTTAGGAGACCCTTTTGAAGGTGTTAGAACAAGGCATGGACTTAGGAAGGAAGTGAATAACTCATCTTTATCGCAATGACTGAACCCACCAATATCAATCAAGTCTTATCTCATAAATTTTAGATCTCAGCCATGCAAGAAGAACTTAACCAATTTATAAGGAATGATATTTAGGAGTTAGTAGAAACACCTAAGAATCAAAGTGTAGAGAGAACCAAATGGATCTTTAAGAATAAGATGAATGATTCTAGTATGGTGGTTAGGAATAAGGTAAGATTAGTGTCTAAGGGGTACAACCAAATAGAAGGGATTGATTTTAAGGAGATCTTTACCCCTGTAGCTAGATTGGAAGCCATTAGAGTGTTACTAGCCTTTACATATTATAAGGGAATTAAGCTTTTCCAAAATAATATTAAGAGTGCCTTTTTAAATGAGGCGATAAAAGAGGTTGTGTTTGTAGAGAAACCCCCAAGTTTTAAGAGCTCCCAATTTTCAAATCATGTTTACAAATTATAAAAAGCCTTATATGAATTAAAATAGGCACCCAGAGCTTGGTATGAGATGCTTAGCACATTCTTACTAGAGATGGAGTTTGTTAAGGGGAGCGTAGACACCACATTTTTTTCTCAGGAAAGTAGGACATGAGTTACTCATTACTCAGATCTATATTGATGATATACTTTTTAGAACTTATAATAAAAAACTATGTGATGATTTTTATAAAATAATGAGTAAGGAATTTGAGATGAGTATGATGGGAGAGTTGTCATACTTTTTAGGGTTTAAGATAAGATAATTAGATGATGGAATCTTTTTAAATCAATCAAAGTACATTAAGAAGATCTTGAAGAAATATGAAATTGATAAAGCCAAGCCAATTATTACTCTCATGACCTCCAGTGTTGAGTTGTATAAGGACCCAAATGGAAAATCTATTAATCAAAAGAAGTATAGAGGGATAATTAGATCACTACTTTACCTGAATTTTAGCAGACCTGATATAGTGTTTATTATTTATCTCTGTGCTAGATTTCAAACTAATCCTACAAAATTTCACCTGATTGTAGTTAAGAGAATTCTTAGATATCTCTTAGGGACCCAAAACTTAAGAATCTAGTATCCTAGGCACATCACTTCTTTTTAGATTATTGAATATTTTGATTCTGATTTTATAAGGTATAGGATGGATAGAAAGAACACTTATAGTATTTGTAAAATTCATAGGACAGTCCTTAGTCTCCTAGTCTAATAGAAAATAAAACTCTGTTGCACTTTCCACCGCTGAAGCTAAGTATATTATCTTAGGAAGTTATGTGGCTTAAGTCTTTTGGTTGAAGCAACAAATTCTGGATTTAGGATTACTTGTAGGCATAATTTTAATCCTATGTGACAACACTAGTGTCATCTACATCTCTAAGAATCCTATACAACATTCAAGGACCAAACACATTAACATAAGGCTTCACTTTATTAGGGATCATGTTACCAAAGAAAACATTGAGTTACATCATGTGCTAACTGAGAATCAATTGACTGATATCTTTACTAAATAACTGGTCTTCGACACATTCAGCATCTTAAGGATTAGATTGGGTGTGATTGAAATAAATTCATGAACTTGACGCTTATTGAATTCTAAATTTTATGTTTTCTGATCTGTTGTTTGTTGTTGTTTTCTTTTCTTTATGTTGTTTTTTTCTTTTCTTTTAATCTTAGTTTTAATAATATATTTTTATTATTTTTTTCATATTTTCATTTATGTTGTTTTAGTTTTCTTTTTTTTTTCTTTTTTCTTTTGATCACTACTGAAATGATATTTTATACATTATTTTTATTTTTGAAAATATGTAGCCAATGTTTAACATCGCTAAATAAATTAATGGAAGAAACACCGTTAATTGTTTCCCTTCCTCTAACTTTTTTTTAGCAGTGTAATTTTTTTTCTAAATAAAAGTCTATCTTAAATTAACAACTGGACTTTACGATTGAGATCTTTTCTATCTTGGTACAATAATCTATCTTATATAAATAATGTTCAAAGTCATTAAATCACTTTCAAGCTTTCATAATCTTGTCATTGCATTTATCATATGAATTTAATTATACTTTGTGGATTATTCTTCCTTATATTAGAGAGTGGGTTTTTCTTCTCTAATATCTGGAAGATATTCTCACAATTGTGAGTATTTAAAAGTTTCAAAAGGGATCTAGCTTGCAAAAATGACAAGAGGTATAAAATGAGTCGAAAAAGAAGAAAAACTAAAAAGATGCATAATGATCGCCAAAAAATTTGAAAGATACACAAAATGTATTAAAAATCAAAAGATACGTAAAGTGCATCAACCAATTAACAAGAGGTCCAAAATGAGCCCACAAGAAAGCAAGCTTCCTTCTATTTCAAACCTTTAAATCTTAGAAGAATTCATGTGTCACTTGATATTTTCAAATGCTTGATTTCAAAATTCATGATTGTGACTAATTACTTTGGTATATTATTCTATAAGATTTTTTTTTGGAACCAAGTTTTAAACGGATCACTTTTTTTTTATCAAATTGATTTTTCTAAGTAAGATCTTTTTTTTAAAAAGATGGTTAGCCCTGTAAGAAGAACGACATAGGGTTAACAGGATCGATTGTTCTATCATTTTTTGGATTTCAATGAAGTTAACTCATTTTTCTTACAAATTTTTAATTCAATCACATGAAAAATTTATCATATTCGTGCTTTGATAAAAATAAACTTTGTTTTTTTGTTCTTTTTGTCATTTTTAACATCTTTTTATTATTTTATATTTTTCTGGTTTTTTATGTTTTGGGGCACGTTCTGCATCATCAAAATTTATTTTTTTTGGTAACATTGTCTGGACGATATTCTTATCATCCTCGATGATATATTCAATCCATCCTTCCTCATTCAACTAACGACTGATCTGACTCAATCATTTGAGATCATCTTGAATGATACCCATCATCCTAGATGATATGATCAAATCTTGCTCAATTATCTGTGATCGTCCTGGACGAACCATATTATCCTGGACGATCTGCTCAAAGGCTGCTACAATTATTTATGATCGCCCTACACAATCCACCTATTTGTCCTAGATAATTCATATGGCAAAGTCGTTACACAGTTTAAATTTGGCCAGTACGATCCATTATTGTTGATTGTCCTTGACCATCTACCTAATCATTCAAAATGATCTACTTTTTCAACAATCGTTCGGCATGACTCCTCATGATGATCGCCAGTGTCTGATCTTTCTGGATGATGTCCGATCATCTTGGACGATATAACCTCTTCTGTGACCAATCGTTATGGATGTCATAATTTTGCTTGATCGTCCTGAATGATTCTGCGATCGTCCTGGACGATTCTGCGATCGTCCTGAACGATATGGTTGTTTCTTTATAAACAGCAAAATTCAAAGTAGTTTCTCATCTCAAGCCCTTCACTTCTTCTTTCTACTCCCTCAAGCTCGAATTTTCTTATTCATGGGGGGTAGAAAATACTCCATAATGCTGGCTGGAAGTTCTTTAAGAACCACTATTGACCCTCATTTCATTGAGACAGTTGACCAAGCTGCCTACCTTTGTTACAAGATAGTCGGATAAACTCAACTTATATTGCCATTCAATCCTATATCAACAAGCGCACTATTGAAATTACCTATCAGGACTGTCACGAACTCCTTCAACTGTCCACTACTGAAGACAAGCTTTACCTCTTGTCTTAAGATCTTGATTATGACTGGGCTCCTACCAATCACCTTCTGAGAAACACTCATGCCTCTTATAATGATGGGGCTTCTAACACCTTAGTCAAGGATGCTAGGACAATCCAACACTCCTCTCCTTTCGATCACCACCTTCTACATAATGGCCAATAGTGAAATCAACTCTGCTGATCTTCTTTTCTGTTACATTGAGCATCGTACTAGAATTAGGAATCCAAGGCATAGAAGAAAGCCTAACCTTGCCTTAAGACATATTATAGCCTATGTCCTATGAATCAAGTACAATCTTCAATATCGTATCCCACCTAATTTTTAGCCTGCCTTCTACACCAATAGCTCCTTCCATGTTCTTCACAGTACTATTCTTCACCCGGAGCACGAGGAGGTTGAGGGAGCTGAAGAGGAAGCTGCTCCTGCACCTGTTCCTTTACCTGATCCGCTTTGTCAGCACTCATAATTGGATTAGCTAGTGAAGCGGTTCAACCAGTAGGAGGCTAGGTTTCATTCTTATGTTATTGCATAGGAGTAGCAGCATGAGGCATATATGGCTAGATTTGATGCATACATGGCTCACCAACAACAGCAATATGACTAGGATATGGGCTAATTTGGGGAGCAGTTTGTTGTTATTTCTAGCTTCTTTCAGCCGCCACCACCACCTCCTTCTAATGATTAGCGCCCTTCATACTTATAGATTATTTTCCTTATGACATTTTCCGTAGTGTTGTTTGTTTCTTTTTTGTATTTTCTATTCTTTTTTTTTTCTGGTTTCCTCCTTTTTGTGATGTCAGAAGGGGGAGTAATGGTAGTGTTTATGTTATTTCGTTGTACTATTTTTTTAATACTTTTGTTTTGTGTTTTTACTATCTATTTAATTTTAGTAAAATTTGAATTGTTTGGTTCACAATGTTTTCCTTCATGTTATGTTTCAATTAACTGCTTAAGTTGAACTTTCTACTAAATGTTTGCCATCATCAAAAAGTGGGAGATTATTATAAATCTAGATTCATGGATTATAATTTTTATAATAACAAACATTTCTGATACTTCTATTTTTTTATGACTACCTTGCATACTAACGTATCAGATCCAAAAGGTTAATTACAAATCAAGCTAGCTCAAGATTAGATAGAATAGGACTAAGTTAGTCTATAAGTGTACGTCAAGTGTTTTTACCTTTTCTTGAGTCAAATGTATCAAAGTGGGTCCTGATGGTAAGAAACCTTATACACACATACTGAGGGGAAACTATTTTATCTGTTTTAGAGTTTTCCATTTTTTGATCATATCATCTAAGATGATCCCAAATCGTCCTCGACGATCCATTAAAAATAGAAACCCTAATTAGGACAACCTGGTTAAGGAAGTCAAAATTAAGCAAATCGTCTTGGACGATATTAGCATCATCCTGGACGATAGACTCAAATCAGAAAGAATCAGCTGCCAACTCTATTAGGCATATTATTATTTTTGGACATCATCCAGGATATCATTCTAGATGATGCATTATAGCTATACCTAAATTAGTCAGATGAATAAGGAAAGCAATTAATGTTTGATTGATCGATCATATCATTCTGGACGATCACAGGATCATCCAATACAATCAATTAAATAAACCTTAGTTTCTTCCTAGACGACCAGAATGATGTTTTGGATGATATGTATTGATTTTAACTAATCATATAGGACAATAAAAAAATTGGCCTTGACGATTAGTTATTTTTTCATCCTCCAAACATGTAAAGTCTAACCGAACAGAGCAATGGTTTGGATGATATTTGACATTTTGAACTAATCATATAGGACAATATAGAAATCATCTTAGACGACCAGTTATTCCTTCATCGTCCATATAGATAAAGTCTAGCCAAACAAAGCGATGGTCTGGATGATACTTAATGTTTTTGAACTAATCATACATGATGATGTCCGATTGTCCTAGATGATTAGAACAAATAAAGCCTTTAATCGTCCAGCCTCCCCTAGATCGTCCTAGTTGATTGAACTGAATTTGTACTAATCGTACAAGACGATTCGTCGATCATCCTGGATGATCTTTGTCGATTTGTTGCAATTTAGGAAATTTTGAAGCCCTTCTATATAAGATCTCTTATTTGCTCAAGATGGTATCTTTTACTGTTATCCTGACCTGAGAGAGCCAAGAGGAGAGGGAGAGCTTGGGAGAGAGTGAGGATCTTGTGAGGGGTAGTTTGTGAGGGTTCCACAAAGGTTGCTCCAAGTAAGGATCTGAGTCATCTTCTTCGATCATCGTCCCTATTTCCTTGGAGATTCTAGAGAGGTCTACTTTAGCAATTGATTAAGGTTCTTTACATACTTTAGGAGGAAGCGAAAGGAGTTGGGTTCTCTACCAGCTTTAGGAGGAAGCGAAGGAGTCGGGTTCTCTTCCTACTTCAGGAGGAACCAAAAAGAGTTGTGTTCTCTACCTCACCGGGGTCTTTTTTTTTTTTTGAAACTTGCAATAGCAAATGCATTAAGGGAAAGAAATAAAACCAGGATACAAACTAAAGTAAATGTTCACATTACTTCTTCAAAAGACAGCCTAGTGAAGAAGGGATTTTTGAAAAAGAAAAACTATCAAAACAGAAATTGTTATCTAAAGCCATAGTGGCACACAAGTCGGCAACATTATTTCCATTTCTATGTATATGGTTGAAAATTACCTTATTAAAATCAGCCAAGAATAGAAGACTCTCATCTATGCGGTTGTAGCTTTGCCACTTCGCCTTATTCAAAGAATCTTGAATGAATTTGATGACATTGATGTTATCACCTTCTATTATGAGTCCTTTGCATTCAATCATCCACGGTTGTAGGTATTTCCTGATTGAGCTCACATCTTCTAGCTCAAGATTTGCAATGTCCCAATGAGTTCTGTTTTCCCCAAAGGCAATCAATAATCTATCTTTGTCATATGTAAAGCAACCTCCAATGCCCGCATTATACGAAGATAGAAGAGCCGCATATACATTTATCTTAACCCATCCTTGTGGTGGAGGGTGCCAAAAAATTTTAAACTCCCTAGGGAGATTAGCACCCCAACTAGCAATGAGAGGATTAGAAAATACGTAAGCCGTGGATAACACATTTGCTGCAGTTGCTGAAACCGTAGTAGCCTGCTTGCCATGGGCCACCTCATTTCTATTTTTCCAATTCCAGTACACATCATTACAATAGAGGATCACTACATTTGGTACAGTCATAGAAAGGCGTTTAAGTTCACAAAGACAATCTTCCATTGAATTAAAAACTGGAACAAAAATACCCCAGTTCTGGATCTTCTTCAGCACTTCCCGCAAATGTTTGCAGCCAGTCGTTATATGCATCAGGTTTTCAACTTCACCACACCCCCTAATACATTGATCATCATTACAGATTTTTCTGAATTTTATGTATTCATTAGTTGGGATAACACCTCAACTTATTCTCCACCAAAACACTTCTACACGAGGCGTCATTTTTAATTTTTTTAGCCAATTATTAAAACAAGAAACTATTTCATAATCTTGCTTACTACTGCAATGAGCTTCATAAGCCCTTGCTGTAATGGTTTTTCCAGACAAAAAATGGATTTCCTCCATAAAGTCCTCCAGATTTTCATGCTCAATCTTAATTTGAATAATCAAGGTAATTAGATCTTCATTGAAATAACAGAGCAGCTCTTCCTTCTTCCATGAACCATTCAAGTCAACAAAATGGTTAAGCTTTAAACCCTACAGCCCCAAGCAATCAGCCATGATAGGCCATTCACTGAAACTTTTATCTAGAAGCCAAACATCATTAACAACATCAATGCTTCTACCATTAGCTATTCTCCACCTCAATAGAGGTTTCAAATATCTAGCTCCTTCAGTCAACACTTTCCCAGCAACAGAGGTATTTCTCTTGTTTTTAATATTCCAAACATCATTTCCATTCTTGGTTGTAACCACACGTGAAAGTAGAGATTCAGGCTCTTGGATCATTCTCCACGTTAGTCTAGCCTTAAGAGGCCCCGCTCTATCAACAACCGAATGTAAATTCCTCCCTCCTTTATCTGTTGATTTGCATAGAGTGTTCCAAGCTACATAATGTATTTCCTTCTTACCATTTCTCTTGTTCCAAATAAAATCCCTGCAGCATTTATCAATCTCTAGAAGAACTTTTTTAGGTACCATATTGTGAGTTGAAGAGAAGTTAGGAAGAGAAAGCAGCGATGCCTTTACAAGGAGCAGTTTTCCAGCCAAGGAAAGGCATTTACCTCCCCAAGAGTTCAATTTATGCAGAACATTATCGATTAGAAATTGAAAATCAGCTCTCATTGGCTTTCTAAGCAGCAGCTGGACACCAAGGTATTGCAATTCATTAACTGTTCTGAAATTCAGAATTCTATTTACTTGAGACTTTTCTGTTCTTTCCATGGATTTGCTGAAGATAATTTGAGATTTTGCATTGTTAACTTTCAAACTAGTCCAATTACAGAAATTTGTAACAATGCTTCTTAATTTATTGGCCAAATTTTTTGTAGCATGAGAGAAAATTAGTACATCGTCGGCATATAATAGGTGACTGATATTTTGAGATCTCTTTGATATTTGAATTCCCAAATCCTGACCATCTTGAGCCATGGCTAAAGAAAACAATTGAGAACACAAAATATAAAGATAAGGGGAGAAAGGGCAACCTTGACGAAACCCATTCGCAGCAGTGATCCATCTAGAAGCTTTACCATTGATTATGAAGGAAAATCTGGCATCTTTAACACATTCCATAATCAGCCCAATTATTTTCACCGGCATGCCAACCATATGCAACATTTGTTCTAAGGCATCCCAACTCATATTGTCATAAGCTTGCTCCATATCAAGCTTAACTACCATAAAGCCTTTCTTGTTTTTAGTGATTCTAAGCTTATGAAATATCTCTTGAGCAATGAGGCAATGATCCGACAAAGATCGACCATTGATAAAAGTAGCTTGTTCTTGAGTGACACATTTGGAGATATATTTCTTTACTCTATTCAAAATCATGGTAGCCACAATCTTGTAAGTAGTTTGACAAAGGCTTATAGGCCTATAGTTGGAAGGCATGGTGGGATTTTTTATCTTTGGAATTAAGACTACCAATGTATCTTTCCATTCCTTATGCATAGAACAAGTCTTGAAAAAACTGTCAATTGCCTTCCAAGTATCCTCTTCCACAATTTTCCAGAAAAGTTTGAAAAAGGATGTTGTAATACCATCTAGACCTGGAGACTTGTTATTACCTTGAGTGTAAACTGCTTTTATGAGCACCTCTTTGGTGAATTCAACCCTTAAAAGTTCAGCTTCCTCCTCCGAGAGCTGCAGGTTCCTAGGGATAGAAGGCCAGCCCGACAACTGATAGTTCCTTGAAGCCCATTTTTTCCTGAAAAAACCATGGAACACATCTTCAATTTGTCCAAAATTCTCTACCAACTGACCATCCTCATTTTTTATTTTCCATATAAGGTTGCCATTTCTCTTAGCCGAAGCATATTGATGAAAATACCTGGAATTTCTGTCCCCATCTTGATGCCATCTGATTTTTGCTCTTTGGTTCCACCAGGTGGCAAATCTACCCAAAGTAATGTTTAATTCATGCACCTTGCTTCTAAGAAGATTCAATCTATCCACAGGGAAATTTTCACTACAAGCTTCTTCTTATAACTGCAGATTTTTAATGTCTTCTTTCAACTTTTCTTTAAGCAAATTCAAATCCTTACACTTGTTCTTGTTCCAATAGTGCAGAGCTTTCAAGGTTCTTTTTAATTTCCTTTGAAGAATTTCAGCACTATAACCATAATCAGATTTCCTCCATGCCTTACACGCAATGTGCCAAGCTGCAGGAAAGGATTTCCAACTATCTTCGAATCTAATGAATTTAGATTTCTGGTTTTGTTTTTCCACCAAATTTAACACAATTGGAGCATGATCTGATGCAACTCTGGAAAGGTGTCTCACCTTGGCCATAAAAATTCTTTGTAAAGCAATAGAGTTTAAAAAACATCTATCTAATCTCTCCCAAATCCTTGAATTACCTTCTTTGTTATTACACGAAGTGAATCTTGGTCCAACAAAGTCAAGATCATGGAGATCATTGTTCGTAAGGAACATTTTCATCTCTTTAGGTCCACAAGAGAAATGAAACCTCTTACCACCCTTCTTATCCTCCTTAGAAAGGATGCAATTAAAATCCCCTCCAATTAAGATCGGAGTATCACCTTGCATATTAGCTTCTAGAGAATGCCAAAGATTCCTACGGGTTTGAACATCTTTACCACCGTAAACAGTAGCTACCTTCCAGTTTCCCAGAGTATTGATATTCAAATTTCCCAATATCAATTGGGATGAAACTTCAGTAACTTCAAAAGAAGCCAAACGCCTTTTCCAAAGTACCAAAATCCCACCTTATAATCCAACTGATGGTTGAAAGCAGTAATCCCAATCAACTCCAATAATGGAATCTATATTTTTCCTTTCAAGACATGACATCTTTGTTTCCGTAAGACCAACAAAGAAGCAATCATTTTCTTTCACAAACTCCCTAAGATATAGAGAGGCCTCCCTCTTTCTGGCCCCCCTGCAATTCCAGAAGCTAATGGACGTCATTGTAAAATAACAGGGGAATGATCCCCGTTATTTTAGTGCTCTTTTTTTCTCCTTTCCTCTTTCTTTGATCAGCTTCCACCGGGCCTAAAGATCTTAATTCCATGGAAAGTTTAACTTTCCCTAAGCTTGTCAATGAAACCGACTGCTCCCCATTACCAGTATTCCCCTTATTTGCAATGTTTTGGGCCTCTGTTCTTTCTTCGGGTATGGCTTTGTTGAAATCATTCATAGTTTGTATTTCTAAGATTTCTCCTTCTTCAACAACCTCTTCTAATAGTTGAAATTTATTCACACTATTGAGATTTTCAGAAATAGCTAGCGTATGAGAAGTTGAGGTTACGTTTGCCTCCTCTTGAGTAGCAGTTTTCCCTTATACATTTTCTGTTAAAGAACCAATCCTTCCCTTTGATTCAGCCAACTTTTGCTCCACTCCTTTTACTGGTTTATAAATCTGTTTGCTTGGACCCAACATTTCTCCATTCCTCACATTATTCCTGAATCTGTTATTTTTAAATTTGACATGTATCCAAGGCCCATATTCCTCTTTGATTTCTTCCCTCACCGGTTCACATCCCAGCTTCTGGTTTTCAACAGATTCATCCACAACCGGCTTTATATTCTGAATATTTGCTAGTTCCGGACAAATATTCTTGTTGTGTCCCACTCTGCCGCACTAATAATACAGCGAAGTCAACTTTTCATATTCTACCTTCTGAAATGATCTTCCATGAATACCTTCTATCCACACTCCCAAAGGGAGTTTCTTTTCCAAATCTATCCGAACACAGCATCTTGCATATTCCCTCTTTCCCCATTTAAAAGAATTCCCATCCAAAAATAACGGAGTGCCAATCATAGATGCTATCAGGGTGATGTTTTCCTCATCCCAGCAATTTAAAGGAAGCCCAGGGAATCTAATCCAAACAGGGGAAGAGATACCCTTAAGAGAATCAGTAGAAAAGGAGGCCGTCCATCTATCCATGCCAATGATATGATTTCCAATATACCATGGTCCACCATTTAAGATTTCCTCCATGAATTCAATGCTTGTGAACGAACAAAGAATCCAATTATTTCCCAACGAGGTCATGTTGAAACTTCCCACCATATTCCACTGTCTCCTGAGTTCCTGACTACAGACGGAGAAAGGAATGTTTTGATCAAGCACATTAATCACCAGGGATTTCTTCAGAATTTGAGCATTTGCCAGTTCTTTAACAGGGTTGAGTTTCACAGCCATTCCATCTTCCGACAACATAGTAGATTTTGAATCAAAATTCACTTTAATGTGTTGTACCTTTTGCCAAGCCGACACAAAGCTACGCGCTGGTTCATCCCCGTTTTTATCTTCTTTAGCACTCTGATCATTTGTAAGGATAGAGATTCCAACTTCTTCCTCAACAGACATCACATTGTTTTTTTATCAATTCTTCACTGTTAGCAGAATCTTGTCTTCTTGATCTCTCTGTAATTTTCAGCATTTCATTAGAACCAGACGCAAGTTCAATTCCCTGGTTCACCACAGATTCCTGAATCTCCTCAACCGTCTTAACCTTTGTCAAACGATCTTCAAGAACACCTTTACCCTTTCCTTCCAGGACAAGATCATCCATCACTTGAGGTCAGAATCCTTCACTAATCACCAAATTAGTTGATTTTTTCAATGAAATAGTCTCCTCAATCCGATTCTTGCCAAGAACTTGATCAGAAGGCTTCATCTGACCAGATCTCAGGGGCTCAGATGAATTACCACCGGCAATCCGCTGCCGGCGGTCATGAACAACCATCAAAATCGCTGGGATCCACCGACCAGAAAGCCCGTGAAAGAGAAAAGTTAAAAAATGGAAGGTTTTCTCTCTCTAAAAATCCCCAGAGCTTCTCTCTCTCAATATCTCATTGACTTCCTCACCGGGGTCATTAGAAAGGAGTTTTTGTACAGGCTTCTCCGCCTTGCTGTGGGAGCAAAAGGAGAGTCACTAAGCTTACTGTAATACCCAGAGTTGAGGCTCCGGGGAGTGGACGTAGGTCAAGTTGACCGAATCACTATAAAATTTTTTGTGTTCTTTCTTATTGCATTTCTGCATTTAATTTTCACACTTTATTTTTCTGGTGAATGATTGTTTGATTTGTGGATTTAAAATATTTCAAAAGATTGTGATTTTTGTTTGAGAATTTTTAAAACACCAATTCACCCCCCTCTTAGTTAGCCTCGGGCTAGTTCACAAGAGCTTAACATCCCTAACGAACTTTCATTAGTGTCCTTTTTCTTAACAATACAGAGCACATTTAAACACAAATATGGGTTGCCTCCAAAATAATGCTTAGTTTATAGTTCTAATCCAAACTTCCCGAGCTTTATCAATTTTATTGGGGTACATCACTATCACTCTTTAAGTGGTTTACGATGATATTTTTTCTTTCTCCTTTGTGTTAACTTCAGTATTGCTAGTTAATGAACCAAGAGGTCTACTCATAGCTAAAATTACAGGTTGACTTAATTGAGTTTTCAAAATTTTAATAGAATATTTTGATTTTCTGATTAAGTCCCTAACTACATCAATCTCTCTTTCAAAGTTAATTTTTTTTTTATTTCTAAACTAATTAGTTTGATTAAATCAGAGAGGATATGAAGGTCTAGAATTAACAATAGATTGTAAAGCAATGTTCGAATTTCCTTGATTATTTTAACCATAATTTCTTTAATTGTTGTCACCAATATTATTTGACCATTTAAAATAAGGATGGTTCCTCCAACCTAGATTATATATATTAGCATATTGATTATTTTGTCTCCTAATTTAATTAACATTTTCAATCCCTTGCGCATTACTTTCTTCATTTAAATCTTAATCATCCAATTGCATAGATGATTCAGATCTTAATCTATAAATTACTCCTATCATGTTCAACTTCTTAGAAATTATTGCAACTTTTGAAGTCATGATTGACAAAACATCTGATTCATAAATTCCAGCCACTCTTTTAGGATTTATCCTATCAGCAGGCTACTAAAAATTATTAGTAAAAAACTCCTTTCTTAATTCATATGCTTCCTAAAATGAGTTAGATATTATTAATCCTCCAACTACATCATCTATGATTGCTCTAATATATTTACTAATCCATTATAAAAAAGTTTGAATAACCAACCAATCAGGAAAAGTATGATGAGAATATTTCTTAAGCATTTTCTTAAATATCTCCTAACTCTCATAAATTGATTTTCCTTCAGATTGAGTAAAAGATGTATTATCATTTCTAAGCTTAACATTCTTTGAAGGTGGAAATACTTAACAAGAAATTTATGAACCAACTAATTCCATGTGGTTATAGAACCTATGGGTAAAGAATTCAACCACACCGTAGCTTTATCTCTTAGAGAAAATAAAAATAATCAAATTCTAATAGCATCATCACTTATACTATTATACTTAAATGCTGCACAAATTTTTATGAAATTGGCTAAGTATAAATTGGGATTTTAATATGAGTTCCTTCAAACTGAGAATTTTGAATCATTTGAATTATGATAGGTTTTAATTCAAAATTATTATCTTGGATAGTAGGTCGATTAATGCTCTGATGAATTCTATCTAGTATAGGTTAACATAGTCCTTAAGAGGTCTAAAATAATCTTGATCTAGTACTAGTTCAGACATTTTAAATTTTTTTTTGTTTTTCTAATTTTTGAAAGGGTCCTTCCTATTTCAAAATCAAATAATAAAGATTCCATTCTGAATCTACAAAGCATGCAGTAATGAATACAAGCAATAAATAAAACAAAAAGTAAGATATTATTAGGTCTAAAATTTTAATTAATTTAATAATATAGTTAAAATTATAATATGAAAATCAATTCCAAGGCAACAACACCAAAAATTTGATGGGAGCTGTGGAGTAAACTTTGAATTATGTAAGAATTACATGTTCTATCAATCCTAAATAATTCTTAAATTTTCTGATATATAAATAACAACCCTTACTTAATATACGTAAGTATACATGTAGAATTAAGTAATAAAGTGATAGAGTAGAGTGTCGAATGTACGAGAAAGTGTTATGCTTACTTACAAAAAATACTATCATTTACTCTAATTATATGAATTATACTACTGAAACAAAAATGATATTTTTGGAGTTTTTATCACTAAATACAATAGTAGAATAGTGGATTCAATACTTAATAAAAAATATTTTGGATTGATGAAAGAAAATTTCATATTTATCTTAATTAAGCTCTACATGGTAACAAAATTCAGAGCATATGCACCCCTAGATCTCTATCGAGCATGTAGGCATGAAAATGATATATGCTGATCTAATATCTCCTTAAGAACTTATAATATTTAACATCATATGTCTTGGCATGCCAATATTCTATTTCAATATTCCTAATTATTCTTACACTCCTCCGTAAAGGTTAATGCCACTGTATGCATTAAATAAAGAATGGGATGATACTAAAAACATCATCAGACGTTTAAAGAACAAAAGTCTTCAATAATACTAAACATGTTCTTTTTCATCATCAATCTAAAATAAGAGATTTAGTCTAACATAGAATAAATGACAAGAAAATTCATTTTTATTAAATTCATAGAAGAATAAAAATACAAGAGAGTGATATCATCAGGAAGGATCTAGGCATATCCTATACAATTCTTCTTTCTTTACTTACATTGTTGCTTCAACAAATACAAGCTAAACACTCCAATGAATTGTATCTTGTACTTCCGTAGCCTTTATTAAATTTTACTCTAAAAGAGAACTAAAAAGTACTAAAATTTATACTAGTAATTCAACTCCTCTACAAACAAAACATAACATCTATTTATAGGAATACACAAAAAGGTAAATGGTACTACAACGCTTGAATAATTGTTGTCGCGATGCCATTAAAATGAACTAGTGCCTCGACACTAAATTTTTTCTCCACTGCGACGCTTAATAATGTGGAATAGTTGCTTAGTGAATTGTCACGACCTTTCACTAGAACAATGTTGGCCTTGGAAACTTCAACTGCAATGCTGTGATGCAATTAAAATTTAAGCACTCCAACACTAGATTAAAAAAATTGGAGATAAGGCATGAAAGCTTGTTGCACCATGGCATTTAAATTCCTGAGAACTAGACACAACAAAGTTGATTTTCTCATGCAGCAGTGCTGGTACCACTACGATGCTGGATATGTTGCCATCACAATGCTCCAAAATAGAGAACTTGGCACTGCTATGTCCAAAATGTGGCGCCTTGGCAATGTTGAAGGTGGTGCTGCGGTTTATTCTTACGCCGCGGTGCTATAGGGTCCTTAATATTTTTTGTCATTTTTGAAAATTTTATGCAAAATTAACTAAAATAACACATTTAAACAGAAAATAATACATATTAAATAGTACATAATTTACAATAATTAGTGGTCTCTCAACTACACTCCTAATAAATTTTTTATTTCCATACTAGGTTGAGATTATTCCTCAAACTAAATTGATTCTAATGGGACTTCCTTAAAATTTTTTTTCTATAGGCTACTCTTCCTTCGTAATCACTCCCTCTAGTTTTTTTCCACTCTTGAGTTGAATATACTTGTAAGTTCCTTATCTTTTTCTTTAGGATTTACTTATGTATTAGTAGGCAAGGATCCTTGAGGTTTACTATTTGAAAAGCTAGCTAATGACTTAACTAATTTCCAATATTTCTTATAGCAGTAGTTTGACTTTGCAATTGTGTACTCATATGCAAAACTAATTCTTCTAGCAAAGGCTTTTTATCCTTTCTTTGATTATTTGAGTTAAAACTAAGGGGATAGTTAAGGATTGTTTGCATAATTTTGAGGTGGCTAGTTTCAATTTCCTACTTGATTTGGCTAGTTAGAGTTTCAATTATTATTCCCATTTTGATTATTATTTCAGTTAAAGCTTGGGTGATTAGACAAATCAAGATTATAAATATTTGAGAAATGATTATTAGTTCTATTATTGATGGAATTTTGAGATTAAACCCCTGATGCATTTAGGTCGCTAAATGGTCCATAAACACTCTCATCTACTGGAAAAGGGTTATTTTCAATGAACTCACTTTGATGTTATCTAGCTTCCTAGATATAATAGCTACTTGTGTACTTAAAATTGATTGGGCATCAAATTTATCAACACTAACCACCTTTTTAAGATGAACTCTTCCATATTGACATTAAAAATTATTGATGGTCATTTCTTTGATCAAAACCTAAGCTTCATTAAAGGGTTTGGACATTAGTGATTAACATCTATAATATCTGAGAGAACCCATTGGACCATTATAAAAAGTATAAATAATAAGCCAATTAGGTAATGCAAGGTGGAGACATTTCCTAAGGAATTTTTTGAATCTTTCTCAAGCTTCATAAATTGACTCTCCATCTAACTGAGTAAATAATGTAATGTCATTTCAAAGTTGGTAGTAAATGAAAAAAGTTGTTGGCTAAAAATTTACGGGCTTAATCATTCCAGGTAGTAATTGAGCCTAGGGATAATAAGTTTAATCATATCTTAGTTTCGTCTCTTAATGAAAAAGGAAATAACCTAAGTCTAATGACATCGTCAAATACACTATTATATTTAAAGGTGGCATACATTTCTAAAGCACTAGCTATATGCATGTTAAGATCTTCTATATGGGTTCCCCTAAATTGAGAGTGTTGTATCATTCGAATTATTACATATTTGTGTTCAAAATTATTAGTCTGAACATTTGGTTTGTTAATGATTTTATGAGAGTCTTCAACCATAGGATTAGCATATTCCCTAAGCGGACTAGATTGATCATTTTTCACAATTTGTTCAACCATTTTAAATTATTTTTTGTGATTTTTTTAGTTTTTTATTTATATATTTTTTAGTGTTCTTTTGATTTCAGCATCAAATAAAATTTCTATTTGCTTCTTGCTATGCTTGCAATTGCAAGCAACACAAAAGGAACAATGTAAAACACATAAGAATTGATAATTAACAAAGCAATTATATTGACTTTAGTAAAGTGAGATAGTAGTGGAAACACAAATCAACTGAAATAAAAATAAAGATAAGATTAAATTATTAGTTCATTCAACAATATAAAGTGAAAGAAAGGATAATTAACTTTAATTCCCTAGCAATGATGTTGAAAACTTGGTATGACTCTACTTTTACACACTACTTGCTTGGTCTTTTAACTATGATTTTCTATGCTAAGGTGTAATTCCTATTCTATGCAAGTATACATATCATGTCATATAATATAGTGAGGCAATTGAAAGTAAAAGAAATAGTTGCAAAAGATAAATGCAAAACTTTTTAAAACTTTGAACCTATAATATTCAAAAATACACGCATGAAAAAGTTAGATTAATGTTACCGTGAATCAAAGTATAAGTACTTCTTGTATCTGCTAAGCTCATTGGAGTATTAGCAAAGATTCCTCCCAACTATAATTTTATTATCTCCTTAAGATACCATAACCCTAACCACCATATATCTATGCATTAGAAGATTACATTTTAATTCCTCTATTTGTTCTTCTATTCTTCTATTGAGGCTATAGATCACACTAGATTTTTAGTTTATGTATAGCTTATACACAAACTAAATATGGCATGGAGGATTTAAAAACAAAGTTAAGCGATTTATAAATTTATTAGTCTACTCTATGCAATACATGATTTTTAAATTATAATATGAAGATAAAAGAAAATACAATAAACATTTTTATTTCATTGAAAAAAATAAAAGTACAAGACATAAGATGAGGATAAAATTGACCTATAAATCCTTTGTTAATTAGTTCAAATTCCTTTGTACTCCTTCCTCTCTCCATACTAGTATAAGACTCACACAACATATACAAAAGGGTTAACCTACACCAAATGAAGCCTCACACACTCACTCACACAATCACTCATGTCTCTCCAAGATTCCAAACCTATCATATGAACACTAGGCTTCCTATTGTTATAAATCCAAAATAAATGAACTAGCACCACAATGCTAGCTTAGTGGCACTGCAGTGCTTCTTAATCATCATGTCAGTCACCACTCATCGCATCTATTTGTTGATTCAACCATCTCTAACAATCTTTTGCCGAGGTGCTCAGGCGATTTGGCACTACAACGCTCCCTGCGTAGAGCCTCGATGCTAAGCTCTCCAACACTCATTCAAAACTTTACCATTGCAGTGCTAGTTTAATTTTGATAATTTTAACTTATTTTCATGTATTAAAATATAAGAATTAAGAGAAATAACAATCATAATAGATGTAATATGAAATGTATAACTTTCTCTTATCAATGTGCAATCATACTTTTAAGTTTATTCAGGTGCTTTTCCGGTGCTTCTTTCATCCTTCATCAAAAATATTTTTATGTTTACTACAATGGTGTGTCAATTGAAAAATTATATCTGCATTATGTCTAAACAAATCTAAATAATATACTAACTAAATATGAGCATACACTGTAGGTAAAATTGTTGAAGCTTTCTAAATACTAATTACCATCAAGTTGTATCAATTTTCAAAAAAGAAATCTTATGCCCATTATTCATTCTTTAGATAAGCAGTTAAGGATGGTTAGTGAAACATAATTTGTCTTAATATCCATAAAACTCAATTCTTCTGTATTCCTTTGAAATCAAGTAAGATTTATCATAATAACTATTAGTTTTGAACTTAATGATGATATTCATTATCAAAACTTGTGATCGAATAGGGTTTGAACTATATTTGAACATGGTTAGATCCATGTTCAAATTATGTTCTAGTCATATTTATATTTGATTTGAATTATATTCAAACAATGATCTAACACCATGATTTGAATAAAATTCAAGCATGTGGTTGAACATATTCAATGTTATATCATGATTCAAATATAATTTACTTATGTTCTAACAAGATAAAAAAAAAAAAAACTCTTTAATATTCTATCACTTTGCATTAAAGCTCCATCAAAATGATCAAATTTATATTACATAATATAACATTTTAAAACAAATAGCACCAATATATATTAAAGTCATCGATGAATGAAAAAATATCAACAGTATCATCTCTTGTGAGCGAAAAAAATCTCAAATGGAAGTTTGACAATAACAAAAAGAATGTCAAAATGGCAGTGTAGAATATTTTTCTCCCTATATAATGAGATATCAAAAAAAGTAAAATATTTTAAGCTGAAATGAACTTTCTAACATATTTCCTCAAAAAATAAAATATCAAGCGTATTTCTGTTATGATATTTATTATAAGGTATATATAGTTAAATTTTCATATATATAATTTAAATTGAGAGATTAAAAAGAAGATAATTTTGTCCAAGTATTATTTAAGATTTAAAAACTTAGAAAAAATATGTATAAGTATTATAATTTACATGAGATTATATAAGCCAGTACAGATGGAATCTTATGTTATAGCTCTTATTAACACAGGATATTCTTGGTACTATTCAAAGGTTATATAAGTGGATTTCTATATTCAATTTTGCTTTGAGAAAAAAGATTATATATATATACTACCTTTCTTAACACAAGTCAAATCTAATACCTCTACTCTCCTAACCGGGTCATCGGAAGGCCGCCGTTTTATGTGACCAAACCATCTAAGGCGACTCTCTCTAATCTTATCTTCTATTGGAGCTACTCCAACCTTTTCACGTATATGCTCATTTTGTATCCTATCTCTAAGGGTAAAGCCACTCATCCACCTGAGCATCCTCATCTCTGCCACACTTAACTTATTATTATGCTTCTCTTTTAATGGCCAACATTCGGCACCATAAAGCATTGCAGGCCTCACTACCATCTTATAGAATTTTCCCTTAAGTTTGAGGGGTACATTTCTATCACATAACAAGCCCGATGTATTCCTCCACTTCAACCATCCAACTTGAATTCTGCTGATAATATCCCCATCTATTTCACTATCACTCTAAAAAATAGATCCAAAATATCTAAAACGTGTACTCTTATTAATGACTTGATCGCCCAAAGTCACAATCCCATCACTAGGTCTATTACTACTAAAATTACATGCCATATATTCCGTTTTAGATCTACTCAAGCGAAAACCTTTAGACTCTAAGGTTGACCTCCATAATTCAAGTTTATCTTCAACTCCCTCTCTAGTCTTATCAACAAGAAGAATATCATCAGCAAAAAGCATACACCAGGGTACATCCTCTTGCAAATGTCTAGTGAGAACATCCATGACTAAAGAAAAAAGATAGAGGCTTAAGGCTGATCCTTGATGTAACCCAACCGAAATAGGGAAATACTTGGTCAAACCACCTTGTGTTTGAACACAAGTAATAGCTCGTGCATACAAATCTTTAATGATTTGAATATAAGCATTATTAACTCCTTTCTTTTCAAGAACTCTCCATAGCACTTCTCTTGGAACTTTATCATAAGCTTTTTTCTAAATCAATAAATATCATCTGTAGATCATTCTTATTTTTTCTATATTTCTCCATCAAACCTCTTAATAAATGTAAGGCATCCATAGTCGACCTACCCGGCATGAATCCAAATTGATTTTGAGAAACATTAGTATCACGCCGCAACCTATGCTCCATAACTCGCTCCCATAGTTTTAAAGTATGACACATTAACTTAATTCCTCTATAATTCGCACAATCTTGTGCATCAGCTTTATTCTTAAAAATAGGAATTAACATACTCATTCTCCACTCATCTGGCATCCATTTAGTATTTAAAATAGTATTAAAAAGTTTAGTAAGCCAAGAAATTCCTTCATCTCCTAAGCATTTCCACACCTCTAATGGAATATCATCAGGTCCAACTGCTTTTCCACCCTTCATTTTCTTTAAAGCCTCTCTAACTTCAGTTTTACTAATATGACGACAAAAACAGTAATCCTTATTTTCATTTAGGGTGCTAAGGTCACTATAGTCAATCTCATTTTCACAATTTTCATTAAAAAGTTTAACAAAATATCTCATCCACCTTAGTTAAATATCATCTTCTAATAAAAATATTTTTTGATCTTCATTCTTAATACACTTCACTTGAACTAAATCCTTACTACTCATATCTCTTTGTTTGGCTAATTTATGCATATATCTTTCTCCTTCCTCAGTATCTAACATATTATATAAATCATTAAAAGATAAGGTCTTTGCATCACATATTACTTTCTTAGATTCCTTACGAGCCCCTTTATATCTTTCTCAATTATCAAAATTTTTAAAATTAAACAAATTTTTATAATAAATCTTCTTATTCTTAATATTTTCTTGCAGATTTGGATTCCACCACCAACTATTTTTACTATTAGGAACTTTTCCCTTTGATACTTCAAGCATATCTTTTACAATATTCTTAATATCACTAACCACTTTTTCCCACATAACATTAGCATCGTCATACACAGATAAAATCTTAAGATCTAAAATCTTACTCTCAAAAATATTTTTGTTAATATTCTTTAAATGCCCCCATCTAATCCTAGAATATCGTTTTACTTTATATTTTATTATCTGTCCCTTTATCTTAAAGTTCAAAACTAATAATCAATGTTGGGTACATAAAATTTCACTCAGAATAACTTTACAATCTAAACAATCAAAATTTCTTATAAGAAAATAGTGAATCTAAGTTGTACTATATTCATTTTTATAAGTGATGAGATGCTCATTTTTTTTCTTAAATAAGGTATTAGCAATTGAAAAATCATAAACTAAACAAAAATCTAATATGATCTTGCCACCTTCATTTGTTGTTTCAAAATCATAGCCACCATGAATGCTTTTAAAATCATCTACCTATTTACCAACATGTCCATTTAAAACTCCACCAATAAAAACTTTTTCTTCTAGAGGTATTTTTTGTAATAATTCTTATAAGTCATTTTAAAAATTTAATTTACAACTCATATTCAAACCTACTTGAGGAGCATAAGCACTTATAATATTAACAATCATATCATCAACAACAATATTTAAAATATAATTCTATCTCCAATCCTATTAATTTTTATAATATTATCCTTCAAACTTTTATCTACTACTTCGTATCTAAAAAAAGATAATGCATGATTAACTAAAAGAAAACTGTTCTCTTGACACTGATCCCCCATAAATAATATCTTACACAAGAAAATATACACTTGAATGGGAAAATAACCAAACTTGTTTTGATTGAAATCTGTTATTTAAACAATTTGGTAACTTAATTTAGGGTTAAATATTTTATTTTGAATAAAATATTATTCATATTTTTTTGATAAAATATCATTCTAATTTAAATGCAAATCTATTTATTTATTGCGTTATTTCTGAAGAAAAACAAATTCCCGAATTGCCTAAGGTTTGTGGTCTCCAACGTTTGAACTCTACAGATGCTGCATGAAACAAAAGTCACTGCAATAACCTAAGTGCTTCCGGATGAAATGATATCCCTGAGAGCATCTTTGACAAATGGGTACTTAAATGTGAAACCAAGTTTTTTTGCTTTAACTGGTAGCACCTTCTGACCTTCCAAAACCTGAAACAGAGGCAAGTTTAGATTCACGTAGATATAAAACATAAAAATGGATTATGCATATTACATACTATTGTGGCGCCTTCACCAAGTACTGCTTTGAGCACAAAGTCAGGAACAGGAAGCCACGATGGACGGCCCATAACTTGCCCCAATTGATCACACATCTCCGATAACCGAACAGGATGTGGTGCAGTTCCATTGACAATACCTGAGAATGTATAATATTTTTTTTTCTTTTCAGAGACAACTGAATTTGGTTAAGTATGAAGCAGATTGTAACTCCCTCATGGTATACATTTTAAGAAGGTTCATAGACCCAGAAATATCTATGACTGTTAAAGATCCAAACTTGAGCTTGCTCCAATTCCGGATCAAGTATAGATCAACACAGACCAGACATAATACTGATCCGAGCCAAATTAGACTCGTGGTAATCTTGATATGATCCCAATTCAAGCTAGGCATTGCTAATTGCCAATTTGATCACAATCCCTGTGAAAGCTGATATTCTTTTTAGATGCTTTCATGCATCCAACATGCATTCATAAATTAATGAAGTCAAATAGCATTTTAACTTCTCCATCTCCTCCTGCTCCTCCTTCATTCTTTCTTCTCTTCCTCCTCTATTTTCTTTCTTCTTCTTTCTCCCTCCTTCATTTCCTTCCATTCTCTTCCCTCTTTCTATTCTTCTCCTTGTCCTTCATCTTTCTTCATCCTCCACCATTTTTCTCCAAACATACCTTAACCTTAAAACTTAGTTTTCCAATTTCTTCACATCCACCTATCAAATCACCAACCTCCCTTCACAAAAATTACTCCCCCACACTTGCTATACATCCCTAACAAAAAAAACCTCATCACCCTTTATTTTGTCCCTCTAGCCTAGAGAGTGAAAATTTTCTCTCTAAAAAAAGAGAAATTCCTTCACAACTACTTCCCTCTTCATCCCAAACACCTTCCTTCAACACCATTTCTCCATCTCCCCTCCTAGAGAGAAACAAATTCCTCCTCTTTCTCTCTCTAAAATTGGAGAGGAATTTTTTCTCTCTAACTCTCTCCCGCATTCTTACACATCCTACATCTCCACCAAAAGCCTCTCTTTCCTCTTTCTAAAAAAGAGTGTGCACTCTCTTTCTCCCTCTATAACTCTCTCCCGCATTCTTACACATCCTACATCTCCACCAAAAGCCTCTCTTTCACTCTTTCTAAAAAAGAGTGCGTGCGTGCGTGCGTGCGCATCGCCATCACCGCGGTTTCCCGTTGTCACCTAAGTCTCCGTGCACCTAAGGTAATAAACCCAACACTAGTATTTTATAATTCATTTCATCAAAACAAAGTACACGTGATCATTTTTTATAGAAAGAGAGGAAATTCATTGCATGAAAATTAAGTATCTTTGACCACTTTTTTAGCAGGCGGAGAAATTTATTTCATGAAAATTAAGTATCCATGACCGCTTTTCTTAAAAGACGAGGAAACCAAAAATGGCAGTTTTTTTTTTCGCTGGAAATTATTTCAATAGGTTTTCCATTTGGTTGTGGCAACGATCGGTGTGGAGGCTTTCACAGATTAGCAGCCGAAGATTTCTGCCGGCAGACAGACAACCGGAAAGTCGACGGTAAATTCCGGCGATTTATTTATTATTTTATCGGCCTTTTTTGGCGTATGATATCGAAGTTTCTAACGGTCAGGCCGCTGGTAGGCCACTGTAAACCTATATTATCTTAAAAAAAAACTGACAACTTCCTTACCGTCCATAAACATTTCTATAATTGATACCTATAATAAATACATAATATAAACAAAATAAAATGCACTAACACAATATTCACAATCATCAGATATTAAAAGAGTTGAAAACATAAAACTCAAAATAAATAAACTTTGAAACATAATAAAACATTAAAAAAATTTTTTTGAAGCATATAAAACATAAAGTTTTCATCAATATGTTATCAAATAAAAGCTTATTCTTCAAAGTGCAACAACAATTTCAACATTAACTTAAATTTAATCTTTCGTACCCTCACTGCCCGGTGATGCATAGGATCTTGATTCTTTTTCTTTTAATTTTAAGCTCGATATGATCGCAGCATGACCTGCATCTCAGTTATTGAAGTACTCCAGAGGAATATTATATTCAATTATGATACTGAGCATCTTAACAGCAATTAATAATTCTGAATGAGCTGTGTAACCATCTCAAATTGATTTTTAAGTAGCATGTATTAATTCAAAAAATATTTATTTCTTGGTTTGGTGACTCTTTCATGTTTGCTCTTAAATTTGGACTTGTTGCATCAAAAACAAAAATTTTATATGATCTATTCATTTGATCTTCATCTATTGTTCTAGAAATAGTGAATGGACCGGCATGAGAATCTATATGTGGCTCAAACTAGCCAAGTGAGGTCCATAATCAATATCTTGGAACAAATCCCCTACGATATAACATCATAAGACTTAAGAAAAGCTTGATTTTTATGCTTTGAGCATGAAAATCTAAACATTCCATCAGACTTAAATGAAGGTAGTTGACATGCGACTTGAATGAAAGTCTCCACACCCTCAATAAATTCATCTATCAATCTTTTTCATCCTGCTAACAATTTGTTATACATCTAAAATCTCTCTTCTTAGATAGTCTTGTGAATGTTGAATTAATAATCCTAAAATAATATATATATATATATATTATAAAACAATTAATTTTCTCTTACTAATTCATAGAGCTTTTATTTTAGCTATTAATAAAACCAATTATTGTTCTTATGATTTCATTTTCTTTGATAACTCATTTTCAGGTCATTATTTTTAATTTATTTAATTATTTAGCCTACGTGTGAAGAGATTCCAAGATTTCACTTACATGCATAACAATTATAATGAAGACAGGCCCTTAAACTTGCATAGGCAACAGGCTATTACCTATTTTAGAAGAAAAGCAGATCTTATCAAGAGAGACAATTGATTGGCACTCATCATTTTGAGAAAATTGATGGGTAGGCGAACTGTTTAAGTGAAAAGAACTAAACTGATCAAAGACCTCTTAGTTTTAATGATTTGTGTTGAAGCATTATCAACAATAAACTTTAATAATAAAGCTATTCAACTACACAAGACTCTTTTATTCGAACAAGACAGAAATCATATTTAAGTAATATTTGAACCATATTCAAATCAGGTTCTTAATCATGTTTAATGAAGTTTGAACATGGATGAACAGAGGTTAGAATCCTATTCGAATGTGATTTTGAGCATGATTAAATCATACTTCAGACATGGTGTAAACCAATAGGTATAACAAAATAGAGTTCAATACAATATTTATACCATAATAATTAATAATCCAACAACAATATCACTTCAAAGAATAATCAGGATAGCTATAATATGTCATATCTAAATAGATATGAATTAAAACATAATAATATTTATAATAAAGCTACACTACACAATTGAATTGAAATAATAATGTTTACATATTGATTCAATCTAAAAAAAAAAAAAAATATTGATTCAATCATATTCAAATAGACATGTGAAGCTATATTATTATAAAATTATATACTACCAGGTGTAACTTCTAAAAGATTTTTCTTTTCGATTATGCATATTATGTATTATATCTTAAAAATGTAATGGAATACATTCATGAAACTATATGTAACAATAATTTGTATAATTTTTTTGCCAAAATATCAAATAGCTTATCTTGCTATAGACCTCAAGACCTCATCTATGATAGATCTCCTCCACTTTCAGGATATTTGGAAGAAAAAGGACCTACCTATTGTCAAATAATCTTAGCATCTCAAGTAACCTACGAAAACACATGCATGATAAACTCATTATTATATGCAAAATCATCATTGAGGTGCAAGACCTTTATAGGAACTAAAATAATATATCAATAAAATAAAACTATAGCCCAATTCATTCTAAAATATTTAAGTTTCAAACAAATGTGGAAAACCAAAAAGCATAAATTTCAAACAAAAGTGGAAAGAAAGAGCAAGGAAGGAGAGGAGATCATCTGTGATTGGGGAGAGGAGGCTCAAGGTCGGCGTGGACTGGGGAAGAAGGATGACAGGAGGCGATGAGAGGGAGTCCTGGCTTTCTCTAGAACCGAGACCCGTGAAAATGAGGAAGAAAGAATGGATTAGGCGAAATAGGGCTTATACCGACGACCACAACCGCCAGAATTTATTTTTCGGAGTGTGTCGAACTTGAGAATCAACAGATTTTTCGGAGGCTCTTGGACCGCCAGAATTTTCGACGGTAAATCACCGATTAATACCGACAGTCAATCCGCAGGCTAGAACTCCAAAAACTCTGGCAGCCCAAGAGCCGTTGGAAAATACACCCATTTTTTATGATTTTCCTGTAGTATTAGGCCTTCAAGGTGTATTACAAGAAATGTTCACTGCAAAAATATAAACTCTTGGGATTTTTGCTCGTTAAATTAATCGAAATATTTGAATTTTATATGTTCATATTATGTCTTTTATAAGAAAAATTCATTCATCAAAATATATGCTCTCGATTCCGATATGTATATGACAACTCATAAAATTTCGAGCTAGCTCAAACTGATGTGAAACATATATTAGATGCAAGAATTGCTAGGGATTAATAAGTGATTGACAATCTTATCAATTATAAAATTAACGTTTCACAAGAGCTGCTTTTAGGATTTTCTTAGTTGGTGATCAAGCAATAGTATGTAGTTACAAATAGAGTAGAAGAATAATAAAATAATAACAAAGACGCTAAATGCCTATTTGTAACTAATAGAATTCCCACAATTAATAACTAGAATAGTCACAATGAAATTCCCTCACTCACACTCTTTAAGAATTTCAGCGGGAGAAAACTTGACACAATATTAATGATGCCACTAGGAAGCAAAGCACTTAAAGTATTGTTCAAGGAAGAGTTACCCGGGAAAGAGGTGATAGGTGGACGGTGGGAGAGTTGCTACTGAACGGAGAGATGCTGGTCGATGGCGGTTGCAAGGAAGAAGAGAATCCAATCCACGTATTCCTCGACGGTATGGTCGTTCCCAAAGTCGATGTTGAAGAAATGATAATGAAGCACATTCAGTAGGCCTTGATCAATAAAGACATAGCCATAATCCAAATTGGGATCAGCCATCCATGGAGGAAGAGAAAAAGGGGGGCAGCTACTTGGAGGTAAATAAGTATGTGAGAGTAGGCAATGACTTTAGGAATTAATGGAGAGGAGAGTGGAAAACAATAGAGGAGATTAATGGAGGTTGGTAAGGGGAAAAGCCAGCAACAATTAAAATGAGAAAGGCTTAAATTAAGTGGACTTAACGAGCATTGGGAAAGGGAAAAGATAGCAAATGGGAATAGAAAAGGCTTTAATTAAATGGAGTTAATGAGGGTTGGGAAGGAAAAAAGGACGCATCTATGGGAATGGGAAAAGCTTTAATTAAATGGAGTTAATGAGGATTGGGGAGGGGAAAAGGTGGAGGGAATACCAAGAGGCAAGGGGGAAAGCTAGCCAAGGAGTTTGGTCGACTGTTCAAAAGAGGGAGGGATGCTAGGTTGGCTGTGTGGAGGGGAAGGAAAGGAGTTAGCCAGCTGTTTAAGGGTGGGAAGGCTCAATGGTTACTTGGAAAGGGCTGGAATATTCGATTGGCTGCTTGTAAGGGTTGGAGTGCTTGGTGGGCTGTTTGGAAGGATGAGGGGTGAGAGAGGAGATAGGATAAAGCCAAGAACCTTGCCACGGTGAAAGTTGTTGGGTGTTGCTTTGACCTACTCCTAGGGACTTCATTCTTCTCTCAAGAAGACTCAAACAAACACAGAACTCAAAAAAATTGAAGTTTCATTTATAATAATCATCATCTCCATACAATAGCCTAGGGTCTCAATATATAGGCCTCAAAAAATGAATACTCAAAAGACTAGAACGTCCATTGGGACACAACACAAATAATTCAATATAAGGGTAAAATGGAAAAGACTCTCAACATAACATGAAATAAGATAATGAAATACATGAAATAAATCATAAATAAAAAGCTCCTAATTATAGCCGTCGATCTACGACTCTTGTGATAGACACGTCAAAATTTATTGTTGATATCCTCATCACAAACATTCGTACAACATCAAGAAGAAGCCCAACTAAGCCATCCCAAACACAATAGAACACAAACAGAAATTCATTAAAAGAAAATATAACCAACCATGCTGTAAGATTTGAACATTGCAAAATAGAAAGGGTAAAGGATGCAAATTATGCGTCGCATAAATCAAAACACTTAAAACAGTTCAAATCTATATACACTAACGACAGTTAAGAAATTATTTCTTTTAAGTGAGTTTGGGAAGTAGCATTTGAAGCTGTTAACAATAGAAATTGATAAATATTATTAGCATATATTAAACGGGGTATGACTTAACATGAGGCTGCATGACACAAGTCATATGAAAGGGCGAAGGATAGGGAATAGAGGAAAGTTGGTCACGCATGTAGCTTGAGTAGAGCAAACATTAGATGCAACTTCTAATATAACAACCGAAGAAACCCAGCTTAGTCGTGGTAGTTTTCCTCGTGTACTACCACTTTTTAAAAGAAAAATGTGCTCTAGGGACTTTGACAAAATGACCTTAATTTTAACTGACATAATTTTAGCATGCTACCTTTATAAGAAGGATTCCTTAAAGCTTCATAGATAAGGTTCACCAGATCATCCAGATGAATCCAGGAAAACCTGTAGAAATGATTAGTTGATATTTAATCACAAATTTGTAGTATATTAAGATGCTACAAGAACCATTTTATCAAGAAAGTCGATTGAAATTTCAAAACAAAAATAAGAAGGTTCCTTTGTTCCTAGAAATACCATAAAAGATCATGCCAATAGCCAATTAGGCCTACTTTCTATTATATGTTTAAAATAATGTTACAAAACAATAGAATCAAACTAAAAGGCACCACGACAAATAGCTACAGCAATAAATAAAATAGAAAGCATTATTTTGAAAGCTCAGCAAATACACATTAATATAGTGCAACCATCAAATTAGCCAACAAAAAAAGTAGCTATTTGGGATCATTTGTTGTATTTATTTTTAAAAATATGTTTGCTTTGTACTTTTTAACTTTTTATTTTATTTTATTTTTAAATAAAGCAAGTTATTTTTAAAAATATCCAACATAACTTTTGTAATACTCAAAATATTTAAGTAAAAATATAATTTTCTTAATTAAATTCTACCCCAAAATACCATCTTTTACAAAAATCACAAAAAATCATTCCATGCGTTCTACTCATCAATTAGAGAGAATTAGTATATAGAAGCATATGCTAATTTATAAATGTGTGAAAGTTATTGAACTAGTTTTGATTGAAATTATTTTCCTAAAATTTTATTTGATTTTCCTATTCCTTCATAAATTTTTGCAGTATAGCAAAGGCCTTTAATTCGACAGGTGTAGTGCATGCATGATAGTGGATGAGGGAAATTAGGTAAAATATAAGATTTAAGCTTATTAATCACCTTCCCTTACTGCGAATATAATACCGAAATGTTCAAAATAAATGTAAGCATAAACTTCTTCTAAATGTTATCTTATTTTCATTAAATTCTACTTTTTTCGAGCATTTTAACATATAGAAGTATATAGAAATATTAATCTACTTGTATATGTATAACTCTTAAATAAATAGTTATTTAATATTAAGTAACTGTTAATTAAAAGTTCAATAATAGCTAATAACCTGTGCAATTATGAAATCTATTTAATATAGTTTATTTCATATGTTGTAGTAAAGCATTTAGCCAAGCATGCAATGGCTTGAATAGATCCTATGGCAAGAAAAAACTAAATGGCATTAATGGATTTAGGTTTATATATAATTAAATTAATATTGGAGGATAGGGCATCAAATAATTAGTATATTAAGCTTTTGAATTAAGCCCTTTCATCAAATGCTGGTGCTGCTGCTATAGGTTATAGTAGAAGAAAATAATTCAGCAAACTAAGGTAAAGAGATTAGGTAGATGTCGTAGTTAGTGGAAGAATTTATTACTGTTGTTGGAATTATGTGTTGTTTGCTGAAATCTGCATTGAACATACTGGTGTTTATTAAATGAAATGGTTGGGAACTGCTGAATTGCTGAATTTGGTGTGTAAGTATTGAAATTAAACTAGTTGATGTTGAATAGGCTGCTGGAATCAGCTATAATAGCTGAAATTAGTAAGGGAGGGAGAAAATTAGTTGAAATCGGGTGCTTGTTGAAATTTAGTATGCTATTGCTTGTTGCACTTGTTGTTGATGTTATGAATAGGGGTTGTGGTTGTTAAATTTAGAAAAAGAAAGGGAGAAAATGAGGAAAAGAACTTTAGAAAAGAAAAAGAATTTGGATTGAATGAGGAAACTTGATTGAGGTAATTTTTGTAAAAATATTGCCTATTTTATTTTTTATTTGAATGAATATATAGAAATAGTAAAATTTTGTATATTTGCAGCTTCACCATTGTTATGTTTATTATATCATTTCAATTTCAAATTATTCATGCATAAATTAATTCATTCATTAAGTAGTGACTACAATAGCCTAATTAATAATTGTTAAAAATTCTTGGTATTGGAAATGTGAAATAAGTTATATAGGGGGATAATCTCGCACAAGTAAAAGTAAAGGCCTGATGAGGTAAACCTACACTCTCGAAATTCTAAAAGTTCGGAATTTATACCCAACCTTGAATGAGAGAGAAACTTGAATTTTAAAAGTTGAAAATTCGGAAAGTTGAAAATTCGGACTCAGCCTTAAATTAGAAAGTTGTATGGAATTGTATAAATGCGCTGAACAATTGCGAGCTCCGAAAATTCGGCCCCGACCTCCCCGCCGCTCTTTTCTTTTTATTCGACGAGAGAGTTTTAACGAACTAAGTTCCGAGGTAAATTTTGGAAGGCAGATGGATTTGTAGATAAGACACTACCCAGAGATTTCGCCCTCATTTGTGAGGACTTTATGATCTGAGTTCTGGTTTCCTATAGGAACAAGCCCCTATAGTTAATTACCCCTCCCGATAACGATAGTGAACTTTCGATTAAGGCTAGTCGTTAATCAGATACATAGAGAATACGTGTTATCTGGCATATAGTAGCAGCATTGGGATTAGGATTTGGAAAATTGGGTTTGAATTTGGGCATTGAAGAGTTTGTAGGTTTGATATTTAAAATAGAAAATTTCACCATCTTGCACTTAAAGCGGATGGTGGGGGAATGGATGATTGACCCAATCAAGATCCCATGGTTCTGTCGTCCCGGGCCATCGTGGTCCCTGGTCTACTTAGTCAGAGGAGGTAGTCGACCCAACCTGACAGAAGGATCCTTGTCGGCAGCCATGGGTTGCTTCGTCCAAGGGTACCTTGGATCTGGGGTGAATGTTTGTCTGAGGGGACAAATTTGAATCCACCTTAGCTAACAGAGGGCTTTGTGCCCTATCGATTATATCCTACTGATTCATATCTCAAGGATTTGATGCCAATAAGGAGTGCATTGACTCTGGCCATAACCGGTACTTCGTGGTGCCATTTGGCGGCAAAACCACTCGGTTCAAAGGGCCCAAGGTGATAACCGTTTATCCTGCGGTGCCATTTGGCGGCAATACCGCCGGTTAGAGGACATGTACCACGTCCTTACTAGCAGGAGATTGTTTGAGAATGGATCCTAGTGATATTCACGACCAAGCATTAGCTCTTTGTGAGCTAAAGTAATTTTCAGATTTGTCCACCTCGGCAAACTGTTGAGGAGGGTGCATGGATTTTAATTTAAGCATTGATGGATAGATTTTAATTTAAATATCATGGGATTTTGGAATTTGTTGGATTTTTTGTTGAAGCTTTGGAATATTTGAAATGGACTTTGGATATCTGGGAGACACTTGAAAATATTTGTGAACCCCTCCGATTGAGATCTGTATTCAACACGGCCATCATCGGGGTGTTTGGGGTCATTTCTTTTTTTGTTGATTGAATCTTGTCAACTCTATCGAATTATCAATAGAGGATCTGACTTCATATGCTTTATGCTATTATTAGTAAATTCATATTGTTATAAACCTTTGAAGCCCTAATATGAATGTATTAATGCAAATATATCGATCACCACAACCGTGTATTTGTTTGAAGGTTCGAACCGTGTTGACTCCTATTGATCTGTATAGAAGGATCGGGTTAGAACTTGAATTCACTTATCAACCCGCGCAGCATCCCTAGACGTCACGTGTGTATTTATAACACGCTCGTCAGGGTCAATGCGGGTTTGGGGGCATTTTGTAATTATTTATCGAACCTTGTCAACTCCTACTTGCTTAGAAGGATCGAGTTCAGATTTAATAACCCGCGCAGCATCTCTAGACGTCACGTGTGTACCAATAACACGCTCGCCGGGGCCCATGCGGGTTGGGATTGTATTTTCCCCTTTAGTGCACCTATGTGTATACAAATTACAGTGCACATGCAGGGGTATTTTGAAATATTTGTAAATGCCTTCTGTCCGCTTGTATGAATGTTGCGGATCCGATGGCGTTGCGTTGTAGATTATAGACGCCTTATGTCTGCTTTCATGAGTGTTGCAAATCCAATGGCGATATGGTCTTGATGTTATGAGGCATCTCCTCATCTTGATGTTGACTCCCCCCTTTCTCATTCACTTGGGATGGGACTTTTTGGACTTTGGAGTCAATGACTGCTGATTTGGAAAGAACTCCTTTTAGGCTCTTCGGTATAGTGGACTTGCTATTTCCGGTGTTTGTGGGCACCAAAATTATTTTCTCAAGTATAAAACTAAGAAGAGGCTTTGGAACAACAGAAAGTTTGGTTCTAATTTGTTCAAACATTTCTTCCATTCTGCCAGGGGGTGTACTTTTTGTACATCGAGTCGCTCTTGTACCCGAAATACTTGAAGATCTTGACCACCAATGTCGTAGGTGAAATCAATACTTGTGCCCACAGTGGTTCGTTGTACCTACGATATACCCACTGTTGTTATCCACAAGTATCCATTTGCAGGGGACCGCTGCATCTACTACGATCTCTCAAAAATGTTTATAGAAGACCCATTGTTTCTGCATCATATCCACCCTTTCACAAATCTCGGGTGGGTTTGATGTCTATACTTGTGCCCACAGTGGTTCGTTGTACCTACGATATATCCACTGTTGTTATCCACAAGTGTTCGTTTGCAGGGAATCGTTGTATCCACTACGACCTCCTGAAAATATTCGTAGGAGACCTATTGACATCAGTATCATATCCACCTTTCACCAATCTCAGGTGGGTTTGATGATTGTATTTATTTGTAGAGGACGGGTCTTTGATTGCTGGTCTCCAGTATTGCCATCTCAATCAACAAGCATTTGTAGGGATTGTCGTAGGAGTCTGTTACATCGCGCTCGTACATATTTGTGATATGTTACAAATATTTCACATTATGCCCACAAACATGTGTCGAATATACATCGGGCCTCCTACAAGGGATCATAGGTATTTGCACTTAATGTGCCAATCAATCACGTTCTGCTTGCACGAGCTCTATGTATTTGTCCTCGGTCAAATGATTGCTAGCACTAGCGGGCATTTAAATTCGTTGTGCGCTACACTGAATACATCTGTAAAAGGTGTTGTAGCTTGATTGGCGTCGAATGTGAGAGGGCAATGATGCTTAAACCAGGCTCAAGTTCAAGTCATTTCAAGACCAATTTAAATCAGGTTCATGAGCTTAATGTGCAAGCTCAGTTCTATGTCCCCTGTAGTCCGAGTCTTGTTCAATTTTAATGCCCTCCACACTTAGTTCCTTTGAATTTGAGTCTGAATGTATGTTCAAATGATTGTTCAAAGTCTTTTGAGATCTTTTGATTTCAATTGAATACTCAATTTGGCTTCAATTTCGGTTCCAACCTGATTTAATTTCATTTGAATTTGGTCTTTAGAAATCATTTGAATTTTGGTTATGATTTAGGTTCTCAAGTCCACTGTTCTTCTTCGAGTACAAGTCCTTATTCTTTTGAGTTCAAACAGGTCCGAGTATAGTAACATTTCACCCGAAATTTAGGCAGCTTTCTGGCGTCTCCCCTGTTTAGGAGAAAACTATGGAAAACTGGGTCTCCCGCCATGCTAGAGAAAAGCGTGTACGGTAGGCACCCTCTTTCGAGGACACAGCGGCCGTGTAAAATCTTTGTCCCCACCACGCCAGAGAAAGGCGTGTATGGGTCTTCGGTACCTGTTGCAAGAAAAGCAGTTGCTTCCCCGCGAGCGGGTAGTTATGAATATTCCGGTCTTGTCGTAGGTGCCGTACCGGGTTCCCATCCCACGACGCTAGAGAAAAGCGTGTATAGGAGGTTTTTCGGTGCACCACGAATGTCGAAAATAAGATTTGGAACTGAGGGTCGCTCGCCTACCAAGTCGTATGTGTCGCGCCGGGTTCCCTTCCCACCACGCTAGAGAAAAACGTGTATAGGTGGTCTACCGGCTCAACACGCATGTCGAGGTAAGAGAAAGTTTAGGAGACTGTTTGCCTCGTCGTCGGTGTCAGACGGGATTCCCTCCCACCACGCTAGAGAAAAGCGTGCATATGTGGTCTACCGGCCCGACACGAACGTCGAGGACAGAAGTCTAAGTTTAGAAATTATACCTTCGGGGATGGTGGACCGGCGGTGGAGTTGGCTCGGATGTCGAGGCGGGAGAAGCACACTTTTTTTTTTGAAATAATAATAATAATAATAAAATTATTATTATTATCATTACTATTATGTTTAATAATAATAATAATAATAATAATAATAATAATACTATTAACAATAATAATGATAACCTAAAAGAAAATCACCTCTAAACTTCTATTAGAGGTGCTCGGCTACAGCAAGGTTTTGGGCAGGAAAGGCTTGGAGTCGGCACAAGCAGAGAGAAGATCGGCAATGGGAGATGAGGTTCGAAGGATTTAGATGGAGGTAAGGGATTCTCTCTCTCTCTCACTCTCTCTCTCTCTCTCTCGGCTAAAGGAGGAGAGGGTTTATGGCAAGGTGGAGGCGTCAGTTGAGAGGATCGGAGGAAGGAGACAGGTGGTCGGGGCTTTAGACAAGCAGAGGCGACGAGATGGGGAGGTTTTACGTACGTCGGCCTGGAGATCGGGGTAGGGAGTCCAGCGCAAGGAAGGTAGATCGAGTAAGAGGGAAGGAGCCAGGTGCGAGAGAAGGCCGAAGGCCTTTGTCCCTTCGATCTTTTAACGACTCGAACGAGTCGTGCGAGCGACATGCGAGACGCGATGCTCGGTATGGCCTCGACATACGACGAGCGGCGCTGGATCGTGCGACTTGAGGCAGCAGGAAAGGGATTTGATCTTTTCTTTTTTTCTGTTTTGCTGGCCACGGTTTAGCGTCAACAACAATAAACATAACATAAAGTGAAGTTATGTATTTCTTATGTTTAATATACAATTTTACATGTGCTTTACATAAATTGTCAATATGTTCATTATTATTTCTTATACATTGCTTGCGTATCACATTAAGCTTTAGCTCATTATCAATGGTTGTGCAACAGGAAAAGGAAAGGAGTCAGTGAGGTAGTAGTCAGGCCAGTTGACTACTCTTTTATGTACATACTTTTTGGTATGTAAAGAGATCTGAGTATCTGATGTGGACATCAGAGTATGAAAAGTGCAGCAGAGATGTAGCCGTCGATCTACGGCCACGATCGATTCGATATAGTTTTGAGTCATTTCATGTATTCGTCTTTTATTATGTTATTTGTCTTTTATTATGTTCCAAATTCAAATAAGTTTTCCTAGGTCTCCCCATCTCATCCCCTCCCCACGGCCAAAGCCATCCACCACCCTTGGCTTCCACCTCACCTTTCCTAAATTAGATTTCATGATTTTGAAATTCTATTTATGACTAAATTCAAATTTATTTGAATTTAGAATAGTTGCCTAATTTATGAAATCCTATTTTAGGAAAACTACTAAATCCCTTCATATTTAAATTATAAATTAAGATGGGAAGTGATATTTCTTTCCAAACTTAATTCAATAATTTAAGTAAGCATTAATGACCTCATTAAACTCCTCCCCTCCCTCCAAGTTCAAATTTCGTCTTGATTACCTCCCATAAGCAACCTCTCTTAATTTGGGAAGATTTAATTTCAAGTTCAAACTTATTTGAATTTGGAACCCTCTCCTAATTTAGGAAAGTTACTTAATTAAACCCCATTTGAATTTCAAATTAAAGGGGATTTAATTATTTCTTTCCTAATTCCTAAATCTCAAATTAAGTAACCAAAACCTCTCCCCACAATCTCTCCCTATCTCATTGATTGTCGCCGGCCCCTATTGGGTGGGAGTAGGAAATTCTTTCCTAAATCCCAAATTCCCCTTTTGGAATCAATTCCAATTTCTCCACCTCTCTACTTGGCCGAAACCTCCCTAGCCCCCATTATTTAATTTACTTCCATTAGAGAACTTCTCTAATTGGAAATCAATTAACCTCCTCCCATCTCTCTTTGGAAAATTTTCAAATTCCAAGCTCCTAAATCCTCCACATGCAAATTTGAAATTGAAACTTCATATTTTGATTAATTCTTCTCCTCTAACCTAACCCTATTGCCAACATGTGGTCCCCCACCTATGGCCGACCATCTCTCCCCATTTTTCTCTTTGGAATTTGCAAGATGAGTTCCTCTCTCTCTATAGAAACCTTCAAGGGAAATACCAACTAGCGTGTTCAACACTTCACACTAGAGAAACTTCTTTCTCTCTAAGTTGAACCTTCAAGGAAACAACGACGAACTTCTTCAACATCTCGTTTACTTGCTTCCGGACTTTGACTAAGGTAAACTTCTCCCCTTCTTCAATTACCTTACTAATCCCCTAATCTTGTAGGTGACGATGAACCAAAAGGAGCCGAGTCTCGCCTTATGCCTAAGCTTAGTAAATGTAGTATTTTGTTTCGTCGTTGCCAAAGCTTAGTAAACGTAGGATCGAGTGGACTTTCTATGCTCCTAACCTAATTGTTAGATTAGGGATTTTGTTGAAAACTATTTACTTTGCATGCTATTGAATTTCTAACTTGTTTTAATTCTCCACATGCTTGGCATGTGGCTTAGCCTAAGTGTAGGCACCCCTCTTTTATTTTCTATTGTCGTTTTGATTGCTAACAGTTTCAATCTTACTTGCTTATTCAAGAAATCATGCAATTCTTAACGCATCCATTTTAAAAACATTTTAGTCCTGCATCAATAGCTGTATAGACTATTTAGTATTTAAGTAAAATTTTAAGGTTTTAGTTAAGCTATGTATTTCAATTGAGATGTGCATTTTATTTGAGATGTTTTATGTATGGTTCATATTATGGAAAGTTTGATATGTTATGATATATTAGGATATTCCGAATAGACTTCTTACTTCCTGATTTTAATAGAGGTAGTTTAAAATGAGTGTTAGTAAGAAAGAGAGATGTTCAGATTCTCCTTCTTTGTTATATTCTAGATTGACTATGGGAGGGACAAAATGAGGTTTGACAGTGAACACCTCCACTTTTCCACATTTTCCTTAGTAGCTCTTGGGTTAGGGAAAATTTCATGCTAGAGATTGTGGTGATGTGAGGGAGCGAGCAGGACAGCTGAGGGAAGGAGGTTCGGCTGAAGAAAACTTTGAAGAAAAGGAAAAAGAAGAGATATGAGAAGAAATTAGGGAAGGAATAAAAAAATAAGAAATGTAAATTTAGTAGATTTCTTTTTGGTTGGTGCAAAATTTCTAATTAGTTTATACCCAATTATTATCTAGGATTTCAATTGATTTATGAGAAGTGGAAGTTTTGAGGTAAAAATATTATTTTAAAATAAATTGATTTGATTTATATGATTTGAAAAATAAAATGTAGAAATAGTATATATAATAACAATTGTAATATGTGGCCTGTGTAGGTGATTTACAAGCGAAAGAAATTGGGAGATATAAGAATCGAGGTAAGAAAATCATATTCTTTAATTTTTTGACATCTAAAATTGCATTTGAGCCAAATGAAGTGTGAAATGCAATAGAAATTCTTCATATTGTTGAATGTGTGTCTACAGCCGAGTATTCAACTATAATGACCACACATAGATTTTAATGATTCAAGCTCAAAATTAAGTATACTATGATTATGTAAATGTTTCACTAATTGATAATATTTTGGAAAGAAAAGCAACGAGTCAGATGTTCTATGGTTATCAACAAAGAGCAACCTACTCACAAATAGAAGGATATGCGCTGATGCAATATGCTAGTGAGGATATATGAATAAATCTCCAAGGTGACTCTTCTTTTGTTCGAAACAAAGCCAACATAATGAGTTGACAGTAGTTCAAAGCATGGCCTATTTTGGAGATAAATCAGCTTATTTAACATTAAAATGTCCTAATGGAAACACGGAAAATTTTCGATAGAGGGAAATAAAAGAGAATGCATTAACACACGTTATTTTGGATTATACAGAAGTTTAAGACAATCAAGAAAGAGAAAAGAGGGAGAAAGAAAAGAAAAGTGTGTGGTCAACTTGATTGAGAAGTATGGAACTTCACCGGAAGAAAAACAGATAAAAGCATCAAAACGAATTTAGCGATTCATCTCTTCGTAGTAAATTCTTTTCCATCCTCCTGAAAACATCCTTCTACAATAAGAGACCAGCATGGAGTTTGGGAGGTCTGATTTGTTCATAAAGATAATTCATTGCATCTGTTAATATATTATAAAAAATTTCGGAATGCAAAGCATCTCTTTTGCTCTAAAATTGCTTTGTTGTGCTTCATATTTCACTCTCTCACATAACTGTCACAAGAAAGCCCTGGTTGTCAACTTTAAACACAGTTACTGATATCAAGCTGTATAAACAATGATGCGCACCAATGCATGTATTTCAGGTATGTTGAGGGAAGTGTTACAACTAATAGATACAGATAACAAGAGATGGATAAAAATAATTCAACTTGATAAATAAAAATCCTTTTTTAATTTAAGTTGCATGACTGATCCGTTTCCGCCCATGAAACTAGGTCAAAATTAAGATTTAAAAAAAAGAAAAGCTTGTCTTTTTTTAAGCAAATTAAATGTTCTTTTCTCGAGAGAGCTCAAAAACATATACATGCAACTCCTGTCTTCCATTTACCAGAATCACGGGGCCTATTTCTCCCATATTAAGGGCAGCATAACAATCCCAGAATGTTATGAATCACTATCAAGCCAAGCATTAGACGTCTTTTAAGAAGCTATTTCAGATCTATAAAATGGCCTGAATAAGGGAAATAGTACCAGAAGAAAAAAAATATTTAACGCTTAAGATGAGCACATGTAACATGGCACTGATAACTAGGAAAACTAGCTCAAGATCTGAACTAGAATTTCACAACTATACTTCAATCTTTATTTTTAAAGAAAAAACAAGGAAAACTCACCATTGTTTACCACTACCAAGAGGTCCTCCAGCAAACGTCTTGAAGAGAGGAATCATTTTAGCTGCATCATGTAAAAGAAACATACACAAATTGTGAAAGCTAAAAACAGAAGTGTTCTTAGTGTTTTCTTAATTTCCTTGTTCTTTAAAGTAGTTGAGAGCTGAAAATGAATGTTAAATTCTAACATATTGCAATATTGATGATTATTTTTTTTATCATGAATTGAATGTTAGTATTAAGTACACACAAAAGGAGAAAAAAAATCGAGGCTTGGATCAATATAGTGTAAAGATGTGGCTTCTTATAAATTGACCCGGTCATTAGTCTTGAGAAAAAGTTATTTTGACAAATTAATTTTTACATGATGCTTCTCGAGCGAGTCGCTTTGCCTATAGGGAAATATTATAAATAGCATTCCTCCATATAAAGACTGGAAATGAAGAGATTTAAATTTAATGAAGGATATCCAAACAACAAGATTCAAATAATTTAAAATAGAATCTATTCTCACCAGTGAATGTATGTGTAGAATTCACAAAAATATTTTGTTTTGTGTTCATATTAGGCTTTTAACATCTTTTACAAAACAAAATTCATTATAAAAATATAAACTCTCAAATTCGCTACACACATGATAGTTCGCAGTGTCAATACTTGAACTCGATCGTCTGCTAATAACCAGGTAGAGTTGGCACAGTTCAAGTCATCAAATAAAATATTTAAATGCCAAAATAAAAGCTTCGTTAATAGAAAAAATCAACCGATAGAGATTGTATCGTTCAAAATACCACTAAATTCTAATATAGATAATTTCTCAAGTAAAACATAAAACTTTAAAATTTTAAAAAAATTCTAAATATTTGAAGTGAATTTTATTGCTTTGAACTTCAAAAAAAATTTATCCAACTTCAATACCTATTTATCAAAGGGTAATAAATTTGAAAATAACCTCAACTTACAAATAGAAATATATCGTCGAATATATCATTAAGATTCATTCTTGAATAATTTCTGATCAAAAGGACATGAAAAGTATCCTCTAATCACTAGTTCTATCGTCACATAGCACCACAAGTAAATGATTATGATTGAGGCCCTCTGATCTAGTGGTTTTTTTCAAATGTCCATTAAATTATGATAATGGCCAGGGCTTATAGGTTTTCAATGGCTAAAAATCCTTGAATTATGAATCATAAGTGTACTTGATAGGATACAAAGCTCTCTTAGATAAGGTTGACTTTATCCGCTTAGACAAAAATTTACCCTAGATTTATAAGGTTCAATTGGATGAAGCATCACATGGTTGCCGACAAGAGTTCTTCAATCAAATTGGATAAACTACATCATTTGACTAAATATAATATAGACCATGACAACTTGATATGACAAAATTATTGGATCTTGATAACTTTTTTATCATTCTCCCCACTGTCATACCACATTTTAATCCCCTTTTAGTCAAAATGTAGCGTAACAGATAAGGAGAATCTGAACAGTTATCTTTTACTAACACCCATCCTAAATTACTTCTATTAGAATTGAATGAGTAGGAAATGATTTATTCATATTATCCTAATACAATGAACTTTCAATTTTAGCAATTGTTTTACACAATTCATAATTGGAAGCATATTCATAACTCATCAATTAAAATATAGAGCTTACTACTTGTTAAATAAAATTTTCATACACGAAAATCTGATTGTAAGGCTTCCTACTCTGGCTTCTATACACAACCAAAACATACTTACACAAAAGTGTAGTCAACCTCCTGCCTAGAGCTCCACTGGCTCATTCCTCTTTCTTATAGTACAAGTACTGCTAAAGAGCTAAAGCTCAATGAAATACACAACCATAGTACAAGAAATAAGAAACTTATAATCAACAGTCAATTATAAACGATATGGAATTTCTATATTAATTATAAGCTGTACAAGAAATTAATGCATAATTAACTTTCCACATTTCTTGTTCTATTTACTTTCCAATATTTTAAACAAATCATATGATGACTATAGGCTTTTACACACTTATAGCTCTCTTGTTCAAGGTAGGGACCAAATTCCAAACTTTTAGAAGTGAGAGCTCTTTCATTGAAGGTTGTCTCTGAATTCTCAACTTTTAGAAGTGAGTGTCAGGTACCTCCTGTATGGTCCCTAAGGCTTACCTCGTTGGGTCATTCGCATTTACTTGTGCGAGTCTATCCCCGTAATATGATTTTTATCATTTACCTTTCATTAGGCTTCACATTTTCATAATATACCTTTGTATATGCAGTAAACATAAACTATAACATGTTGAAATCAAGTGCATTAGTAAACCATCAACACGTTCAATATGAAAATAGTTGCTACCATAGTGGGATAAACATGCTGCCATGTTTATATAAAATGCTTCTTTTTCCTATATCACATATTTGATATCTCATCTCGTTCTCTAGAGTAGTTTGGTAAAGTTGTTCACCTGAAATGTCCCTGCCTCTTTTCCTTTTATATACAAACTAAAGAATATATTATAAAGCTTACATTGTAGTATTTTTTCACACCCCATTTTGGCCCCGCTTAGGGTCAACCTGGAGTATAACAGAGAAGGAAAATCTAAACAAGCCCCTTGTTACTAACACCCATTCTGAGCTACTTTTATTAAGATCAGATGAGCAAAATGTAATATGTTTAGACTCTCCTAACATATTAAGCTTTACTAATTCCTTTCAAAAACTCCACCCAGCGGTTGATTTCAAGCCTTTTCAATCCGTCCAATGCATGCAAGGCTAAGTGATGCGGCTATGTTGACCTCAACAGAAAAAAAAGGCGGAATAAAATCGAATTAAAAAAATCGCTAAAAAATGATTACCTGTGGTGATATCCTGCGCCCATCCCCTGCTCTCTACCGAAATCCTACCTACTACAGTCCTATCCTCTGCAAAACCGCGCTACTCAAGTCTTTTCGCATAAATCTTGCGCAGATCATGAAAATGTGCTCCTATTTGCGCCAATAAAATGAGAGGGAGGTCTCGGTTCATTGTCTTGACTCCACTCTTTGCTTCAACCGAAATCTTCTTCCCCCATCTCCCTCGCCTCATTCGAAACCTCCTTCAATCAAAACCTAGCAGAAGCCCTAACCCACCCTTCGGTCCACAAAGAGAGAGAGAGAGAGAGAGAGAGAGAGAGAGAGAGAGAGAGAGAGAGAGAGAGGAGTTCTTCCTACCTAGCTAAAGACTTGCTGCACCCAACTCTACTGAACCCTTCGCCTATAGCTCCACCCGAAGCCATCTAACATTTCAGCCACCAAAACCCACCATCAAACTCCATCCAAGCCACGATCCACCTTACCCAACCCAAACCTATACCTCCGCCTCCCTTGACAATGTTCCCTTCCTGTCGGATAGGGAAACACGACACTTTTGAGCGGAAGCAATAGTGGGAGCTTGCTAGCTGTGAAGGTAACTTACTCTTATATGTGCGCTTCATCGGACAAATACCTTAAGGCCGTCGAACTCTTGGGAAACGGAGGGCTTACCCTCTGTTTAATAGGATTTAATATAAATCCTTTTCAAATCCTACATAAATCCTTTTTAATTATAAGAGTTAATTATAATTAATTAAAATGATTATAAATCATTATAGTTAATTGTAATTAATGTTAATTAATAACTTTTAATTATAATTTATTATAATTAATCATGATTAATTATCATTATTAATTATTTTTAATTGTATTTAATTATTTTTAATTGTAATTAATTATTATTAATTATATTTAATTATTACTAATTAATTATGATTAATTATAATTAATTAATAAAAATGAAAAAAAAAAGAAATGTTTCTCTTTCCTCGATCTACGAGCCCGCCTCGTCGGTCGCCAAGATATAAACCCTCAACCCTAAAACTTCGAGAGCCCACCTCGACGCTTGCAACGCGACAAAACGACCACCTATACACACTTTTGTCAGCTGTTGGGAGGAAGTGCGTCGCGATGCTCGCGACAAAGCGGGTAATCAAAAAGCCCCATTTCGGCGTTCGCGGCGCACTGAAAAATCGTCTATACACGCATTTATTGCGCGCGGTGGGATGAGAATTCGGTGCGATGCCTACGACAATGCGGGATTACTTATAAGTACGCTTGAGCGGGGGGAAAGCCAACTGTTTTTTAAAACAAGTATATTCAAAGACCCCATACATGCCTTTATTGCGCGTGGTGGGAATGAAGATTATAATTGCCCACATGATAGGACACACTGGATAGTAGTGTGGACATGTGTTTGCTAGCATGAATAATATCGAGCCCAATCATAACAAACGTGAATGATGAGCTTGTGTTGATTGCAGTCCACATTTGTCAAGTATTAAAATTGGTGAATTTAGAAACCACAAAGGTGAAAGAGTCATCAAATTTAAGTTAGGAGGGCAAAACTTTGGTTAACCCTGATTCTCCATGAAATAAAAAGAATTCAGTTGATGAAATTCCAACCATCCCGCATGTTGGGGGTCATCAAATTCAAATCAATAAAATACAACCTAGGTTGTTCTTCACCCACCTCAAGAAAAATATTATTCAATGCTAGCAAATGGAACCTCCGACATTCCAAGAAGTAAAATTGATCTTGGTGTTGAAGAAATCATTCTTGTCAACAAATTGGTAGTAAATTCATACCTGATTAGGGAGGTCCCTTCGTTGTCAAGAAAACATAGCAAAGAGGAGCCTCAAACTGAAATCAAGTATAGAAATTCTAACACAAATACATTAAGGCTTAAGCCTCAAGGCGCCGGGTTAGCGCCTCGAACTGAATCGCGCCTCTGTTCGGACGCCTCGACCGTTTTTTTAATCGTGGCATTTGGCACAAAATTTACAACTTTTTCTGTCAAAATCAAACAGTGGAATGCAAAAAGTTGTAGATGATCGTGTTAGCTTTCAAACGTTATCAAATTCGTACAGAAATAACAGTCTCTATCAAAATAGTGAGACATCTATCTTTCCCTCATTAAGATATCGGTTGAGGTTGACTACTTTATAATGAATTTTTAGGCTTTCTTTTGGGTTTGAAAGAAGAAAGAATATTAGAGATTTTAGAAAAAAAGATTGTGAATAAAAGATTTATGGAAAAACCATTTGGTTCAACCAAAAAAAAAAAAAAAAAAAGCTAAACTAGTAGTTTAGCATGTTTCAGTTTTTAGATATTTACATAGATTTTGAAAAGGATCATATGTATCATTTAACATGCGTTTAAAATAAAGTGAAAGAAGAGATTAAGAGCGAAACTAAGGAGGTTAAATGAGATTGATCCTGATTAAAGTTTAAATCTAGCTGTAGCAGTTACTATATGTATATTGAGCCTTTTTTGCATTATGAATTATGGTTTTATTTATATGTTGAGGGCTGATTTTAGAATACACAATCAGTACAACAACAACAACATCATAGCCTTTATCCCACTACGTGAGGTCGGCTACATGAATCCTTTCTCGCCATTGTGTCGTGTTAAAAGTCAAATTCTCATTTAAATCTAATGAGAATAGACAATCATCAACAACAACAACAACATCAAGCCTTTATCCCACTACGTGGGGTCGGCTACATGAATCCTTTTTCTCCATTGTGCCTATTAAAAGTCAAATTCTCGTTTAAATCTAATAAAGAAAGGTCATTCCTAATATTTTCTAACCAAGTCTTTTTAGGTCTACCCATACCTTTCTTAACATAAGTCAAATCTAATACCTCTACTCTCCTAACCGGGTCATCGCAAGGCCGCCGTTTTATGTGACCAAACCATCTAAGGCGACTTTCTCTAATCTTATCTTCTACTGGAGCTACTCCAACCTTTTCACGTATATGCTCATTTCGTATCCTATCTCTAAGGGTAAAGCCACTCATCCACCTGAGCATCCTCATCTCCTGAGCATCCTCATCTCTGCCACACTTAACTTAGTATTATGCTTCTCTTTTAAAGGCCAACATTCGGCACCATAAAGCATTGCAGGCCTCACTACCATCTTATAGAATTTTCCCTTAAGTTTGAGGGGTACATTTCTATCACATAACAAGCCTGATGCATTTCTCCACTTCAACCATCCAACTTGAATTCTGCTGATAATATCCCCATCAACAAGAATAAAAATTTATTGGAAGATAACATTTGCATTAATAAAATGAGCAAGAACTTCATTTCAACTGCATGCCTTCAAGACATGCTTGATATTAAAACTACATATGAAAGTGATTATAAGCATGAATGGAATCTCTTCATCTAGTTCAATAAAAAAATGGAAATGCCCTATTGGAACAAGAATGAAGGGTGTAAAGAACGAAATATCACTGCCCTAAAGTTGTACCCCAAATTGACAACATCCTAGCCTAGCTACATAACGTCTTACCACACATCTTAGCTAGTAGATGTGAAACTATTAAATCTTCCTCTCCAGCAATAAAATCATTTTTTTTCATCAAACTCGTCATCTAATTTTCCTATTAGTCACTCATTCACATCATCTATCTCAGTCAAAGAAATAAGATCAATCACATCATGATGATTATATCTTCGAATCAATGCTCTATTATATTTTACATAAACTAAAGCCTTTAAGTGACCATAATCCAATTTGCTTCATCGTTTTCTATGAAACTGCAATCGAAACATTATTACATTACTACAATATGAACATACATAAAAAAGTAACACACTCCGTAAAAATACCTACATGTTCAAAAATACTCCAATTGCGTTCGCATCTTGATACATATTAAACTTAAGAACTTTGATAGCAATGCTTTGTAAATTGGGAACTCCTTGGTCATAGGCAAACCACCAATCAGCTGGAAGAAATGAAATATTTATTTTCAATATTATATACTTGCAAATCAATCTTCATTTTATGTAAATAAAGATACCTGGAGTTTGGTTAGTTTTTTGTCTTACAGTTGGAGGAATACCAAATAGTCATTCAACCCTAATCTATAAACTTAATTTATTATTAATTTTATCTTCTTCATCTACATCTCTAGATAATCTTCCAAAACATTGATAAAGGTCATCAACTATTTCCCTATTATTGGCAATATTAGTGTTATTAAACAAATATTCATGATTTTAAAAATGTGCCACTGCATATAGAGGTAGGTGAAATTGCACTTCCCATCTTTTATGAATAATTTTAAAATTTGATCATACTTATCACTGTTATTGAAGCTTGCAGTAATTGCCTTTTTAGCTCTATCCATTGCTTCATATATGTAAACTATTGGGGGTTTCTTCTCACCATCAACCAATCTAAGAACCTTTAATAAATGACCAGCTATTTTTAAGATATATACTATAGTGTTTCAAAATAATTGCTGCAAGATTATATGTTGAGATTGTTTAGCTTTAGCCACTTTCGCATAAGGATCCAAGATAAACTCTTCACAAGTAAACATTTTCTTCAAGTTTAGTTTTTGTTGATGAAAATGTTGTAAAATTAAGAAAGCTGTTGTGAAATAAGTCTTAGCAAGTTTGACTAGTGCTCTTTGATTTGTGTATCTTCTTATTAACTCAAATAAGCGAGACTTAGAATATATAAAACTGTGCACTGCAACCGTTTTTTCAAAGCATCGCCTTAGCATTTGAATTTTGAAAATGTCCTCCATTATGAAATCCAAACAATGAATAACACAAGGAGTCTAATAAATGTGAGGATATTTGTTCATAAATAATTTTTCTGTACTATAATTATAATTTAAGACTAAAATTTCATTCTTCATATGAAATTACACAAGTTTATCTTTACTTTTAAATCTTTTTTTTAACATGGATGTCTTAATTTCAGACTTCATGTGCTTAGGGCAATTAAAGCAAGGTGTAGCATTCCTAAACACTCCAACAATGTATTATTTGTGAAGTGTAATTCCTTATTTTGTTATTTTGCCACAAAAAATACACATATGTTATTAGATTCAATTGTCAGTATTGCATATTTCCATGCTGGATCTTTTTAAATATTAAATTGAATCTAACATTTTATGATCACCTAAAAGCAAGCAAATTCATAAAAATAAATTTAGATCTCCATTAGAATTAGATGAATAAAATCAATGTAAACCTCATCATACAAAACACAAATCAATGTAAAGTTCATCAATGTTCGGTAGGGCTTATGGCAGCGATCTTGTAATCACAATGTTTTGAATAAATATAATCTTCAAAATAAAATAAGACAAATCAATAATATAACTATCTCATATTATTGTGTTCATGCAATCAAAAGCATAAAAAAATATTGAATTACCAAAAATTTGATTCTTTCTGTGTAGTTTCTCCGATATGAGATTGAAAACAGGCATATTTGAAAAAGATTTGTAAAAATATAAACAAAATATAAAATATAAAATAAAAGAAAATTATTTATGTATGCTTGTAAGGCACACCTATGAACTGAACCGCTCAACTAGAAATAGTGGTGGCCTCCGTCGAAAATAGTTGAGAAACACTCAGGAGCAATCGCTTCCGCTCGCATGCAAAAAATACTCAGGAGTAGCATCGCATGCAAAATCAGACGAGCAATCGCTTCAGTCGGTGTGGAATTGTTAGGTCGGTCTAGTCCAACGAACAGAATTGGAGGGTTCCTCCTCCTGCATACTACACAAACTGACAGGAGAAAAAAACGACTGTTTAGGAAGGATTTTAAAAGGAGTTTAGGAGCGAAATTGAATGTAGGGACTGTTTAGAGATTTCGTTTTGAATTGTATGCATTAAATAGTTTGTTTTCCATGAGTGAGAGTATCGGGAATTTGGCAGAAATTTGAGATATTTTAGTTTCTTGCAAAAACCGATAGGAGCAAAAAACGACTGTTTCAGAAGGATTTTAAAAGAAGTTTAGTAGGGAAATTGAATGTAGGGACTGTTTAGAGATTTCGTTTTGAATTGTATGCATTAAATAGTTTGTTTTCTAGGGGTGAGAGTATTGGGAATTTGATAGATATTTGAGATATTTTAGTTTCTTTGGGCTCTAGCGGCATCTAAAGATTTGGGAGAGAAAGATCCTCCTCTCGAATAGATGATCAATTGTATCTTGGTATTTTCCGTTTCCCTTTCATCAAATAATAGAAATTATCTACTATTTTGTGGTTTTGTGTGATTTTTGTGAAGAATTCTCGTTGTTTTCCAAAGATTGATAGGAAATACTTGAGATCTACAAGTGTTTCCTATCAGGAATTAGCCAAAGGTCATACGAAACAGACGAAGGAATGGGTGGAAGTAGTGAACAAAGGAGATTGACAAAGCAGAAGCGCTCCATTGTTTCTCTTTTGCGCGTTGAATAGCTCGCGGGAGCAGAATGGTTCGTGAGATTAGAGCACCTGATAAGAGCAATATAGTATTTATAAAATAATTTTAATATGTTTGGAAATTAGAAAATATATTATCTTAAACATAAAAAAATATAAATATAAAAGCTATTTATAATTATATTAAAAATTCTGAAAAACAATTGTGTGCGTTATTTTGTTCCGTGTGCCATGCGCCATGGCACACAGGTGGCACAAATAGCACGAGCCATTTTGAACATCTGCGCCACGCTATACACATGGCGCCAAATGTGCACTGCACCGTGCGTCATGGCGCATCATGGCACATACTATTTTGTGTCATTTACATCTATATTGTAGTTAATCCCACTTATCTTGATGTTATGTATAATGTTTCCGCATAAAAATTAATCAAATTGGTTAGCAAATACTTTCCACAAAAGGATATTGGATTATCCCTAAACTTTAATAATGATTTACAATGCATGAATTGATTCAAGAGCATCATAAAATAGAAGAGGTATTAGCACGAACCTAGAGCACCACCATCACGTCCCAAAACTACACCTATACGCAAAAGCAGCAGCCTTACGTCTTTATCAACTTCTAGTGCTATTGTTTCCCATTCTCTGCAAACCTAAAAAAAGTTTGCATACAATAGAACGTTGAGGCTTAAACTTACACTTGGACTGCAATTCGATAGAAAACATTCCACCTGATAGTAAAAGAAACTGATTAAGAATATAAAATACTACAGAACAATTTCTCTATAAGTACCAGATTGCAAAACAGCATGAGATGCAATGATACTACTTGCAATTAAAAGATATAGTTAATGTAGAAAACATTCCACCATATAGTAAAAGCAACTGATTAAGGACATAGAATAATACATAAAACAAATTCTCTATAAGCATCATGCTGCAAAATGAGATGGAATGACACTCACAGTTTTATCTGGAAGAAGAGAAATTTGGCTAGCATATTAGATTTACTGCTACAACTCCATTAGAACAGTGACAAAAAAAATGTTATTCTTGAATGCAGCTGCAAAGAAAAGGTCTCTTCTAAATTTAGATTCATATTGTCCGGCAAACCTTTATGCCTTCTTGGAAAGTGAGCTAATGGGTCCTAATGGAAGAATTTCTTAATGGCTACAGCTGGCATGCTCCCTAAAAGGAAAGACACTGGCTCTATTGGAAGGGCAGCAGCAGGACGTGCCCTTGTTGGCTCAATCTCTGAACCACAGCCTTTGATTGATGACTTTGGCATGAATCAAAAGCAAGGGATGCTTCAATTCTTGACTGATTTGGCAGAAGGCATGGTTTAAAATTGCGCAATTAGAGGCGCGCCTCAAGGCGCGCCTTTGCGCAATTTCACCAAAAAACTATTGCTATTATTTTCCTGCTAAAATCCTTAATTTTTCATTTACGCAATTCTGTGTTCGTGGGCTTACGCCTCAGACCGCCTCGAGGCTTACGCCTCGCCTCACGGACGAAAACCGTCTCGAGGCGCAGTTACGCAATTTTAAACCTTGGTAGAAGGTAATTGTCAGCTGTCTGTTGATTCTATCAAATAAATTAAGTTTCTAAAAGAGAAAATTCTTGTTTTCATTATATTTTCTTTTTTACTAGGATAAGCATAATTTCTTTTTTGTTTACCCATTATAAACATCTATATAGTGGGCCAAGTTTCAGTCAAACAGAAACATGGTATTTAACTTTCCTTCCTCCCTATTTCTCGTCTATCTCTATTTTATGTTTGGCAATGACAATCTATAATTAAATATATAAAGACGATATTTATTTTATAACTAAAAAAATTATATGGGCATTACATCATAACATACGTCGCCAGAATGCTGATGGTTGGTGCCACATTAATGTCAAGCAGACATGATAACAAATATTTTTTATCTGGCTTAGTTTTAATACACAAAACTATCCCTATTTATAGATCTATACAAGATATTTTAATAAAGAAACAAATAATTAGAGAATAATGCATAATTGTACTCATATAATCCTTCTTAAAACAACCACCCAAATAGGGAAGGAGATCAGTGTAATCAAAGTGAGCCTCCCACGGATCCCCATGCTAGCCGTGGGATCAAGGCTAAAGGAGGGCTATGATTTAACAACAAGATCCAGGTAAGCCTCCCACATATCCCCATGCTAGCCGTAGGGTCAATGGCCAACGGACAATTGAGATTTTAACACTCCCCCTCAAGCTAGGGAATATAGATCTGTTATTCCCAACTTGGAAATTAGTCCTAGAAAAATAGAGTTGTCAAGTCTCTAGGTGCACCATAGAGTCTTCCATTTAGTCAAACCTTTGGGAGGAATTAGCTATAGACATTACAACGACAAAGGATAGCGATGAAGGCTATATAAATCAAGCATGCAAGGTGCATGACAATAACGAAGGCCTAGTATTGCCCAAATTCTACCAATGAATGCTGATGGAAGGCCTAGTATTCCTCAAATTTCGACAAAGAAGGTCGGTAATGGGTACATATATTTCTAAGAATTCCAGGAATGAAGGCTGGTAATGGAAACCTGGATTCCTCATATTTTCGGCAATGAAGGCTGGTTTCACCTCTCTGCTTCCTTCAATTCAAGTCACTAATACCATGTTAAATTAAGAGAATTGGAGAGGGAAATAGGCTTAATTTTATTACACAAAGCTATCCTTATTTATAGATGTATACAATATTTCTTAATAAGAAAATAAATAATTTGAGAATAATGCATAATTGTACTAATATAATCCTTCCTAAATTAGCCACCCAATTAGGGCAGGAGATTGATGTGATCCTCCTATGGATTCCCATACTGTCCGTGGGATCAAGAGACGGCTGGGATTTAATAGAGTGATCCAAGTGAGCCTCCCTCAGATCCTCATAATGGTTGTGGGGTCAAGGGCCAAGGGGCGATTGAGATTTTAATAGTATCTAATAAGCATAAGGTTAGTACAACATTGAATTACAAGTGGATGTAAAAGAGTACAAGAAGCAAGGTCTCATAGCAAGCACACAACCAGCAAGGGCAATGGGGGTAGGTATGGTGAGCATGCAAGCATTGTGTTGTAAGTGATAGAAGCGCAGCACACGGGTGAAGGAAAGAAAGTGTATCAGCTTGTAATTAACGAATTTAGAGGGTGTAGAGGGGGAAAGATGAAGTACAAAACAGAAAATCAATAGTTAAGAGAGGAATGGGAGGGCAAGGTAATTGATAACAAGAATTAATATGGTTTTAACTTTTAACAACATAAATAGCTTGATATAATTTATTATCATACTAGTGCCTATATAAAGATAAATACAAAAGATATAATGAATTAAAATAACATTAAAAATATTCTCAATTAAAAGAATATATTATAGAATAAGAAAAAATATATAATAATTATGAACTTTTAATCTAATAAGGTCTATATGATAATATCAATGATTTGTTATTCTTTTGGCTCAACTGAGTTTCATGTTCAATGATATGGAATTTATTCATTCCACTACAGTTGTCATGCACAAATTTGATGATGTAATAGAATGCTTGCTGGCCTAAAATGATTGCCGAAATGGTTTTTGTAGTACTTTTGCTTGGGATTATTATATTACCCAAAATTTTTAAACGGTAAATTTAATTTTATCATTTCCCTTAAAAAATTAAATTTTAATTGGATATATGTACATAGAGATTCATGTGATAGAAAACTTAAGCATTGAAACTAGCTTGGAGACTGCGGTAACTGCTTCTAAGCTTAGGTAAGGGAATCTATTTGTTGAATTCAGGTTTTTGCATTGATAAGAACTGTTGTAGATGGTGAATTGCTAGATTTCTGAATTTAGGCATATGAAATCAGAAAGGAAAGTTAAGAAGAGGCTGTAGGGTTTGTTGAATTCATGGTTGCTAAAATCAGTTAGATATTGTTGAATTCAGCTGATAAAAAGGACTGTAGTGTGTAATGGCTGCTGCATTTTGTGTTGGAATTTCTGTTGGCTGAATGCAAGAATTTGGGAGGGCTGATGTTGTGTCACACCTCATTTTGACACCCCTTCAGAGAACATGGAGTGTAACAGAGAAGGAGAATCTGAAAAGATCTATCTCTTACTAACACTCATCCTGAAATACTTCTAACATGATCAAGTGAGTATAAGATAACTTATTTAGACTCCCCAACACATCAAGTTTTTCAAATCAAAATTGGAATCAATATTTCATAACGAAAAGCATATTTAAACAAATCAAATAAAATACATGTCTCAATTGAAATACAGAGCTTTACTAAATTTTTAAAATTTACTTTTGTACCTAAAAGTCCATACAACTCTTACTCAGGAACATCCAAAAAATGTATGTATACAAAAGAATAGTCAACTATCCAAATTACTACTCCACTGACTCCCTCCCCTTGCCTATAGTATAACCACTACAAATGAGCTAGAGCTCAATAAAATACCCAAACAATGTATAAGAAATAATAATTAACAATTGATTTAAAACACATGTAACTTCCATACTGGTCATAAAAAATTCATTATATAACTTTCTATCTTATTTACTATTCAAAATCTTTATACAAGTCATATGATGGCTATAGACTTTTGCACCCTTCTAGTTTTAAATTTAAGATTGGGTCTAAATTCTCAACTTTTAGAATTGAAACTGCTCTCTAATTCAAGGTTGGGTCCGAATTCCCAACTTATAGAATTTTGAGAGTGTAGACTTATCTCATTAGATCTTTCGCATTTACCTGTGCAAACTTATCCCCTTATATGACTTATTTCACCTTTCCAATATGTTTCATTTATAGAAATCATAAATATGCTATTACAGTCACTATTTAATGAATCAATATATTTATACATATATAAACTAGAATGAAATATTATTATAAACATAACAAATGTGACGATGAAAATATGCAAAATATTACTATTTCCGATGATATTTATTTGAGTATCTCACCTAGTTAGGAATTAGTTCTTCTAGACACTGCTTTCTTTTCCTTTTGTAAACAACCTAAGACATAAATGACTTCATTTATAAATGCTTTCAAACAAAATAAAACAGACACTATAACCATCTTACAATTTACCTTAATTATAATCTCCCTCATTCATCCCAAAATTCCGTTTCAAATTTAAATTAACAACATTTATTCCAGCAAATACAACAATCAGATAAACCTATATTGACTTCATCCTTTTTTCCACTTTTTGTTACTGATTTCTGCCAACAAGAACTAATGTATGAAACCTGCTTTCAACTATCTTAATTTCAACAATCCCTTAATGAATTCCTGCAATTGTTTTCAACAAACGTTGCAATATCATACATAATTTCAGCAACTCCCTGCAATAACCCCTCTTATACAAATCAGTAAATAACTTAATACAACAGCCCATTACCTTATTGTAGAAATTCCCGGTAGGCTGGAACAGCGCCAACAAGAACCCATCCTTCTAATATGCTCAGCCACTACCTCGCTACCCGAACTCCAGAGAACAGGGAATAACGGGAGAGGCTGAATGAGGGAATTGCTCAAGGCATTTAACATGTCACTAAAACCTAATTAAATGCTTTGCACTACTAATAGAAATTTTAAATATAAAATCCTAATTCCACTAAAATTCTCCGGCCACCTGATCCCAACCAAGCCCATGCATGTCTTGATTAGTGGAATCTGCCACTATAGTGGAAATTGTCCCTTTAATTAAATGGAAAAACTGTCCACTTAATTAATTAGCTATACATAAAAGGAAACGAAAGGAAGTAGAGAGGGAATTTTGGAAAGAGGAAAAGAATTTGGATTGAACAAGGAGAAATTCCATTGAGATAAATTTGTAAGATTTCAAATTGTCTATTTTAATTTCTATTTGAATGCATGTATAAATTAAGAAATTTATTTTTTAGGCTATGTACAAAAGGAAAAGAAAGCAAGATCTAAGAGAACCAATTCCTAGCAATGTGAGATACCCAAATGATGTCATAGGAGAGAGTAAAATTTTATATATTTGCTACCTCACATTCATTATGATTATGATAAGTAATTTATCCTAAATTCTTCCTGTATAAATTTATCTATTCAATAAGTAGGGATTACAATAGCACATTTTATGAATGTTAAAAGAGAATGGTACTGGAAAGGTGAAAAATGTTATATATGAGCAATAGACCAGCACAAATAAAGGCGAAAGACCTAACGAGATAAGCTTATACACTCGACATTCTAAAAGGTTGGAATTTGGACAGAACCTTGAATGAGAGAGTAGCTTTAATTATAATAGTTGGGAATGCATACCCAACCTTGAATTAAGAAGCTATAAAGATGCAAAAGCCTATAGTCATCATATGAGTTGTATAATAGTGTTAAACAATAAACAGAATAGAAAGTGATGTTATGCATGTCTTATGTATTGTATGAAAATTTATAAGTGTTTTCAATTAATTATCACTATGTTTATTATTATTTCTTATATATTGTTTGTGTATTTCATTAAGCCCTAATTATCAGCAGTGGTTGTATTGCAAGAAAGAGAAAATAGCCAAAAGGGTAGTAGGTAGGATGATTAAATACCCATTTTGTGTACCTACATTTTAGGAGTACATAGATATTAGAGTAAAGGCTATATAGACACTTTTGGGTATGTAAATAACATTTTAAAGTTTAGTGAAGTTCTGAATTTTATTTGAGATGTTTTAAATATGTTTCACATTGTTATATACAAAACTTGAGATATTGGGATAATCTGAATAGGTTATTTCCTACTCACATGATTCTGATCGAAATAGTTCAAAATGGGTGTTAGTAATGAATAGGTATGTTCAGATTCTCCCTCTCTACTACAATCAAGATTATATATAGGAAGTCAAAATGGAGTGTGGAAATTATTAAGTATGATGGCAGTTGCCAATTCTGATGAGAATCTAAATAGAAAAAGGTGAATGAGAAATAGATTACTTGGGAAAAGTTACGGTAAAGTTATCAAAAAGCACCAGAAAATGTATAAAGCAAACATACTTTATTCTAATAAGCACCTAACAATAGAGAAAATTAGAGAAACAAACATAAGTCCTGATATTCGTATGACATGTGAGTAGTCTTACTTTGATTCAACTGGCGTTTTATATCCTCAGCATTCTGACTCAAACACATTGACTTTGCCAATGTCTTTGGATCAACTGAGGTGTATGATACTGTTCAATGATGCATATGATGTTCATTTCTTCATTCTTCTGTATACAACAGTCATTCACATATTCGGTAATGTAATAGAAATTTGCTTATTGGCTTGGCATAGTATTGTTATCGTGATAATTTTTTTTATTATTTCTATCCCTCATTAATAGGACACAATGGAGAAAAAGGATTCATGTAGCCGACCCCACGTAGTAGGATAAAGATTTGATGTTGTTGTTGCTCTATCCCTCATTAAAAACAGAATTTGGAATCTCCTATCCACCTAAGCTTCAGTCCTCAGAAGACTACCATTTGAATCCAGAGCTGCACGGATTTAGTGACATCAACAACCTCTGCAGTAGTAATGGGATCAAAGGCAAACAGCTCTTGGGCTTCTGGAAGATCTGTAATAATAGTTTTGAATGTAGAAGTAATGGGATGTGAAATAACTTTATTATTTCACATCTTCTAATCAAGGTGAATTAGGACTCTAACGAGGGAGCTGTTCTTTTCATGGTAACAGCCAAAATAGGACAATTGAGTTGACATATGAAAGTTTAGCATCATTTCCTCGCCACTGTAATCCAGTATTCAAAGAGTAACTGATAAACGCCACTTTATCCTTAGACTATATGTACGACAAAAAAAAACAAAAAACATTTTGTTTTCTCACCTCAGCTAGATAGTCATTTCCCGAAGGACTTGTCTCATCAAAAACTTGTGTATCACTTGTACCTACGAACATGTAAAAAAATAATTAGAAGGAAAGTTTTGAAAATTCAGTTAGCCCTAGCTTGGGCATGAAAGTGCGCAGATCATTCCAAAATAATAGAAGTTTCTACTCGTGAAAGACACTTAAAATACGACACAATCATTAGAATCATTGAAGTAGCATTTAAAATATAAATAAAATATTTACTTCTAAGCTAGGATCAGATTCCAAAAAGTAAAGACTCATCCTCAAGCTATTACCTTAATGATTTATCCATTCTACATCATCGCACCTTGCATTTGCAAAAAAGTTTTGTTTTTAATTTATCATTTCTTAAGCATCAGCGTTAAACTAACTCAAATTTATTGGAAAGGTTGGTATAAAGCTTTACAGATATGTATGAAGACTAAGGTCAGTTCCTTCATGCAAGATCATCAAAATTGCTAATGATGAATTATGTCAAGCCAAGTAGGTGGGGAGAGGGGGTGCTTGTACTTTGTTAATTTGAACGTAAGGCAAGTCCTCCCATAATATGTTAAACGATTCTAACCAGAAAAAACATACATTTCAACTGGATTAAATAAAGATTTACATTAGAACATGTTATTGTTACCATGTTCAAGTTGTGAGAAATTGTAGAGATTAAGTGGCAATGAGTGCAGCAGCATAACTGAAGATAGTGATAAATTTTTTAGAGCTCGATTGTTAACAAGGGAGGAATCCCTTGTAGGAAGAACTGAGGAGATAAGGGGTAACATGTAAACAAGGAAGAAGAGGATGCTTAAAAAAATCCCCTTGTTTATTCTATAGTTAGCCACTAATAGTTATAACTTCAAGTTTACTATTTACAACAAAAAACATGAAATCATGGCAATTCTAACCCAAATAAAATTATATTTGATAAGAACCACATCCAAACAATCGAGAACGCAAGGGAAACTATGGAGTAAACAAGAACAAGAAAGAAAATTTTCTTATTCCAAGTATTCAACACAATGTAAAATATAGACTGATTTATGAATAAAGTTAATGTTGACCCCTATAACTTAAAAAAACTATGTGCAAAAAGGACAAAGGTGGCGGATCGAGCAACGCGCAGGTTGATACGACGCATCACTTGAAGGGTCAAATGATCTCCGATTGTAAAATGAACATCGTCGTTGCGATCAGGATATCAAATTTTGCTAGGTCAAGGCCCGTCGCAATCAAATCGGATGAGATTGGTCAAAAGAGACGACCGACACCCGAAATTAAAGTGCGAATCTGATCAAACGATGTCTTTTTTATATAGTGTATATATATTAATATAATATCATATTAAAAATGACAAACAATAATAAATGAATGACATGATAACTTGTCTAGTTTATAATATAAATATTTAATACAAAATATCTAGTACAACCAAAACAATATAAGCAAATAATCACTTATTGCAACATCAAGCATTCAAGCTTCAATTATTAGGATTAGCTTTAGAGGATTAGCTTTAGTTTAAATCTCGCAAAATATAAGAAATTATATTTAAAAAATTATAAAATATTTAAGATACGCGTGTTCGGACACGCGTGTCCAATTTATTTTTAATATTTTTTTAATCGGACACGTTTTCGGCGTGTCCGACACGTGTCGGAGGAGTGTCGGACGAGTGTCGTGTCGGACACTGCACGCCTCTTTGAGGAGAAGTGTCGGTGCATCATAGCTACTAGATATTAATGTAAAACAGATTTATACAATTAGAATTAAGTCCATTCTTGGTACAAAAAAATGAGACTATTTAACCTCACCAAGTATTCTGGGAACACAGAAAATTCCAGAAATATTTTAGGCTTTGCACAGTTTTTGTTTAAGACTACAGCTTCTCAGTTTCATTCCAAATTAAATTCAAGACCAATGGAAGCTGGACTAGCTTGCAGGTGGGGTAGTTGACCCCAGCTGAGAGTGTCAAATGCACCAAACCTGTGGTTGAAAATGTTCAAACCTACCTTTAATCTCTTTTGAATCAAGAAGATGTGATTGACACCATTCTAGGTCAAAGATATGCTCTCAGCATTTCTTCGATAATAGCAACTAGCAAGCCTCATGGTTTCCAACATTTCTCTCCTGATTTCCTTCCTAAAAAGGAGGCTGGAAATGGGAGTCATGCAGCTATCCACAAAATTCACATATAACACTGAAACGTTCCAAAGAAAGAATGGATTAAACGATAGAAAATACAACAACATCATCATCAAACCTTTATCCCACCACATGGGGTCGGCTACATGAATCATTTTTTTTCATTGTCATGTTAACAGTCAAATTCACATTTAAATCTAATTAAAAATGTCATTTATAATATTTTCTAACCAAGTCATTTTAGGTCTACCTCTACATTTTTATCATAGGCCAAATCTAATACATCTACTCCTCTAACTGGGTCATCAAAAGGCCGACATTTAATGTGACTAAACCATCTAAGGCAACTCTCTCTAATCTTATCTGCAACTAGACATACTCCAACCTTTGCACATATATACTTGTTTCGCATCTTGTCTCTAAGAGTGAAGTCACTCATCCACTTAAGCATCCTCATCTCTACGACACTTAACTTAATTTTATGCTTTTATTTTAATGGACAAAATTCTATGCCATAAAGCATTGCAGGTCTCACCACCATCTTATATAATTTTCCCTTACGTTTGCGAGGTATTTTTCTATCACACAACAGGCCCGATTCATTCCTCCCTTTCAACCGTCCAACTTCAATTCTACTAATAATACTCCCATCTATTTCACCATCACTTTGACCAATAATCCTGAGATATCTAAAACATATGCTCTTATTAATGAATTGATCGCCCAAAGTAAAAATCCCCCTACTAGATCTATTACTATTAAAATTACACTGTATGTATTTACTTTTATATCTACTCAAACAAGAAAACTGTAGACTCTAAGGTTAACCTCCATAATTCATGTTTACCTACAACCCCCTCTCTAATCTTATCAACAAGAAGAATATCATCAGCAAACAAATTATATCAAGGTACATCCTATTACAAAAGTCTATTAAGAATATCCATGACTAAAGCAAAAAGATATGGGCTTAAAGCTGGTGCTTGATGTAATCCAACTGAAATAAGAAAATACTTAGTCAAACCACCTTGTGTTTGAATACAAGTAATAAATCATGTATACATATCCTTTGTAACATCCGGCTTGAGATCGGTTCAATTGAACTAGCCTTTATTTCCGCAACAAATCTCGGATCCACAACATAGCATGGAGCAGTCGCGGCTCGCAATCTAGACGGACCGAGTGGTTTCCACTTACGTGCGTATAACCCCAAACGGGGTCGATTCGCATTTCTAAGCGTAAAAAAATTAAGTTTTCTTTTCTTTCAAATTCATTTCTTTTGTCGTTTTTTCTACTGTGATTAATCTGGTAAAGAGAGAAGAATAATTTGGATTTTTGGAATTCCTTCTTAAGGAAAAATTAAGTGATTTAATTTGAGGTTATATACTTTCATTTCTTGTTTCTTAAGTTGAAGAAATAATGAAAAATATATATATATTTGATTTTTATGTTAGAAGAATCCAAGTGATATAAACTTTGGCTCGACGGATAAGGAAAATTTTCAAGGAAGGAATGGAAGTTTTAGTGAGATAAATTGTATAGGAAATGAAATATTTTATCAAATATAGAAATAATAATAATCAAATTTAAATTTAAGATTTTAAAAGCAAATAATTAGAGAGAGTATAAGTTTGAGAGATTATGATATTTAAATAAAATATGAATTTTAATTGAAAATGCTAATTAGAAATTAATTATGCAAATAAGGAATTAAATGATTAGGGATAAATGACATATTAACAATATAGAAAATATGAATTAAATAAAAAAATATAGAGTAGGAGAAATAGAAAGTATGTGCATTAATTTTAATTGTCATAAACATTTTAGAAATCAATTAATGAGAGAGACTTTGAGAAGGAGAAAGAGAGAACAAACAACATGTATTTTAAAATATAATAATGAAAGAAATCTTAATTAATTAAATATGCTATGATTATTTCTACTAAAGAGGGAGAAAGATATATGTATAAGTTAGCCAAACAAAGAGATAGGAGTAGTAAGGATTTAGTTCAAGTGAAGTGTATTAAAGATGAAGATCAAAACATACTTTTCTTAGAAGATGATATTCAACAAAGATGGATGAGATATTTTGCTAAACTTTTTAATGAAGATTGTGAAAATAAGATTGACTATGATTATGGAAGCCATACATTTATTAAGAGGTTTGATGGAGAAATATAGAGAAAATAAGGATGATCTACATATGATATTTATTGATTTATAAAAAGCATATGATAAAGTTCCAAGAGAAGTGCTATGGAGAGTTCTTGAAAAGAAAGGAGTCAATAATGCTTATATTCAAATCATTAAAGATATGTATGCAGGAGCTATTACTTGTGTTCAAACACAAGGTGGATTGACCAAGTATTTCCCTATTTCGGTTGGGTTACATCAAGGATCAGCCTTAAGCCCATATCTTTTTGCTTTAGTCTTGGATGTTCTCACTAGACATTTGCAAGAGGATGTACCTTGGTGTATGCTTTTTGCTGATGATATTCTTCTTGTTGATAAGACTAGAGAGGGAGTTGAAGGTAAACTTGAATTATGGAGGTCAACCTTAGAGTCTAAAGGTTTTCGCTTGAGTAGATCTAAAACGGAATATATGGAGTGTAATTTTAGTAGTAATAGACCTAGTGAGGGGATTGTGACTTTGGGCGATCAAGTCATTAATAAGAGTATACGTTTTAGATATCTTGGATCTATTATTCAGAGTGATGGTGAAATAGATGGGGATATTATCAGTAGAATTCAAGTTGGATGGTTGAAGTGGAGGAATGCATCGGGCTTGTTATGTGATAGAAATGTACCCCTCAAACTTAAGGGAAAATTCTATAAGTTGGTAGTGAGGCCTGCAATGCTTTATGGTGCCGAATGTTGGCCTTTAAAAGAGAAGCATAATACTAAGTTAAGTGTGGCAGAGATGAGGATGCTTAGGTGGATGAGTGGCTTTACCCTTAGAGATAGGATACGAATGAGCATATACGTGAAAAGGTTGGAGTAGCTTCAGTAGAAGATAAGATTAGAGAGAGTTTCCTTAGATGGTTTGGTCACATAAAACGGCGGCCTTCCGATGACCTGATTAGGAGAGTAGAGGTATTAGATTTGACTTATGTTAAGAAAGGTAGGGGTAGACCTAAAAAGACTTGGTTAGAAAATATTAGGAATGACCTTTCTTTATTAGATTTAAACGAGAATTTGACTTTTAATAGGACACAATGGAGAAAAAGGATTCATGTAGCTGACCTCACGTAGTGGGATAAAGGCTTGATGTTGTTGTTGTTGTTGTTGCTGCTATGATTATTTCTACGAATTAAAATTTATTTAAAAAGAGAAGAAGCTTTGAAATAATAAGTTAGAGAAAATTAAGAGCAAATAATTATTTAAATTTAATGAAGTGATTTTTATAAGTTTTAAATCTACCGTTATTAGAATAAGGAGTAAAATTTAAGCAGTGTATTTCCTAAGTTCAAGGTGAGTACTCATGTATTTTAATTACACTAATGATATTTGTTTCTCCAACATATGATGCATCAAGTACTGTTATTATCTAATTGTTCACTCTTAATATTATATTTTTTTTTATTAAAGATAATTGATCATGTTAAACAAAAAGACTTGAAATGAATGATATGTAGAAGCTAAATGATATGATTTATGTAGTATGCTTGTATGCAAATATTGATTGATAGAGCACACTTCCTTATGATACATATATGATTAAATGAAATTATTTTATGATATGAAATGAAGAGGTGAAAATGCGTACCATTTTAGTTGTTCTAACATTTTCAGGTATAACTTATTATAATTAAAATGAATAGAATATGTAAAAATGTGTACCGTAGACATGGTGCACCGGAAGAAAGATATTTGAATGATTTTGTATCAGTTTATCTTTTTTATGTTTTAGTGACTCTTTTAACGCATTGGAAATAGATTTAGCAAATGAAAACTTAATTTACAGTCCAACTGCCTGCTCCCGCCTCGTTAATTTGAGTCTCTAGGCTGGGTCGTGACAAAATAGGTACCATAGCCCAGGTAGTATCTTAGAAATGTGAATCATAATGAAAGAGCCATATGAATGATTTATGAACTTATTTGAAAATTTAAATATTCGATTAGATAATATAATTAATTAATTTATAAATATATCAGGTATGTGAATGATCAAGAGGAAGTAACAAGTAAAAAAATGGAAAGAGAAGAATTAGCACCTGAAGTGATTGTGAAAATCAATACCTTTACCCATATGATGGCGGCTATCATCCAAATGCTTCAGGAATCAAGATCACAGTCACGAGTTGTAGTGGATAAATATCTGAAGTTGTTATATGACATGCAACACCATTATTCAAGGGTAATGAAGGACCAATTACAACAACAACAAGCCTTTGTCCCACTATGTGTGGTCGGCTACATGAATCCTTTTTCGTCATTATGTCCTGTTAAAAGTCAAATTCTCATTTAAATCTAATAAAGAAAGATTATTTCTAATATTTTCTAATCAAATATTTTTAGCTCTACCTCTAGCTTTCTTAACATAAGACAAATCTAATATCTCAACTTTTCTAATCGGATCATTTGAAGGCCTCCATTTAAAGTGACCAAACCTTCTAAGGAGACTCTCTCTAATCTTATCTTCCGCTGGATCTACTCCAACCTTTTCACGTATATGCTCATTTTGAATCTTATCTCTAAGCGTAAAGCCACTCATCCACCTGAGCATCGTCATCTTTGCAACACTTAACTTAGTTTTATGCTTCTCTTTTAATGGACAACATTCGGCACCATAAAGCATTGCAGGTCTCACCACCATCTTATAGAATTTTCCTTTAAGTTTGAGGTAACTTTTCTATCACACAACCAATGTTTAAAATTGCGTATTCGGGTATTGAGGCGTTTTCATTCGTGAGGCGAGGCGTAAGCCTCAAGGCGTTTTGAGGCGTAAGCCTCAAAATAAAAAAATTGCGTAAACATAAAATGATAAATTTTTTATATACTGAGTGAATAATATAAAACATAAAAAAGCATAAGATATGAAGTGAAATCAAAATATCTCAATAATAAGACAACATGAAATATAGTTCAACTCAAAATTCTATCTTTCCCAAATCCCAATATTCTTTTCATTAACATATAATTCTAATTTCTAAAAATAAATAGCAATGACATATCACATAAGAACTCATAAATCATAAGCATTGTCATCACTAAGGGGTTCTTCATTTGAATCATCATTATGATGAACTGCTCTCCCCCCTTCCTCCTCTCCTATAGAGTCCAATGTCGGGCATTTACTTCAAGATTTATGTAAGTTTTAATATATATAATGTGAGGCGTAAGCCTCATGCCAGTGAGACGTAAGCCTCATGCCAGTGAGGTGACGCGAGCCTTAAGGCGGGCCTCAACCAAGTTGAGGCGCAAGCCTCATAACAAAAACTCGAGGCATAAGCATCGAGGCATTTTTTACTGGAATTGCGCAAAGGCGAGCCTCATATTGCACAATTTTAAACCATGCACACAACAAGCCCCATGCATTCCTCCATTTCAACCATCCAACTTGAATTTTGCTAATATTAACCCCATCTATTTCACCATCACTCTGAAGAAAAGATCTACTCAAGCGAAAACCTTTAGACTTTAAGGTTGACCTCCATAATTCAAGTTTACCTTCAACTCCCTCTCTAGTCTTATCAACAAGAAGAATATCATCAACAAAAAGCATACATTAAGGTACATGCTCTTACAAATGTCTAGTGAGAACATCCATGACTAAAGCAAAAAAATATGGGTTTAAGGCTGATACTTGATGAAATCCAACAGAAATAGGAAAGTAATTGGTCAACCCACCTTGTCTTTGAACACAAGTAAGAGCTTATGCATACATATCTTTAATTATTTGAATATAAGCTTTATTAACTTCTTTCTTTTCAAGAAATCTTCATGGCACTTCTTTTAGAACTTTATCATATGCTTTTTCTAAATCAATAAATATCATATGTAGATCCTCTTTATTCTCTCTATATTCCTCCATCAAACCTCTCAATAAATATCTGGCTTCCATAATAGACCTATCCGGCATGAATCCAAATTGATTTTGAGAAACATTAGTTTCAAGACACAAGCTACGCTCCATAACTCACTCCCATAGTTTAAAAGTATGAAACATTAACTTAATTACACTATAATTCGCACAATCTTGTACATTGCATTTATCCTAAAAATATGAATTAACGCACTCATTCTCCACTTATTGGGTATCTTCTTAGTCTTCAAAATAAAATTAAAAAGTTTAGTAAGCCAAGAAATTACTTCATCTCTTAAGCATTTCTACACCTCTATTGGAATATCATCAGGGCCAACAGCTTTTCCACGTTTCATTTTCTTTAAAGCCTCTCTAACTTCGGTTTTACTCATACGCCGATAAAAATAAAAATCTTTATTTTCATTTAGAGTGCTAAGGTCAGTAAAGTCAATTGTATTTTTACATTCTTCATTAAAAAGTTTAGCAAAATATCTCATCCACCTTTGTTGAATATCATCTTTTAAGAAAAATATTTTTGATCTTCATCCTTAAAACACTTCACTTAAACTAAATCCTTGCTACCCTTATCTCTTTGTTTGGTTAACTTATATATATATATATATATATATATATTTCTCCCTCCTTACAATCTAATATATTATATAAATCATTAAAAACTAAGATCTTTTCATCGCAAATAGCTTTCTTAGATTCCTTATGAACCTCTTTATAACTTTCCCAATTATCGGAATTTTTACATCTAAACCAATTTTTATAACAAATCTTCTTATTTTTTATCTTTTCTTGTACATTTGGATTCACTACCAACTATTTTTACTATTAGTAGATTTTTCCTTTGAAACTCCAAGCACATCTTTGCAATATTCTTAATATCATTAGCCAATTCTTCCCACATACCATTATTAGGAAAAGATAAATGAAAAAGAATTAATAACTCTTTATAACTCTTGATACTAGAAAGTTAGTTATTCAATCTTTAAAAAGGACAAGTTGACACAAAGGGGCCAAAGACCATAAGCATGACATGACATTTCTAATGTATGAAAAATGACTCAAAAGATAAAAATAAAAAATTCATGTCAATATCATGTTCATACATCAGCTATGTTGATTATTCTTTATTTAACATTTCATGTATGAACTAATAACTCATACGTAAATTAATATCTAATTCATAAAGCTCGTTATGCATAATTGAATATAGATGATTCTTATAGCAAATATGAGCATAGCATTTGCATATTCTTTTCTTGTATACTTGTTTTATCTTAGAATTTTTATCTCACTGAGTTTGTAGCTCATTTATAGATTTGATATGATTTCAGGAAAAAAAAAATACTAGTTAACAAGTAACAAATTTTGCTTTGTATAACAATCTATTAGATATACGATGTAAAAAATTATAAATGACATATGCATGAATACGTAAATCAAGAACTTGTGCATGTACGAATTTATTTGAAAATTAAATTAGAAGTTGTGTATTTGATTAGATGATTTTACTGATAAATGCTTCTATTTCAATGCATATGTTGGTTTATAAGATAAGGTTAAGTGTTATGTGAAATTTTGGATGATAGTATTAGACTATTTTCCACTTATTTGGTCTTGAAGAAAAAAATAAGGATTGGTGTAGCGAAAACTATGTTTGTCTAGATTGTTTACATCTGCCATGCCTCATAATTGTTTGGTAGGGGGGTAAAAATGGTGCTTGACACATCCCCTCACCATAGTCGCCATAGGCTATGAAATGAAGTGTTGCAAGGTTTTCACTATTGGGCGGCAGGTTTTTACCACACAAGAACTATAAGAGCAAGATGTGGTCTAAGGTGTTGAGGTGGTTCAAGGATGAAGAGGCTGTTTTGAAGATGGAACTTAAGAAGAGATTAAAGGGCTACTGTAGATAATATCGATTGAAGGAATTGTAAGAGCTCACCAAACAATGATGAAAACCCAAACACAACAAAGTAATTTGTTTTTGAAGTTAATTAATAATAGTACCGCACTAATAAAAAAATACTTAGTATCTATTTAAATTGTTGATTAAATTACAAAAAATTATAATACTTATTTACAACCAACCAAACACAAATTATTCCTCCGCATTTATTTTGCTTCCAACCAAACAACCCTTAAAAAAATAAAAAATGAATGTATTTACTAGGCATTGTATTCTCTAAATACATGGTTCCTGAATACTTAGCGGATAAAATTGATACATCAAATGAATTGACTATTTAGAGTAAATAAAAAGTCAACAGGTAAGGAGAGCCATAAGCATTTTATCTAAAATTAAGGTAGAACTACAAAAATTGCACAACGCGTACCATAATAGCCAATTGCTGTTGCACTGATCAGAACAGAAGGCCGTTCACTGGAATTCAACTTATTAATCAGATCAACTACCTTCAAAAATGGCTACATATTAGATTTTGAAACTTTTTGGTTTGAACAAGAACTAAAACTCCTGAGTCAAATAGTTGATTAAGCAGAGAGGGACGAGACCTTCGAAGTAACTTTGATCCGGCTTTGCTTAATTTCCTTCTTGACCTATCAAAGGTAAGGAAAATCAATGCAGAAGGATGTCTCAATTACAAAAAACAATATTACAAAATTTGTTGATAATTAAAAAAAATAAAATGTGGGTGGCTAACATTAACTAACCTCAGATGACCATCTCGTACTTATGGGCATTCCCGCCAAGTTTACAACAGCATTTGAACCTTCAATACACTTACTCCACTCTTCTTCCTCAGCGATCACAATCTCAGGAAACCTTTGGTCTGCAATTTATCAAAATTTTGTTTCAAAAATAATTTTAAAAAAATAATCAAAAAAGGTTTATGTAGAACAGTTAACAAAAATGCTGTTTAGCACCACCAACTTGGAACATGGCACGCAGCAGGAACCAACCTGGTCCTCCTATGTTGAGGCATTGATTTTCCCTGAAAACTATGCCCACTTCATGAGAGCACTAGGTAGTTATCTGGTACGTTCCATGGATATCAAGCTCCAATGAAAAAATAATATTAAAAATACAAAACGTATCAAAAATAGTTTCACTTCACATTATCCCAATGTTCATTGCTTAATACAGGGAATTAAATGTTCAAATGCTAGTAAAACAATTCAAGCATACTTGAAGAAAAGAGTATAACAACAATACACCAAAGCAGATGATGCGATAACTTTAACAAGATCTAGAATAATAAATGTTTCATTGAAAGATTTCTTTTTTCCAGCTAAAAACAATATTAGTAGAGTTTTAGTCAAGCACATTATGCAGATATCTCATGTTTAAATGTGCACTCTATATTAGGATGCACATATAGCAAGGATCGAAGAAACTCAATCTACCAGTTGTGCATTTTTTCTTATTAAGATATTAAGATTATAAAGACATTTATCCATCATGTACAATACATTACCAAATATAAGCACAAATCAATTGATAGATGTTAATAGCAAGCAAGGTATTCACAAGGCGTGCTTACACATTCTATGGTACATTTGCATAATGCACTTGCATATTTTTTGAAACACTTGTATGATGCATTCACACGATTTTTATGCACCTATGCAATGCACCTACACACTTGCACAATCTTTGGTGCACTATATAGCATATTTGCAAATTCATCACTATCTGCATGCTATATGAATTTACACAGAGTACATGTATGTCTTTCTGTATTTTTACACAGTGCATTTGGGGATTGCATGGAGAAGATTAATTTTTTTTATTTGATGTATCATACAAACCATGCTGAAATGATAGTGCAACTTGTGTTACGAATAATGCACTAATTTGTCTCATTTTCATTCATGGGACGTAATATTTATTCAACGCATGTCTATGGATCTCTTAAATGCATATCTTTTAGGGCACATGTGCAGCCCATGACATGCAACAAGTTACACCATTTTGTTTTGTTTGAAAATCATTCACATGAACGCAACAACTTGAGATGTATAGAATTCTACTAGAACAACTGTTATGGTTGTACATGAGCTAATCAGACTCACGAGTCGACTAAAACTCAACTCATTAACGAGCTCATAAGTCAAGCTTATGAAGCCACGAGTTCGAGCTCATGCTCAGCATAGCTTGACTCGTACACAGGCACTAGCGGCTTAGAGTTACTTTGTGAAATCGACAGCTAATGAAGCAAGAAGACATAAGTGCTTCGAATGCAAGCAATCCAAGAAGAAGACTCGATTACCATCATTCCTCTAGCGGGCAGCGACGACTAGGCAGTAAGGTAGAATAAGAGACTTTTCATGTGATCTTTACAATGCTAAGAAAGCAAGAAGATGAAAGAAGCTTTGATCGGAGCAGGTAGGTCTTTAATCTTGTATAGCTTTCTTTCCTACATATATCTTATTGCATGTGGTGATAAAAAATAGTTTTTCAATTTTTCAGTGGCTGAAAAAAAATATACAAATAAATAAGCTGCTTATGAGTTTTTATTTACATTTAACCGTAAAGGTCCTTTCCTATTTAAAAAGCCATGATGCAATAGTATCTGTCATCTCCACACCATTAAGCGGGAAAAAATTTGGTGAAGTTTAAAATTAGAGAGTATATAAACAAATAAATTAGTGAAGAAACCATCTTGAACAAAGTATGAATCCCAGCAAAAATTTTCATTAGTTGTCAGTAATTGAGCTTGCTTATTTTGAGATACCTCCAAGAAACAGAAACATCTGAAGGTTGATACCTTTTTTTAACTGAAAAGCAGGCCTCATCGAAACTGGCTGAGGTGAAAGTATGAGACTAAGAAAACTAAGGACCCGAGGGCAGACTGAATTTGATAAAACTCCTAAATAATTGCCTTTTCAATTGTTAAAATAGCAATTGTTTTTCTTATAAATAGGTTATATAATATCTAATGTGTGAAGGCAACATTTTTTTCTAAATAAGCATTTTCTTATGTAATGTATAAATCAGCTTTTTTTAGTTGAAGACAGCATGATTATGTTTTTTTAATTTAATTTTAAAATGACAACCCCAAGAGACATAAAGAATGATATTAACGAGTCAATGAAAGTTGAGAATGAAAGTCTTGAGGATCAATTCCAATTTTACATTGTTAGTGAGCCAATAAATGATGTTTTGATTGAAAATAAGATCTTTAGTGATAGTGATAATATTGGCAACAATAATGAAAGAAAGAATGACGGAAACAATAAAAAAGTCATTGAAGAAGTGGACGAAAAAAATGAAACTGATAATATGATAGAACAGAAGACAAGAGAAAAGACATCAAAAATTAGGGATGAGTTTAAAGACGTTACTCTTCCTGATGAGCAAAGGAAGCGAAAATATTTTTAATATAAGAAAACTAGCTCTAATAATACTGATGCAACCACTTAATTCAAAAGGCACTTGGAACATTATGCATATAAGATTTGTGCTTTAAAGAAGAAGAAAAAATTACATTTCCAAACAAAAGATATCAACATATATGTTCAAACCAGTCAAGAATACATTTTAACTACATTCATGTATAATCATAAGAAGGTAAAAAAAATGATTACTCATATATTAATTAATGAGAAATCAATTTTAATTATTTAGAAATTTGAATTTGATTTAGTTAAAAAGTTTATATCACCTGACTTAATGGAACTCTCATGGGCTATTACACGAAATGATGTCATTCTAGAATATAAAAGTTAGAGAAAGATTTAAATAGTGTTAAAATAAAAACAACATCAAGCCTTTATCCCCTACGTGTGATCGGCTGCATGAATTATTTTTCTCTGTTGTATCATGTTAAGAGCCAAATTCTCATTTAAATCTAAAAAAGAAAGATCATTTCTAATATTTTCTAACCAAGTCGTTTTAGGTCTACCTCAACCTTTCTTAATATAAGTCAAATCTAATACATCTACTTTCCTAATCAGGTTATAAGAAGGCCGCCATTTTATGTGAGCAAACCATCTAAGACGACTCTCTTTAATCTTGTCTTCCATTAGAACTACTCTAACTTTTTCATGTATATGCTTGTTTCGTATCTTGTCTATAAGAGTAAAGCCACTCATCTACCTGAGCATCCTCATCTCTGAAACACTTAACTTAATATTATGCTTCTCTTTTAATGGCCAACATTCTACACCATAAAGCATTACAAGTCTCACCTCAACCATCAAACATAAATTCTAAGATAAGCCATTTTATATACAGTAAAAGAAAAGTGCATATGTTAATTGTTCAAGAAAGGAAGTTGGACAAAATTGAAAAAGAGTAACATTTTGGGGGTTATTTAATAAAGCTACTACTATCATTTCAAAAACTGAGTACCCAATAGCTAATATATTATATTTACAAATTTGTACTATAAATAAGGTTATGGATGAGGGTGCAACTTAATTGATTAATTCATTATGGAAATGACAAAAAAAAGAAAGTTTTGACAAATATTTGGATGAATGTAATACTCTCATGGCATTTGTTGCAATAATGGATCCGTGAATGAAATTTCTTATTGAATTTGCATATCATATATATCCTGGAGAAGAAAATATGAGAAATATGTCACTTGTTCAATGTCTACTCTATGGATTATATGAGGAATATGCAAAGTTCTAAAATTTTGAATGGAAATAGAACTAGAAGGAGAGGTTCATCAATGGTTCGACCAGGTTTAAATTGAATTATGTAATAAATATTAAATTATTTAATTAATATAATAATTATGTAATAATGTAAATTTATGATTAAAAATTTATAAAAAAAATCAAACATATATAATATCTTCTATAATTTTAAACATAAATATTTTCAATTTTAAATTTGAATCATATTTAATATGAATTTAATTCACATATGAGCTTATAGATTTA
>NW_021318741.1:499689-535139 GCF_001605985.2 Dendrobium catenatum
GACACTTCAACTTGAGTTCCATATTTCCATGCAGGATCTTTCCTTCTTGTGCCACTAGTCATGCTAACAATAGAACATATTTTAACAATTAGTTGTACTACCAATAAAAAAACAACATGAATACAAAAATATACCAGTCTGCCGGGGGTCCAAGGAGGCACTTCCCCCTGGCGGGGTTCAACAAAATTATATTATAAGAGTAATTTTGAAATTCTTCTTGTTGTATATGCTCAATATCGAGCGTACCGAGCATGTATCGCTCAGTACCGAGCATGTACCGCTCGGTACCGAGCATGTACCATTAAGTACCTAGCATGTACTTGCTCGGTACCGAGCGGTACTGGCTCGGTACCAAGCATGTACCTAGCAGTATCGAGCATGTACTGAGCGGTACCGAGCATGTACATGCTCGGTACTTAGCGGTACATGCTCGGTACTGAGTGGTACATGCTCGGCATAGAGCATGTACTCAGTGGACGAATGAAAGAAAGTCGAATTAGGAGTTATTCATGCTTTCGTTACTGCACATCAAAGTCAAGGCCACAACACCGCATACCTTCTCTTCCTACCCTAATCGATGCCTGAATGTTTCCTGCACTCACAACTTCGGCTTCATTTCTTTCCCTACGTCGTCTCCTTCCGACTTCGTCTCCTACACTCACAGCTTCGTCTCTTTCCCTCACGGCTTCGCCTCTAGTTCGCCTTTCGATTCTCACAGGAAGCCCTAATCCTATACGCGAATACACGAACATGAATCGGCTGTGTCGTATTTACATATATACCGAAAAAAATTTCGAGGCGATGCCTCATACTGCCTTTAGGCGTTACGCTCTAATGCGTACGCCTCGTGCGAAAAAATCGTAGGCTTCGCTGGATGGTTCGAGGCGTAAGCCCCGATACACATAACTTTCGCCTCGACTTGAGGCGCGACTCAATGCGGACGCCTCGTCCGCTTTTTTAATGGTTGGGCAATACATTACAAAATTTTAATTTGTCTTTGATTTTAATTCTCAAGTCTGCATTCATGTAAATTAATACTAAAGAGGAAAAAGTTGGAACAATATGGAACCCATAGGTTGCATGTTGGCTTCCTCCATCTACAACCCAAAAGTTGTAGGAAATGCTCCTCTTTCACCCAACCCAAGTTGGAGGAATGAGTACCTTCCTTGAACACCTAAAAGTTCAAGGAGATTTTCAAGAATTTGCAACCTCTAGGTTGCACTTTCTTTCTTTCATCCCACTAACCCAAATAGGAGGAATGAACCTCCCCTCTCGAGCATCAATCGCTCAAGGGATTTCCAAAAATTGCAACCTCTAAGTTACATTTCCTTCATCATCTTCTATTAATAAATTATAGGAGAACATTCAAATCTTCGTCCGTTCTCCTAAACCCAAATTATGAGAGTGTACCCCCCCCCCCCTCTTTGAACACCAAATATTCAAAGAGCATTTAGAATGTTTGCAACCCAAAGTTGCAACTTCTTTTCTCCTACTACAACTCAAAAATTGTAGAGATTTCTCTCATCCCACTAACCCAAGTTAGATGGGTAAATATTCAGTTCTTTGGACATCAAATGTTCAAAGAAATTCTTCCACTTTACAACATTCAAGTTGCATTTCCCCCTTTATTCTCTACAAACAAAAATTATAGATAAATTCACTCCTTTCTAAAACTCAAAAGTTGTATTAAACTCTCATTCATCCAATTCATGTTGAGTGAATCAACCTTGTTCCAAACCAATCTTTTTGTTGAATCAAAATCAACAAGTAACTTCATTCCAACAAAAGTCCTATCTCCAATCCATCCTTCCAACCCAAGTTGGAAGAGCGCAACCATCTCTATGAACATCAAAATGTTTAAAGACATTCATGAATTTGCGGCTCATAAATTGCATATTCCCCCACTCTCCTCCAACTTCAAAGTCAGAGGAGATTTCCCCTCTCTTTAGCTTCAAAAGCTAAAGGAAGTTCCCCAACACTTAGCCCAAAAGCTAAATGTTGGATTCCTATATTCTCCTCTTAGCTTCAAAAGCTAAGGAGGATCTTTTAACACTTAGCTAAAAAGCTGTGTTGGACACCTCTTCCTCTTCTTTAGCCTCAAAGCTAAAAGAAGCATTAATCTCCTCTCCTTAGCTCCAAAAGCTAAGGAGAGTTCTCCAACATTTAGCCCAAAGCTATATGTTAGACACTTTTTCATTAGATTCAAATTCTAAATGAATCACCCTTAGTGTGACATACCACACAAGTCTCACACACTTAGATGCACGACCCCTTAGGCATAATAGGATTATGAATTTTCTTTTTCTACGCATGTGTTTGTTGTTGTGATGTGATTATTTATTTGATTATTTGTATTGTGGGCACTTTCTCTTAAGTGGTTAATATATAAATATATATGTTTTACTTACAGGTGGTCATGTCTAAAGGGGGCGCTATAAATCATAAATAAAAAAATACTTGCATAACAGGTATCGCTTGAAATCCCCAAGTGATGTAACCAATATGGTAGAAGCAGGTGCTTAGCACTTCAAGTGCTAGGCAACTTTTGGATGTGAAATATTATATGAACTGTTTTCTAACTATGTTTTACGGTATTAAGTCTTTTACAATTTTCATATGTATTTGATAGAAACAAGAATTGCATTAGACTTGTGGGGGTTTGGATCAAAAGAAAGAAGTGGACGAGAAGGATGTACCTGCTAAAGGTGAAGTCCGATGTCCATTCAGAAGTCAAAGGCTTGAAGACTCCCCCCCCCCCAAACAAGTAAAGTATGTAATAAATTTGACTGGGTTGTATAATGGCAAGCAACTCAGCTGTCAATTCTAATTGTAATAACTTGGACTCTATAATTTATGTTCAATTTATTTGATTTGTACATTCAATCATGTTTGATCTGCTAACTTGATTACACAATAGAAATGCATATTTTTCTTAGTTTTAATTCCTTGTTTTTCTTGGGGGTGACCAGGACATTTGATGCGATAGACTCTTGGGAAAAAATAAGTTTTCTACCGATTAAAATATAAGCTATGTAAAAAATAAAATTATGCTCCAGGATTTTCTAACAAAAAAAATTGCATGACTCCCTTTCAAGGAGCCAAGTTTTTCAAAAAAGAAAATAATCATGCATAGCCAAAAATGTGTCACATGTAAAAAAGCCCTCACTTAAGAATTAGATAATAAAAATTTACTTTCTTTGTGAGTCAGCAAATGCATACCCTGCGTAACTAGGCATCTTGGCCTCAATTACAAGTTATAAACCCTATTTCCTAAATAAAAACTACTTTCCACTCTTCATATGCATTGAGACCAAAATTATGGTTTTAAAAGCGTTTAGACGGGTCTAGCTGGTAGCCTTTTCTAGGCAGGACAATAAATACAAAGGTCAGGCTAGTTATGCCTCATGTGAGGCGTAGTTTATAAGTCCCTTTGCATTCCGTTAGACTTAGGTTCGAGGCACTACCGCTCGGTAGTCCTCACCTTAGTTGTAAAATCTGAGACAATGGTTGATTCCGATCACCATGCAAGTCCTCACCTTTTGAAATGTAAGCCCCAAAATTCTAATGAAAACGTCAACTAATTAAAAATTAGATTTGTAAAATGTAAAAACCAACATAGGATAGTTTGAGTACTTTTAAGTTTCCATCAGAATCAAGTACACTTCTTTCCTTTGCCCTCATTCCAAAAAAATCTAATCTCAAATTGATCCCTTCATCCTTGAATTTTCTAAAGGCCAAATCCCTTTAAACAAGATTTTCATAGATTCTCAAAATCAAATTTTAGCCAATGTCTAAATAACTTCGAAAAGAAAAGAAAATCACTAGTTTAATTAAAAGTTTTTTCAAGCACCAAAATTTGAGATATAATTAACCATAGGGGCTTGCCTTTATGAAATGTACGTTCCCCAGAATAAAATAAATCTCATTCAACCAAACATTGAATGAGAGAATCTCTGTTAAATTGTAAATTTTATTATTGAGTTCATAAGGAAATGATATTTTTACCCTTCAGGGTACTATATCATTATTCTTATGTCGTACTCGGTCATAAAGTATGCAATCCATTTGAGAATAACAAAAATTCTTCAACAGTGGGGCCCGGAAACTTATCTTCTCTGCCTTTCAGTGATGGATCCTATACTGGTGGGGCCCACAACTAATTTAAATTTTATGTCATAAATAGAGGGAAGCTTAATTCAATAAATATTATTAACTAAATTTAAGATATGTCATTTATATTGGTGGAGATTTTGATGGCACTCCAACATTTTTGCCGTGTAGGGCTCAGCATCGGGGTGTACTAAGCCTGCCCACCACGTTAAAAAAGACGTGCAGTCGATGTCGGGTGACATTGCGGCGAAAATCTTTAATCCCACCGACCAAAAAATGCAATGCACGACTCTTCAAGTATATGTTTACAAATCATAAAATTTTTCCGCCCACCAAGAAATGTAGTTACGGGTACTTATAATCACAAGCATAGCAATACTTTCCCGCCAGTCAAGAAAAGCAGTTACAAATCCTTATAATTTCATTAATCGCAACTTTTTCACATGTGTCAAGAAAGGCAATTATGGGTACTTAGGGTTACAACTCGCCGTATTACACACGTTGCCAATGAGTTTTGCCCACCAGTTAAGAAAAGCATGCACAAGTTCCGCTCGTTGCATCGCATTTAGGACTTTTGCAATCTATAAAATAAAATACAAGTGTGGTTATAGCTCAAAGTGCATGATGGTGAAAGCAGTGACGGTGATACAATGGCGATGGCGATGACAGGAGGACAATGATGGCGTCCTCCTTAGCGTGTGAATTAAAGACAGAGCTGGGGGGAGATGGGTCACTTGAGGCTCTCATATGCACGAGTTTGAGTCCTGAGAGGGGGTGTTAGGTATTAATGAGGGAGTGTGAGTGAATGTGAGATATTTAAATTAGGAAAAATTAGGGCTATATTATTTAGATTTAAGAATTTTTTATTTCAACTTTTTTATTGTTATAGTTTAATTAATTTTAAATATAAAATTGATATGAATATGTTTAAATTAATCACACTTCGACTCACTTATCACCTCATTGTCATTCACGTGCGTCGGGTCCACCTCGACCTGTGAGCACAAAATTACAATTTTTGTTGATTGACAACCCGAGCCAATATAAGTATCAAACATAGCTATTTCAGTTGTCCTAAATGCCCCGGCGTTGTCCGTTTAGCCTATGGAGGTTATTTCGGCGATTTGAGTTTTTGGCCAAGTTGTGTCAGGCAAGTTTCTTTCAGCTTCACAATATTCGCTTTTTTGCAATTCATCATCTGCACTCAATTCAACCCCGACATTAGAATTGAGGTCAACAATTTAGTACATACTATGACTAGTTAAGGTTTTTATCATAATTAAACACAGTTTAATTACGTGATAGAAATAACATTCTTAGACAAACTAAAATTTTTTACTTAAAATTGAACAATCAAGCTCAATAAATGAATCAAGTTTGAGCTTTTTAAACAAGATCGAGCAATCGAGTCAAGTTCAAGCCTAATAATTTACGAATGAGCCAAGCTCAAGTTCGAGTGTGAGCAACGTAAGAATTAAACAAGCTTAACTCGATAAGACACATACTCTACTCGACTCATTTACACCCTAACAGCAAATTCATGTGAACGCAACTATTTGATATTTATCAAAACTTGATGTAGTAATTGTTCATGTGAACGGATTGTCACTAGAATGTGCATGTGACTTTGTTTTTTTACTCAAATGGGCCACACAGGTAGTCGCTCTTTTCATATATAAATAAGAGCTCACTTGAGTTCATTTTCATTCCAAATTCAATTTATCAAGTTTGTTATTAGAGTTTCTTGGTGTTCGGGATAGTTTTTCAGTGTTGTAGAGAGGTTTAGTATTCATAAGCGAGCTTTCAAGTTCATTACTATTATCTTGTAAATCCATTTATATGTTCAATCTTGTGTTTAGTTCTCATCCTTGCTATGCATTTGATGCGACGTATATTGCATTTTAGCTGTTCCGCATTTTTTTAAAAAATTTATAATGTATCTTTAATTTTGGTCATGTTATTAAATGCAAAAAGTTCATGTTGATTTCGTTCATTTCATATTTGTTTATTATGTATATATTAGTAGCCTCTCGATGTCTCAAATCATAAGGGATGTCTTCCTGAGTGTAAGGCATCCCACCACACTGAAGAAAGCATGCATGGATGATGTCATGAGACACTGCAACTAGGGAACCTTCTATCCCACCATGCTTAAAAATGTGCACCAAGTCTTCATATGCCTATGTAAAATTTATAGTATTCCCCCACCGCATTAGAATAATGCAAATGAGTGCTTAAGTTTGAATTTCCTGATTTTCCTCATTGTGCTGAGAAAAAGCGTCCACAAGGCTTATACATTGCACCGCGAGCGTTCCATATAAGTTTCACCTATCATGTTAAGAAAAGTATGCACAGGTTTCTCTTGTGGCACCAAAAGGATAGCAATCAAAATTTTGAGAATTTCAACTATTTTTAAGTTTACATCTTTACGCACAAGGTGATCACAATAAGAAAACAATGGGGGTAGGTGATGAAATTGAATGCACAAGTTATTTTATCTTTTCTCGTTGTCTTTCTTATTTCCTTACTTTTTTTCTGCTTTCCCTCTTTTTAGAGACATACTTAATTTAATTCCAAATATCATTAATTTTTAAAATAAGTTTTAGAATAGGCTTAAATAAATTTTAAATTTTACATACCTGAAAATTTTGGATCTTACATAGTGAGGTGAGAAGGACAAAAAGAGAGGAAGAATGAGAGTGAGAGATAGAGCGAAAGAGAGGGGAGAGATAGAAAGAGAGATGGAAAAAGAGTTAGGGAGAAAGAATTAGAGAGTGTACAAATGAGAGGATAGAGAAAGAGAGAGAGAACAAGAGAGGGGCAAAGAGTGAGGAGAGATAGACAGGTCAAGAGAGAGGAAAGAGGGAGGAGAGAAAGAGCGTGAGAGGAGAAGAGGGAGAAGATGCGGACAGCCGCTTAGCTACAATTGGATGTCAATGCCTTCTCCAATAAACTCCCTATGTGACATCCCTTATCATGAGCTACTAGTTTTGCTGACCCTTCTACCAGCAAGCTCCAAGCAACCTTCTTGCTTCTACACTATCTAGGGTTCAAGCACGAGCTAAAAAACAAGAGCAACGGAGCGAGGGGGGATCAGTCTTCACATGCATCGGCATAGGGGGTTCGTGGACTCGGATATGAACAACGTATAGTATAGCACAGGTATTGGGACACAAGTAGGAAAACAATTCATGTGGCTGACCCCACATGATGGATATGGGCTTTCGATCATTGTTGTATATTAGGTCGACATAAAAAATATCTATATAAAATAATACAGAAAAATCTCAACTACATAAAATTGATCCAAAATGCTCCATCATATTATAATTGTGATATAAAATAGATCTCAATTTAATATATTGACTATTCAAATTGAAGGGGCTAAATTGGAGCAAGACTAAATTGGCTAATAGAAATAGTTGGAGACTCAGAAGGGCTATTTTGAAGCTTACCCCTAATTTTTAAAAAAATCTCAACAAAGTACCCATCCTATTTATGTGATAAACATACTCAGCTGTATTACTATAATAATAAACATACATACTACTTGAAAAAAAAAGAAACGTTTTCCAATCCAGTGGATATTAATCGAAATATCAAAACCACTGATCTTAGCCTTGCAGAAATTAAATTTCAACAGATTTTATAATGGTTTGATTATGCATCAAAAATAAAAAAATAACTAAATATGACATCAGAAAACCTTATTAGTAATGTACATATAGAAAATTAAACTCATCGGTCATATTCGATGTAAAATCTTAAACATCCATTCATAATTTCATTTGATTTGAACAGCATATGATATGCAAATAATGGAAGCTCAAATTACATTGTCTAAGTCACTTATTAGAAAAAAAATTTACGTACTTGATCAAATGTTTAAGGATTAAAAAATTGAAAATGTTATACATCCATTTATAATCTCATTTGATTTATCCAATTCACAATACACAAATAATGGAATGTCATATGTCTGAGTTGCCTGTTAGAAAAGTCATTGAAGCACTAGATCTAAAGCTAAAGATGATATAATTCGATGAATTTTAATCCTATCTAGTTTCAATGAAGATAAAACTCTTAATTTCCATTTCTGTAACTTGAATTTAATAAAGTATTAAAGAAGAAAATAGAAAAGAAATTTGTGTTATCAAATTATTTGGAAAGGTCTCTCTCTCTCCGAGAGAGAAGAATCAAAATGGTATTCTAACTATTTGTGGGAGATCGTTTTAGTCCCAGACTTTATAAAAAATCTGATTTAGTCCCAAGACTCCTTATATAGGAGCCAAAATAATTTCATCATCATAAGTGATGGAAATTAAAGTTAAATTTAACAGTAGATAACTTTGTGTATAGCATGAATAGATTCAAATCGTGTAATTATAGAGTGAGGACTTTTTTAAATGAATAATTATGTCTTGATATTTTTTATTTTGATTCCATTTTAATGAAATATATTGAATTTACTTTTTCATTTAACAATATTAAAGTTCTAAATTTTTATATTAAGTTTAGTCAAATTATTTTATTAGAAAAATAAAATATTAATTTCAATTGTTTAATTATTTTCATCAATATAATAGATAAAATAAAAATTGGAGAAAACTCGCTGATTTGAGATTAAGGTTACATATAAATAGTATATATCAGTAAAAATTTTGTCAATTTGACTTGATTTAATACATTCATGAATATAACTAAATAATTGAAACATATATTTCATTCTTTCTTAAAAAAATCAGTAAATCATTATAAAAATTTTGAACTTTAATTTTCAGAAGCTAAAAATAAATAAATTAACTGTATTTAATTCCATTGCAATCAAGATTAAAAATTGCAAAATAATTTATTCATAACAAAAAATCATCTCACTCCATAATGTTCACAATCTCAATTAACTGATGTTATATCTAAAGTCGAGTATTTATTAACTCTAACTTCAATTTCTATTATTTGTTACGATGAGACAATTTAGCTCTATCCAAAAAGTCGAATAACTAAAATATACAATTTATGTAGTTGGAACAAAAATGGCCCTCCAAAACAATCAAAGGGCAATGTGTAATATTTAGCATCCCATGAAATTGTGCGACCAATAATAAATCCTTTGAGAAAAACTTAAAAATAATTACAATAATGATTTTTTTACGAATAAAAGAGCATGAGAGGAGGCCTTTTATGGCCAATCGAAGGTGGATTTCTCAACAAATAATCATTAGAAAAAATAGATATGAAATGAATATGCAAGCATGGTATAAAAAAAAATTGTGTGCGCCCATTAACAACTGATTGTGAAGAAGTCGATCAAATTACAACGAATAATTTTGAAGAAAAAGAAGAGTATGACAGAAGCTTGCCATGACCAATAGATGCTGAATTTATCCTCACATGCTCGTTAGGAAAAGTAAAAACAAAATGATAAATTACCTTCTTACCAGGAAAAACTAGCTGTGCATTTCTCCTGGATCTCGTTAAAATGCGGACAATATGATCATCTGTTAGAAAAAAACACACGGAGGTTGCATTGAAAAATTAACTTGTACTCAATTAAAGTTAACATAATACGTGGAATAATAACACAAAAATAAGTGAAGCAACTAATAAGAAAAAAAATGATGCACGAACTCCTATTGTTGTCTTGGCTTGGCAAAATCAAAAGTCAACAAATCATTCAGTAAATACCAACCATTTAAAAGGCGTTTGAGGCGATAGCCTTGAGCCGCGCCTCGAGTCGAGGCGTTAAGTGGGCGAACTAAGGCGTAAGCCTCGGTTGTTCGGACAAAACATACGCCTTTTTCATTTGAGGCGTACGCCTCAGGGCGCGAGGCGTCGAGGCGATTGAGGCGCTGCCTCGAACATTTTTGTTCGCCAGTCATGCGTAAATAGATATTAGGGCTTCTTTTGTAAGCATTACCGCCGCTCCCTCTTTTTCTTTCCCTATTTTCTCTCGTTCGTCTGCTCGTTCTCTTCCTCCCGTTCGGTCGTGTGATCCCTGCTCCCGCCGACTTTCCCTGATGACGACTTCAACTTCGACTTTGACAAGATCGACGACTTCAACGACATCGACGACTTCGACGACATCGAGGACTTCGACGACATCGAGGACTTCGACGACATCGAGGACTTCGACGACATCGAGGACTTCGACGACATCGAGGACTTCGACGACATCGAGGACTTCGACGACATCGAGGACTTCGACGACATCGAGGACTTCGACGATTTCAAGTTCGACATCATTTGTCTCCTGTTTTCTTCTTCCTACGTCGTGTTCAACGACTTCGGAGCTTTTGCAGTTAAAGTTCTTAGCCTAACGTGTTCGGCTTCTGCATGCGAGCGTAATTGGAGCATCTTCAATCAAATTCATACAAAGAGAAGAAATCGATTGGCAGCAGATCGAATGAACAAACTAGTTTATGTTATGTTTAATAAAAAACTGAAAGATAGACATCTCAAATTGCAGAATCAAGGAAATATTGAGAATGAAATTGACCCTTTGCTTGTTGATGAGTTACAATCTGATGATGAATGGGTTACTCCTAAGAATGCTGATGTTTTTGAAGTTGAAGCAGAAGGAGAAACTCATGTCAATGAAGAAGACAATGAAGCAACTACCCAAGTATATAAAAGAAAGAAACAAAGTGAGATTGAAGCTTCAAAAAAATTCAAAGGTATTCTTAAATATAATGAATTATTTTGTATGTTACTATTGTTTCATTTTAGAGCTAATGAAATATTAATTGATATAGGAGATAAAGGAAAAAATATTATAGATGAAGAAGAGTTTGAGGATGACTTTGACATTAATTAAGAAGATTTTGAAGACAATCAAAGTGATGATGAGCCTGCTTTGGGTCTTGATCCCAAGGGGATGTTTTATTTTTAAGTGAGTTTATTTTATATCTTGTATTCCAGTAATATTTTCTTGAAACAAATCTTCAAATTCATAGTTGACATAATATTTTGTTATTTTTTGTCATTATTTATAGTTTTAAATTAATTTATTTTATTCATTTTGAGGCTTACGCCTCGATCCGCCTCGAGGCTTACGCCTCGCCTCGCTTAGAAAAAACGCCTCGATTCCCGATTTCGCCTTTTAAAACCTTGGTAAATACAAATTTTAAACCTGCCAACCAGTTGCATGTGGAACGGATATGGGCTATGTTGCCTTGATAAAGGGTTGCTTTTCAGCCAAACAAAACGGAAAAACAACCAAAAGAAAAAAAATTATAAAAGAAGAAAGAATGAAGATTCATAAAGATGACTCCAAATAATGACAACTGTTGTAGCTACTGATGAAGAAAGTATGATCCTCAAATGGAAAAAATCAAGAGTTACGTGTAAAAAGTTGAACCCTCGCATTTATCCTGAACATGTTGCATAATTGCAATGCATAAACTTGTAAAGAGGACCAACATTTTCGTTATGGCTGTTTTGCATTTCAGCAGCAAACCACTAAGCGCATAGGTGAAATAGACCATAACAATATGAAATTAGTAACTTCTGTTTTAGTTGAATAATATGTTATGATAATTCTACTTTTTTATTTCGATGGGTAGAATAGAAACAATATTTAGCAGTGAAATATTGCCAATAAAAAGAGGAAAAACAAAAATGTAATTAACCTAATCAATGACACCGAATTCTTAATTCAAAAACATAATACATGCAGTAGGAATAGATGTTGGCAGATTACAGATGGAAGGCAAGAGATGCAAAAGGCTGAGCTAGAAGATCGTATGGTTGGCGGCCTTTTTATCAGGTGGAGAAGTCGCAAGGCTAACAAAGCAAAATAGTGGGGCCTACAAGGAGTGTTTCAAGTGGGAGAGGCAGCAATTGGCACTGGCATGGCTAGCTGGAGGTGTATCTATTGGGTTAAATGTTGCAAGCTGGCTTCTCTAGCGTGGGTAGCTGCAGGTGCAAGATTTCCACACTCCTCAAACTGGAAATAGATATTAATCATTCCTAGGTTGGAAGTAAGATTGAAATTGTGATTGATAAAGGCTTTTAGCAAGAATATATGCAATCTAAAATTTAGTTTGAGTGGAATTCACGTGGATGATTTCTTGATCAATTTTCTCCATTATAAAGTGTCTATTAATTTCAAAATGCTTAGCCTGATCATAGTGGGCAGGGTTCTTAGCAATACTAGTAGTAGCTTAGTTGTCATATCTCGTTAACATTGGTCTTGTATTGAAAATTTTTAAATCTTCAAGAAAACTTTTAAGCCACATACCTTCATAAATTTTATGGGCCATAGCCCTAAATTCTGCCTCAGCAATTCTCAGAGCAACAATAAAATATGTTTTGTTTCTTCATGTAACTAAATTTCTCCACATGAGTAATAACCAGATATGAATTTACATTAATTATAAATCCTACGTACGTAGCTAGCATTCATGATGATTTATATATTTTTGTCAGTCCCCTTCTTGAAGAATAGCTCCCTTCCAAGTGTCTTTCCAAGATACCTGATAGGAAATGCTTGAAGATCTAAAAAGATCGTTTGGGCGCTTGCGGTGCGGTCGGCCACGGAAAGAGGTGAAGATCACGCCTCGGCCAGTCCCGCGCGGACCGGTCTAACAATACTCCCCTCTCAAAGATCCACCTTGTCCGCAAGGTGGAAAGACGACACCCTCAATTCCTTCTTCATCACAAACGGTAAGAACCTGAAGAGTTTGGTCCTATCATCTGTGCCCCGGCGTATACCTCTCGTCACATCTGAAATAAAGCCCCTTCATCCTCTTCTCCTGTAATTTGTCTCTGTGAGCTTCTTGAAGTTGTCCCCAGGTCTTCCTCCCGCAGTCATTTCCTTCGAAATCCCTCGAAGAATATCGGGTGTTGCCTCCTTAAATTTTAATAAGGTGGTGGTCGTCCTGTACAAGCATCCTGAGCTGCTGCCTCCAGTCTCTCCCTCCAGGTGCCTCTTATCTTCTACCAATTGAGTTAGCTCCATAGCCTTTCCAAAGTCACGGGGCCTCATTACTCTAACCGTTTCTCGGATCTCTAGGGTCAATCCCTTCATGAAGTTTCCCTCTAGCACTGTCTCAGAAAGGTGGTCCAATCACTAAACCCTCCTGTGTCAAGGCAAAGAACTACTCGTAGAAGTCTCCTCCCCTGCCAGTTCGGAAATGTTCTACCAAACAATCCTTGAACTATCTCCAACTTCGTATGGGTCTTCACATGTCCCTCCACTGATACCAAGACAAAGCCTTCCCTTCTAAACATAGGCCCGCCGCAATTAGTCTCTCCTCCTCTGTCAGCTCATTGACGACAAAATATCTTTCTACCTTGTAAGCAATCGGTGAAAAAGTTCATCCAGCATTCCACCGGTGCACATCCTCCCCCTCAAAGATTGGCATCTTCAGTTTCCTCACCCTCGGGTCACACCCATTTCCCTTAAATCCTCTGTAACCTCCCATTCCTCGAAGTGGAGGTGCTCCCCAATTGTCATGATCTTCCCTCCAACGATCATACTCAAACCATTCATCAAAATCCCTCTTCTTCTTTCAAAATCAACACCCCGATGATCGAAATCATCCCCACTCCTTAAAAATTCAACACCTCTTCTTGCGTAACCAATGCTCATCTCCTCACCAGAAAGAGGTTCTAGAGGAGACATTCCGTCTTGTCCCTCCAGGATCTCCATTTCTAATTTTTCCCTTCCCCTAGACGTGTTAGGGTTCTCTTCTCTTCCATATCCGCCGGTAGTTTCCTTTGCTTCCGATGTCACCGGTTTGGTTTTGGCTTCAAGCAATTTCTTCAACATGTCTTTGACCACGGCGAATTTTTCCTCCATCTTTTTATTGACGGATGCAATCTGTCTTTGAAAATCAACCATCTTTACCTCAAAACCTGCTTTGAGTTAACCAAGTTCTCCCTCCAAAACTTCCACTTTCCTACCGGACATTGGTTCCCCTTCGATCGACGTGCTCTGATACCAATTTGATAGGAAACTCTTGAAGGAAACTCTTGAAGATCTCAAGTATTTCCTATCAATCTTCAGAAAACTTAATAGGAAACTCTTGAAGATCTCAAGTATTTCCTATCAATCTTCAGAAAACAGCGAGAATTCTTCACAAAAATAGGAAAAGAGTAGATAATTAGTAATATTTGATGAAATGGAAACGGAAAATACCAAGATACAATTGATCCTCTATTCGAGAGGAGGATCAATCTCTCCCAAATCTCTAAACGCCGCTAGAGCCCAAAGAAAACATAAATCTAAGATATCTCAAATTTCAACCAAATTTAAGATGCACTAACCCTAGAAAAACAAACTATTTAATGCATACAAATGAAAAGGAAATCCCTAAACATCCCTACATTCAAATTTCCCTCCCAAAACCCTCAAAAATCCTTTCTAAAACGATCGTTTGGGTGCTTGCAGTGCAGTCGACCACGGAAAGAGGGGGAGATCCCGCCTCGGTTCCGCCTGGGATACTCCTGCGTGGATCGGCGGGACCGGTCTAACAATACCTTAGTATCCCATGTATAGCATCAAAGTGCTCATCTATAAAAATATCTAGTCTAATGTGGGACAAATATAAAATTTTTCCCACAAAACCACTTGTACCTTGTCAGCGGGGATTGAATCTTCCCAAGTCCCAAGTTTGTTGGATGAATCCATTAGTGTGTTTGTGAGCTTCTATCCTTCTATATAATTTTTTTAGCAGTCCAAGGTGTATTTCTTTTACAAGAATAATACCGATTTGATGGATTTTTTGTTATTTCCATACCAAAGAAATAACTTAATAAACTAAAATCCTAGATTTCAAATTCTTTAGCTAAGATTCATTTCAGCTTGTTTCTCTCCTCGTACTTTTCTATCAAGATGATTCCATTAACATACATGATCAAGATAGAAACTTTATTTACATTAAATTTCTTAGAAAATAAAGTATGGTTAAATAATCCCTGAGAGTACCCATGCCTTTTATTCACCATGATAAATCTAACGATCCATGATTTTACTGATTATGTAAGCCAAATAGAGTGTGGAGACTTAGTTTATATTACTATTAGGGGTTGTTTGATTGGATAAAAAAAAAATGCAGTATAAAGGGAATCCAGTATAAAAGGAATAGTGTAAAAGAAATATTTTTTAGTTGTTTAGATGAATATAAAGTAAATGCTAGTGAATGTTCTTTTTTTTTCCAAATTAAATGAATGTAGTGTAAAGTCCCAACATAGTGGTTGGCGGTGAGGGGCGGTGGCGGCCGGCTATGGGTCGGCAGCGACGGATGGCGGCATCGGCGACGATAGTCGATAATGATCGTGGCTAGTGGCGAACAACAATGGGTGGTGGGCAGGGGCGAGTGGAAGACTACAATGGGTGGTGGCGGCAACCGGATAGTGGCGGTGATGATGGCGGTCGCCGATAGCGGTAGTGACTAACGACATTTGGTAGCCATTGATGAGTGGTAGAGGAGCCTAGTGGTAACTGGTGGTGGGTGGAAGGCGTTCGGTGGTGGTGGGTGGCAAGGGGTGGGGAGGACAAGCAAGCTTGCTCCTAATGTAAAAGATTCTCGCTCAAAATAGGGCGAGTTTAATTTTCCTCAAAAATGAACTAAAATGATTTACATTATATTTACTTTACTTTGCATTCCTTTTTTCTTCCAACCAAACACTAATATTTTTCAAAACCCATGCATTTGGAACACTTTACACTCATTTTACTTCAGACCAAACAGCCTATTAATCTCAAATCCAAGAAAATTATCATTTAACTTCATCTTCAAAGTCCCGACTAAAAAGCCAATTTTTCAATCTAATTGATTGACCTAACCAATTCATATTTATATCAAAAAAAAAATATTATGATGCTAATCATCTTAACAACTAGGGAAATTTTTTTTTAATAATCAAAACCATAAATTTGAGTAAATCCTATTGCAACTAATTTTGTTTTGTACCAATCAACACTTCTATCAACATTATATTTCACAATGAAAATCCAATTTTATCCAAAATATTTCTTTCCTTTTGAGAGATTTGAAAGATTCGACATTCCATTTCTTTTGAGGGCCTAGATTTCTTCATAGACTACATTTTCCCATACAAATACTTCACCATTTCTTAAATAATGTTTAAAATTTTAAGGATTGTGTAATAGCCCATATTTTGGCCCAATACAAATAAATTTTTTGGAGTCATTATATGACTAATCACAAATCGTCTTCACCAAAATATAGATATTGTAATAATTTAATTACACAAGTTTTTTTTGTAATTTTTGGACAATGGTGAAAATCCTCCTCTCGATAAAAGTGAGGATTTCTAAACCGTGGAGTGTCCGTTTTGCAAACCGATTTTACAAGAATTTTTTAAATAAAATGAGATATTTTATGGATATTTTTCTATAATTTTTGTGGCTTCAATAAAATTTTCATAAATTTTATTCTAAAATTGATTAAATAATATAATTATATTATTATTAAATTATTATTTATTTTAAATATCTTATAGCATTATAAATCTTTTCATAATCCCTTTTTTTTCCTTTACTATTCAGCTAACCGAGAATGGGTTAAATGAAATAAGAGAGAAGTTAGGAGAAAAAATGAAAGCAAGATTTAGAGATCGTAGAGCGATTTTCGTTCGTCGATCCTATCGGGAGATTTGTTTATCTCACTATAAGGAACCGTTATCATATTTTTTATTTCAATAACTTTTTGTTTTTCTTTTATTTTTTTGATCAAATTTATTTTTCGTTACCAAAAAATGATAATAATTTTGAATTGATAAAATATTTACCGTGTAACATTTTATATGTTATAAAGATTGAGATTATAGACATTTTAAGTATTTATTTGAGTTTTTTTGCTAGGTGATTTTGAAAAAGCAGCAATTTTTATCTATTCAGAAATTTATTTTAATATCTAAAAATAGTGTTTTTTGTCATGCCAGGTCCCAAGTCTTGGATGAGAAAAGTGGAGAGTTGCATGAGGTAGTCAATAGCAAGAGATTTTGCCCTCATTTTGCGAGAACTTTATGATCTGAGTTCTGGTTTCCTATAGGCGCAAGCCCCTATAGTTAATTACCCCTCCCGATAACGAGAGAGAACTTTCGATTAAGGCTAGTCGTCAATCAGATACGTAGAGATACGTGTTAGCTGACATATAATAGCAGCAATGGGATTGGGATTTGAGAACTTAGGAATTTGGAGGATTGAAAGACTTGATATTTAAATAGAAATTTCACCATCTTTTACTTAAAGCGGATGGTGGGGGAATGGATGATGGACCCGATCAAGATCTCATGGTTCCGTCGTCCCGGACCATCGTGGTCCCTAGTCTACTTAGTCAGAGAAGGTAGTCGACCCAACCTGATAGAAGGATCCTTGTTGGCAACCATGGGTTGCTTCATCCAAGGGTACCTTGTAGACCTGGGGTGAATATTTGCCTAAGGGGACAAATTTGAATCCACCTTAGCTGAGAGAAGGCTTTGTGCCCCGTCAATCATATCCTATTGATTCATATCTCAAAGATTTGATGTCAATAAGGATCGTATCGGCTTTGGCCATAACCGATATTTCGTGGTGCCATTTGACGACAAAATCACTCGGTTCATAGGGCCCTGAATCATGACCGTTTATCCTGCGGGGCCATTTGGCGGCAAACCGCCGGTCAGAGGACACGTATCACGTCCTTATTGGTAGGAGATTGTTTAAGAATGGATCCTATTGATATTTTCGAGTAGGCATTTGGCTCAATGTGAGCTGAAGTAGTTTTTAACTTATCCACCCTAACAAACTATTGCGGATGGTGAATGGATTTTACCTTAAGAGCTTTGATAATTGATTTCAAATTTAAATATCTTGAAATTTAGAACTTGTGGAGTTTTGGATTTTCGAACATTTTGAAATATCTGAGAGATTAACCCCTCTGATTGAGATTCACATTCAACACGGCCATCATTAGGGTGTGGAGTCATTCATTCACTAAACCTTGTCGACCCTATCAGCTTGCCGATAAGGGATCGGGTTTCATAGGCTTTATACCTTTATTAATGAATTCTCATTATTATGGGCCTTGACAACCTAATATGAATGTATTAAAACCAATACACCGATAGTCGCGACCATGTGTTTGTTTGAAGGTTCGAACCCTGTCGACTCCTACTGGTCCGTATAGAAGGATCGGGTTCGAACTTGAATTCACTTATTGACCCGCGCAGCATCCCTAGACGTCACGTGTATACCAATAACACGCTCGCTGGGGCCCATGCGGGTTTATAATTACACTTACCCCTTTATGTATATATGTGTATACAATTTACGATGCATGTGCAGGGATATTTTGAAAGTATTTGTAGACGCCTTCTGTCCGCTTGCAAGGATGTTGCAGATCCAGTGGCGTTGTGTAGCAGCTTCTGGATTAAGTTGTTCGCCGCTTTGCACAGGTAGATTGTCGTGCACTACTTGCATGATTTGTACAGGTAAATTGTAGTGCACCAACTAATCTCCTACTTTTGGCTCGTAGGAGTTTGCCCTTGTTAAAGTTCTTCTTTATTTATTTGAGGGTAGCACTCTGAGGACATGACGGGTCCCTTACGATAGTTTGTAGTATTTGCAGTCGCCATAGTTATTTGACATTTTTCTTGTGATCAATACATTGGGTGTATGACGAGTCTTCCTCGGCAGATCGTAAGTGCTCACATTCATTGTACTCATATAAAATTTTGTGCATATATAACATTTTGCACACATGACGGGTCTTCTACAACCCCGCAGACATTTATATTTATTACTTGTTATAACTTGTATGTTTGAGTTCGTCACATGTCACCTATTAAATTCTTCAGCTCATGGACGACACTCTTTTCAATGGTTTTGCGTGATGTGCCTACTTTAATTAGGAGTCGTACAACCCGTGACACATAAGAGTGCACTATTTTGTCTCTTTTTGAACATATATGTTCCTGGGATGTACGAGCCGCCTAACTTTAATAGCTGGCGCGCACACCACTTAGAGCGCCCGTAACTTGCAATGTGACGGATATTTTGTTATTACAAAGGGTTCAACTGGAAAATTATCGGGGATGTGCGGGGATTCCTACATGTTTACAATGAACACAAAAACATCTTGTAGGAAAGGTAAATTTTTTTTTTAATTTTTTTTTTACTTTTACTTTTACCCCCTCCCTTTTTTTAAACATAATTACCAACCATATCCGGGTGTATTTACGCTTGTATTTCACTTATTGGTAAATACTCGAATTGGAATTCAACGCTAATGCCTCGAAATGGCATCTTAAGATTCTAAGCTGATGGGGCCCACATGTGTACCTTCCTTGTCTTGTAGCAAGGGATTCAAGGCTGGTGGGGCCCACAGGTGTACCTTCCCTGTCTTGTAGTAAGGGGATCCTAGGCTGGTGGGGCCCGTTAATAATTCGAGTTCAAGGTTATAAATAGGAGGGGGTTTCAATTAATTTCTTCCCATCCCATTTCTGTAAGGAGGTTTTGGTGAGGGATTTAGGTGTGCAAGTCAGGAGTTAGGAGGAAGAGGCTTGATTCCTACCTACTAGCAAAGTGGCGAACAACTAATTCCCATAAAGACTCACTGTATGTTGCATTTCACATTAGAGAGAGAAAGTGAGGGATGATGGGTTTTTTTTTTATTGGGAGGGTGTAGGTGTAGGTGTAGGTGTAGGGAAATGTTTTTTGTGAAGAGTGGTGGGTGGTTTATGGGATGGATATGGAGATATGAAAGAAATAAGATTAGGGTTTTTGTAGGTTTATTGAGATTGTGGTGGAGGAAGAAGATGAAGATGAAGGAGAGGAAAGGGAAGAGAGGAGAGGAAGAAGATGGAAGAAAATGATGAAAAATATGGAGGGATGAAGAGAGAAAAAGAAAAATGGGGAAGAAGAAGAAAAGGGAAGGAAGAAAAAGAAGAGGGAGAATGGAGAATGGAGGAAGAAGAAGAAGAAAGAGAGGAAGAAGGAGAGATTTTTCTTGCTTGGAGAGCTTGGAGGGAGGCCGGCGGCTTGGAGTCGTGTGAGGGAGAGGGAGGCGTGAGTTTGATCGTGAGAATGAGGTAAGGGGGCGGTTGGGAGAGAATATGAGGGAGTGAGGGTTAAGTGAGGGGTATTTTGGGTGTTTTTTAAATTTTTTATTTAGAAAAATTCTTTTTCTTATTTAAAAAGCTCTTTCTCTCCCTCTCTTTCTAAAAAAAATTATATTGCACAAAATAAAAATAAAAAATTTTAAACTTGCATCGAGTTGGTCGCCGCGTCGCCGCTCACACACATCATCGCCTCAATTTGCGCGCCAAAATTTAAATTTTTGTCGACCGGCAACCCCCATCAATATGGGTGTCGATCTTAGATGTTTTTGTTGCTCCGGGCGCATTGGCGCTGTCCGTTTCGCGAACGGAGGTCATCTCGATGATTTTGGGTTTTTGGTCAACATGCGTCGGGTGAGTTTTTGCGCGATTTCGAGCTCTTTCGCTTTTGAAACCCACCTTACGCGGTCGACCCGATCCCGACACTAGTATTAGGGTCAACAGGCACTTTCTGAATTAAGCGCAATTATGCTTTATTTACTACAATGCATTGATAATGAATGTGGATATGTCGCTATTATTGTTATAGTATTCTAATAATAATATGTGTATAAAAGATAAGTAAAGACTTTTACCCGGTTAGTTGGAGAATGATTGACCTATACAGGATGGTGGGCCAATAGGCTTTCTTTTAAATGCGGTGATTTGGTATTATTCTCTATTGAATCACTGATACTATTTGAGAGTTATAAGGAAATATTACTGTGCCGACGGGCAAATAATGACAACTCTGTTTACTGAGCCAACAGTTATCGACCAATGATTACTGATTACTGAAAAAAATCGTGATAGCCAGAACTTACTTGCTTATTGTGACTACTAAATGCATATTATTAAGGTATTGTTCCTATCACTGTACGGATTTATTATTACTGCATTATTTTATTGCTCATACCATTGAACTGTTATTGCTACTGATATAGACACCGATATTGTTTGATACTACTGATTCACTATACTAATATCAATTACCAAGCATATGACATACTAAACATGAAATATACTAATATAGAATACCTAGATAGTATGTGTATACTCCTGCATTGATATGATTTTGATAGTCTTTACTAATGCTTTGATTTTACTATTTTATACAAATCTTTTATTGATTAATCGTACTGATAAGACGACTGTTTTAGTGAATCGACACTTGTACTGATTTATAGGTTTCTATATCATATTGTTTTACTGTTTTATAGACTATAATGCTACTGCATGTGAGTTTTATTATTTTTATACTGATTCAATGATCATATGAATGTTACTGTTATGATTTGATTATTGCTCATTTGTCTTGCATTGAGTTCAGTTACAAGCTTTGGTTGCCTTTTATTTTGCAATATTTGGTTATTTCTTGGGCTCTTGAGCTCATTATATGTGATTAAATAATTTCATGTCATGGTAAGGACGCACGAATATAAGATTAATCAGGATTCCTTTAGGTTTAAGTTCATTTTATTTTAAATATTCTTTTATAATCAGAACAGGGTAGTTGTGATATGATTATGTATATCCTGAGTAGTGTATATGATTTTTTAGAAAATGAATACATATGTATATATATATATATATATGTTTTGAATTCTAGAATTATTTTTGTTGTTTATTTCTGATAAATGAAGTTAGATAGCTCTGGTATTTTTTATTAAAAGATAAAAGAATAATTTTTTCAAATTAGATTGTGGGAGATCACAGTTTGAAAGTCTTGTAATAAAGGCAAAAGTCTTTGGAGACAATCAAACATAGGAAATGAATGATTGATCAAATAATTTGACGATATTTTTATGCTTTTCTCGGGATTAGTAATAGAAAGGTTAGATTTTCTCATGAATTATTACCTTATCCTTGTGAATTCATATAAGGACTTGGGTTAATGATTAGGTTTGGTTCAAGAGAAATGTTCTACTTTATCGTGTCGATTGAATTTGTGTGTCATCTAGAATAGGCAATCCCTTCAAACATTGCTCGTTGCATGTGATCTTCAAAAAGCTGGGTGGGATTCATATGAGTGAAATATATTTAGATTTGAAAGAGGTGTTTGTTGAGATACTGATAAGGTGAGATGATGTTATCAAAAAACTCATATTCATAAATAAAAGTTATCCTTTTACTGAATATGAGTTTTGATGAAGAATGACTTAATTTCAAAGAAGGATACATTTATGGTGGTCTATTAATTTTTTGTACTTCCAGAATAACATCTAGATTATTATTGCTGAGAAATAAAATGCATTTCATGGCTTTTGGGTCTAACTTTCTTTTTTGATGAGGAGAAATATGTACAAAAGTGGAGCAATTGGACACCTTTTAAGAAATGATGGAGATAAGTATACATCTAGGATATGCTTAGGTGAGAGTTTGACAAGTTCTGAATTTTAGGATTTTTTATGCCATGCAATTAAAAAGATGTGCAGAAATTAAAATAACGTCCCCCAAAAAAATATGTTGGGATATTATTGGTGATCACAGTTAATTGATCAACCTCCATAAGTTATGTATTTTTTATTTCTACTAACACATTTTATAAGGAGTATGGATAAAATAAGTTTGATAAGCAATTCCTTGGAGCGTTCTGCTAGGATATGTAAATATTCTTTCCAATAATCGATCCTAAGGACAAAAATTTGCATTTTGAACTAAATATTTATAAAGCAGTAATTTTCTGGAAAAATGAAAATGATTTCAGACTTGTCTTCCAATAGAAAGATATAAGTGGTTATAGTGTGATCATCAGAAAGAGATAAACTGCCTATAGATATTGCTCACCCAAGATGAGATATCCATAATTACAAAAAGTTATGAGGCTTTATAAGAATGACTAGAGTAGAAAGTTCAAGTGTGCTAGACAAATTCCACATTAAAATGCTTCAGGATATATAGTAACGAAAAAAGAGGGGAACACTTTTTTAAGAACATAAAATTTGGATAATCAAGATAGAAGTCCACAACAAGATTGTGTTTTCTTTGGAAGAAAATACATTCTAAGTAATTTTCTCTTGCCTTTCAAGATTACCTTCATAATTACGGAGCTAGAAACCAGAATTTTGTTCAACTAGCCAATTATCCTTCCTATGTCCCTATATTGATATTCACAATTTAGATCGAAAATTAATAGTGCAGTTCATCTCTTTGGTAATTTTGCTAATTGATAATATGGTATAGGAAAGCTTAAAAACCAAGTTAAGAAACAGTGAGTAGGTGACATCGAGAGCCCTAATGCAAGTTACTTCAGATGTTAATCCATCGGCAATTTTAAATGAATGTTCTTTTAAACTTTGATGAAGAGTGTAAAATAAGGAAGCATCCCCAGTCATATAACCAAAGGTTAATAGATATTATGATTCATAGGAAATTAAGAGAATTTGGCTTTTAATAGGACACAATGGAGAAAAAGGATTCATGTAGCCGACCCCACGTAGTGGGATAAAGGCTTGATGTTGTTGTTGTTGTTGTTGTTGTTGTTGGGGTATTAAGCCATAAAGATTATATACTTTTGAGCAACCACAATGACGATGACTTATGTACGTAGCTAATATACTTGTCAATAGCAAATGGCACACCACAGTATAAAGTTCTCTATGAAGTCATAGTGCACGACACGATGCGTGCCAATTTTAAACATAGCACATAATAAAAAAATAATTGTAAATAAAAATATATATTAATATGAAATACTATTAAATAGAAAAATAAATCATCATGATAAAAAAGACATCTAAAATGGTGTTTAAGTTCAAGTAATCAGCATCTCCATCTAAATCACTAAAAATTTAAAATATTGTAAATACTTATTTGTTTTGCTAGAATTGAACTAGTCTTCCTAGTAGTCATCACCATCATCAAATGTCCAAAAAGCCATATTTCCTTTATCGCATCATCTTTTAATTTATAATCCTCTTCATTTGCCGCAAAAAAAATACATATCATACAATTCTTATCACCTTCATTAGCCAGCTTTACATATTTTCATGTGTAACTTTTTTGTGGGTTGAATTATATCTAACATTCTTTAAAATGCCTATAAGCAAGCATTTATTAAAATATTTTTACCTTGTTTTTTAACTGTGATAATGAAATACTAAATAATAAATCGCTATAGGAAATGCTTCTGGCAAATAAATCCATCGAAAAATGTCTAAAATTCTCCGAAAAAATAGCTTTCTGGTGAAAATAATTTCCATGGTAAAACATGCATCGAAAATATGCCTACTGTGGAAAATTTCCATTGAAACCCTTTTCGACGGATTTCTATCAGATTTTCGACGATACTGTGAACCAAAAATGACATTTTTCGTATCAATTACCGGCGAATCCTTTCGCCTAAAATTCCGGCGAAATATTTCAACAGTTAAACTGCTAGAATTTCTGGTGGACAATTCTATCGATATTTCCATCGAACGGATGCAAACCGCCAAAAATGTTTTCATAACTCATCATATCATAATTCCCGGCGGTTTAACCGTCGAAAATCCGCGGAAAGCCATAACACAACAAAAAAAAAATCACTACCTTACCTCAATTAATGTACAACATAACAATTCTATAATCAAAGAGTCAAAACATTTAAAGTAACATCATTTCAACATTGTACACAAATACTAATGTTAAATTAAAAATGCATTTAATCAAAAGCAAATGTTGTACAATTACCAAATTCAGCTACAATAAACATCCAATTCTTATACAATAAAAACTCAACAAAATCTACAAATACGTATAGTTTAGTCAGAATTTGTTTCGTCATTCTCCTCCTCTATTGTGTTGGTTGTTTTCCACTAAATTTCTCCCTCATTCTCTACAGTTCCTCCAATATCTGAATTTACTGCAACTGCATCTGCATGTCAGCATGTAACTTTCGGACATGCTTTAGCTCTATTGTAAGGGAAGCCATCAGTTGCCTATACAAACTCTCATGGCTGCTTTCTAAGAAGTTGGAGCCACTAGAGGATAGTCCCTCATACGTGCAAGTTTGTGAGTCTAATTCATAAGCTCATCCCTTCTACATTACAATTTCGCCTGCTACCAAATGTGATAGTCAGAATAATCTGCAGATCCCACAGAAGAACCCTCACATGCTCCGTAACACCTCATATTACCCCTTATTAGTATTGTAGTGTATCACACATATAAACATTCAATTTCAAGAATTAACATATGATACTTTTGAAAATTTGAATAATTATGTAAATCATCCAACAACATTTCATTTATCACATAAAAGGAAGCATCTAACAACTTCAATTACTTAAAAATAAGGGAGATTTACATACATACCACTTAATACTATTCTATTTACACATTTAACACCTAAAACTTTGATATTATATACATACCACCCATAGTTCATTTTTCATATCAAATATGAGTGGTAGAAATGAAATATATGAGTGGTAGGAAAGAAATATAAGTGGTATATTTGATATTAAAATAATATATGGTGGTATGCATGTAATATTAAAGTTTTAGGTGTTAGATATGTAAATAGGATGTTATAAAGTGGTATCTATGTAAATTTCCCTAAAAATAAATACTTCAGACTACAGAGCCACTAAAGAAATCCAAAATAATACATCATTGAACTGTCTACATACCTCAAATATAGATTCACAAACAAAGATAAATACTACCATAAAAGATGAAATAACTTGCAAATTAATCCGCAACAATCTTTTCTTTTTTTTTTCTTGTAACAACAGTCAGTAAGAAGAACACTAGTAAGCTATGAAGCTTAATAAATTATGCAAATTTAAATAGAAGTTAAATTACATAATTAAATTTATAACATTGAATTCATATATTAAATAAACCTATCATTATTAATAAAACACCATAAAATAATATTTAGCTTTAAACTTTATTTTCTTATAAGTCTTTATTGAATATTAATATTAGTATGATAAATATTTAGCTAAACTTTCATCAGCATGTTCAACGGAGCTCAGGTAAACCTAACATTATCATCATTGAACAACATAGAGATACCTTATACATCTTTAGGGGTCCATTTTGCCCCACCTTCCATGCAAGTAGCATATCTTTGGAATCTGTTTTGCCCCATTTACAATACAGTCTCATACATAGGTACCCTTTTGTCCTACCTCAACATTTTATAGTCATACTTTACTTAAATTGATATTCACTAAATTTCTCATAACAAAAATTCTTACTTGTATTGTTGCATGCATTCATTATAATTTTTGTTGTACTATGTATACAAAGAATAATATATAAGAAAATTGACCTCCTTTCAAAACATTTAAAATTAGGAAAACATTTTGATGAACATACTAAGCCTTATTTTGAACACACATGCTAAAATTATATAAATGATTATTCAAACTTGAAAAGTTGGATAAGAACATCATTAATCAAAAAAATTAACTTATAATATATATGTTCCTTAATTTCTGTTAATTATTGTTGACACATTTATTTGCAATCGAGCGTAAATCAATCTCGATTGAACGTTGTCGAACTAAAATAGCCTGAATTGAGCCTAATTTAAAATTTCACTTTAATTAAATTTAAATCAAAACGATCCAAATAAAACCCAATCAAGTCTCATCGAGCCTTATAGAACAAAATTCGGCGCAATTCGGCGTCGATTTGAGCCCAATTTCACAAAATTGGCTCGATCAGAACCATTTGGACTTGAATCGACTCTAATCGATTCAAATTGGGTCCAATTCGGGGCAAATTATTGGGTCAGGTGACCGGACGGGGAGATAGGTCCGGATATTAATAAAATATTATTTTAAATTAAGCGCAGGTAAAGCGCAAGCAAAGCGCAACTAAAGCGCAAGTGAAAAAGCGCAAGTAAAGCGCAGGTAAAGCGCAAGTAAAGCGCAGGTAAAGCGCAAGTCAAAAGCGCAGTCAAAAGCACAGGTGACGCGGTAAATTTTTATTGTATGTCCGAACTTATTTTTTGCCTCTCGTCACCTGACCCAATAATTTGCCCCAATTCGGACCCAATTTCAACCCAATTTGTCAAGTCCTAATTCAATTAACTTCCAAAATCAGGATATGAATTAAACGACTCAGATTTCCTTTGAAATACCACTCTATTTTCCATCAAATCGCCTAATGTCAACAGCTATAGTAGGTTATCGGGCAAAAAATCTACTCAAGTGCGCGTGAGCTTCGTTTTGCAAGAGAAAAAGAGAGCGGGTGAGGAAGAGAGAGCCATTCGGCCCCTTTCCTATGTCCGTCCAAACTAAGTGCTAGAGAACGAGAGAGAGAGTGGGAGAGGGTTTTGAAGCGGGCAGCTTTTTTTGCTTGCGTGGTCTAATATGCGAGGAGCGGAAGACCATTCGGCCCCTTGTTATGTCCGACCGAGCCCCATCTAGCAGCCCACAACTGCCATTTCCGCTTTCATCAAGCCATCGGCCTCATTCAGACGCCAAAACCTCACGATTCAGCCATTTCCCGCTTGCTTGTTATTGATCTCCTTTTCCTCTCACAAAATCCGGGAAAAGAACTATTGTATTTCTTCTTTCTCGCCTGTAGGGAGAGGTGGAAGGCTGCTTCTTCATCCAATTCCGACGAGCTCAGGGCAGCAGAGGTGACTTCTAGAAGCTTTCAAATGCGAGGACAACTACTTTGGAGCACTTTCGACGGCATAAATGACTTCTGGAGTAGCTTGGACAGCAACGACGATGTCCGAAGCGGCTTGGACAGCAAATTTCTACAGCTTCATCACTTTTTGATAAGGCGAGTGGATTGTGGTCTGCGCCGTAACAACCCCCTGGGGTAAATTTCTCAAAAACTTAGGAAAAGTCCTAGGTCCCCCTAGCCATTTGTTGTATGGCCGATGATCCAAAGCCTTAGGTCCATAGAAAACCTTGCTTTTACTTTTCCAACCTAAGGAAATCCTTTGCATGTCATTGTCCACTTGTTTGGGTCATGGAAATTAAGTGATTTCTCATTATTTGCTCTCATGTGAGAGATAAGCCGAGTTGTTGGACTTGTGTTCAATGCCTTTTATCTTGCGAGTAATGCATTCTTGTTGTGTCCATGCCTTCACCTACAAATGGACCATGGGTTTGATGATCTCTTCATATCCCAAAACGAATGTCGAAGCGTAGGTTTCATTGCATTGTAGGTCGTGTTTCTTTCCCCCAAGGCTAATATCGTGACAAAGTCGATCTAGTGCATTAAATTGCATTTGTTGAGTTTGTGATTCATCTAAGATTTGCAAAATATATAAATATACTTGTTCAATTTCAAATGTTGGGTAAACTAATATAATGTAGTTAATAGGTTTCAAAACACCCATGACTACACTTTGCCTTGTGTTGAAATTGTACAAGTTTATTTATGTAATATCCTAAATTGAAGAGAACATGTGAAGGAATCTTTGAACTTGCAATTTGTTCAAATTATATGGACAATTTATTTATGCATACACTACCAAAAAAAATATACGATTATATGAATGTGCATATGTTTAAGTTTAAGAATTTCTTTGAGTTCTTGTAAATGCTTGATTGTGAATTTAATCAATATGAGGAGCATTGTTGATTGAGTTTGTGTGCAAAATTTTGCAAGATTGGATAGTTAATTGTTCTTAATTGTGCAAATCTCTAAATTCGAAAACTCAACTTTGGAACTTTAACAAAATAGAAGCATGCATACAATAGAATTAGTAACTCTTTGTAAATTTTGAAAAATGCACGTAAATGAATTTGAGCGGCCAAAAGCAACTTCTAAATCATTATGAAATCCTTTACATTACCATCAAAGGTTTATGTTGATGATTTCATAATGTAGAGAGCCAATCAAAATCATATGAGATATTTTACAAAACTCAACGTTTAGGGTGGTAAACCACCACATGCATACTCTTAGGTTTCTCCTAGATCTTGCCAAAACTGATCTTTAGGATATTCCAAGAAGCTTCCAAATCCCCTAAATCATATCAAAATTGATTTAAGAAAACTCTCCAAGGCATTAGGAGATTAATCTTCCCTTCTCCTAACAAATCCAAAACATTCATACAAGTAATAGAGAAACCTCTTTCATCTACTCATCTCTAGAATTTCATTAGAACATAATAAATTGATCTTTAGGGCCAACCCATGAGCATTCAAATGATGATTCTATCTTCTACCTTTAGGTCCCAAAGATAACATCAAAAGTTATCTTTCAAACCTTCTGGAAGTTGTAGATGATGAATTGTCTTCTTTCCCATACATGTTGTTGAGAGCTTCCAAAGGCTCTAAGCAACTCATTTGTATAGATTCGGAATTCATTTGATTTGTTTGTTGAAACACAAAATTAGCAAACAATAATTCATCTCTTTCATGTGTGATGCTTGGAGCCTTCTCAAAGCTCTAGTGTTGATTGTATGAATTCAAGCATACATTAGAAGCTCTCTAGTGTATCCTCATGTTAGACAGTTTGGAGCACCTCAATGCTCCAAACACTTCATTACATAAACCATTTAACGTTAGGACCAAATCCGAGGTTGATGAATTGTTTGTTTATGCACCAAAATCAACAAACAATTATCCCTCCTTCCTCATGAATTGCATGTGGAACCTCCTCAAGGTTCCAAATGTTACATTGCATGAGTCATCGGATCTTAGGACCAAATTTTTAAATTCTTCCGCATCATTGGTTGGAACACATAACCAACAAATATCCTCCTCATGCATGTTGTTTTGAGACACCCAAACATTTCAAATACATCATTGCATTAATAATTTGAACTTGGAACCAAATTCCAAGTTTCTTCTGCCTTATTCATTAGAGCATAAAACCAATGAATAATCCTTCTAAAACATAAGGTTCAAATCATAATTTCCTCCATTCACTTAACCTAAATTAAGTGGATGGTCATCCCTCTCTGAACACCAAATGTCCAAAGAGTGTCTTCGTTTAACAACTTCTAAGTTGCATTCTAGTCATTATCTCATACAAGCCAAGATTGTAGGAGAACTTTTAAACCTTCCTTCATCGTCCTAAATCCAAATTGCGAGGGTGTACACCTTTTCTTTGATCACCAAAATGTTCAAAGAACATTCATGAACTGGCAACTCATAAGTTGTATTTTTTCCTTTCTTTTCTACAAACCAAATTGTATAGGAATTTCTCGCTTTTTGTAACTCAAAAGTTGGAAGAAACTCTTGTTCATTCAACCCATGTTTAGTGAATCAAATTTATTCTAAACCAATCTATTTGTTGAACCAAAATCAACAAGTAGTTTCATCAAGAATAAGAATCAAAGTCCTATCTCCAAATTCATTCTTTCAACTCAAGATGGAAGGGTAAAAGTCCTCTCTTTTAACACCAAGAATGCTCAAGGAATATTCATGACCATGCAACCCATAAGTTGCATATCCCCTTCCTCTTTCCAAAAACTTAAAGGTTGTATGAAATCCTTACATTCTCTTAAACCTGAAGTTGGGAGAGTGTTTATCTCCATTTGGACACCAAATGTTCAAGGACATTCATAAATTTGCAACTCATATGCTGCATTGTTCACCTTTCTTTTCTACAAATCAAAATTGTAGAAAATCTCTCCATTCACTTAGCCTTAATGAAGTGAGTGATTATTTCTTTCTTTAAACACTAAATGTTCAAGAAATATCTTCAATTTGCAATCCATAAATTGTACATTGTTCCCCTTCTCCTACAACTCAAAGGTTGTGTTTCATTCTCCTAAACTCAAATTAGGAGAGAGTGCACTCCTCTTTTGAACAATCAAACGTTCAATGAGCATTCAAGAACTCGCAACTCCTAGGTTGCATTTTCTTCTCTTCCATCCCTCCGACCCAAGTTGGAGGAATGAACCTTCCTTCTTTGAACATCAAAAAGAGACTTCTCCAGCTTGTAGCCTACAAGTTATACACTCATTTCATTCTCCTATAACCCAAAAGTTGCAAGAGATTTTTGTACTTAACCCATGTTAAGTAAATCAAACCTACATTAAATCTAACTATTTGTTGAACTAAAACCAACTAATAGTTTCATCCCGAATAATATATTTGTTGGACCAAAACCAATAAATATTTATATCTTCAATTTTATTCTTTCAACCCAAGTTGGATGAATGAATTCCTTCCTTTTTGGACACCCAAGGTCCAAATAATTCCTTATGATGTGTGATCAAATTTACACATCTTCTCATGTTTGTTTTATCCAAAATTTAGCAAACTAAATATCTATCGTTGAACATAAAAATTCAATGATAATTCCTCTTGATTTGTAATTTCAAAGTTGCAAATCTTCCTCACGTATTGAGTTAAAATCAATAGGTGATCCATCTTTCTTCTCCATCCTTTAAGTTGCAAGGGATTTTCCTCTCTTTAACTCCAAAAGTTTAAGAAAGTCCTCTCCCTAGCTCAAAAAAATAAAGAGAATTCTCCAATATTTAGCTCAAAAACTGCATGTTAAGCTCCTAAATCTCCTATCCTTAGTTCCAAAAGCTCTGGAGGATCTTCTAACACTTAGCTCAAAAGTTATAGGTTGGACACATTTCCCCACTCAAACTCTAAGTAAAATGCCTCTTGTAGTGACATAACACACAAGCTCGCATACTTAGGTGTACAGCCCCTAGGCATGCTATGATTAGAATTTTTTTCTGTGCATGTGATTGATAATTTGGTGTGATTGTCTTTGGATTGTCTGCGTTGTAGGCACTTATCCTTAAGTGGATATTATAAAAATATATATGTTACTCTTGCAGGTGGTCATATCTAAAAAGGGGTGCAATGATTATAAATAATAATATATTTGCATGACAGGCTATGATGCACCGACACTTCTCCTCAAAGAGGCGTGCAGTGTCCGACACCGTGTCCGACACGACACTCGTCCGACACTCCTCCGACACGTGTCGGACACGCCGAAAACGTGTCCGATTAAAAAAATATTAAAATCAAATTGGACACGCGTGTCCGACACGCATATCTTAAATATTTTATTTTTTTAATATAATTTCTTATATTTGACGAGATTTAAACTAAATTTATTATTTCCTATCCAGAACACCAAATCAACGTCTGCATTTAATACCCATTCATCGAATATTCTCATTTTCATTTCTCTTTGGCGGTGAAGATATTTCATCTCCTCTCTTTTTGCACAATTACAAATCTTTCTCTTGTTGAACCAGAGTTGAAAGCAGTAACATTCAATAATGATAATATTGAAGGCAAAAAACAAATCTCTAAAGCTAATCCTAGTAGTTGAAGCTTGAATGCTTGATGTTGTACTAAGTGATTATTTGCTTATATTTTTGTGGTTGTACTAGATATTTTGTACTAAATATTTTATATTATAAGGTAGACAAGTTATCATGTCATTCATTTATTATTGTTTGTCAATTTTAATATGATATTACATTAATATATATACACTATATAAAAAATGTATTGCCGTGTCCGCGCCGTACCCGTGTCCTATATTTTCTAAAAAAGCCGTGTCCCGTGTCTGTGTCGTGTCGTGTCCGTGTCGCCGTGTCCGTATCCGTGCATCATAGATGACAGGTGATACTTAAAACCCTCCCAAGAGATGTAGCCAATAGGGTAGAAACAGGGGTTTAGCACTTCAAGTGCTGGGCAATTTGTTTTTTATGATGTATAAACTGCTTCTAATCCATTATCTTACAGGTTTGGGTCTTTTTCTTTTCAAATATATATTTGATAGATTTAGGATGTTGCGATTAAACTTGTGGGGTTGGGTCAAAAAAATATGAATGAAAAAATATGTATGTATTGAAGGTGAATCCTAAAGATCTACCTGGAAGCTAAAAAATGAAGACCCCCAAGGGTAAGAGTCTGTAATTAATATTTGATTGAGTTGTATAATGGCGGGAAACTCAGCTGTCAAATTTGATTGTAATAATTGGGACATTATTTAGATTTTGCATTAGCTGATTTACATATTAAGGCATGTATTGATTGTTTACTGGGTGCGCAATAGAAGCATATTTTTTCTTAGTTTTCTTCTATTTGTTAGCTTGGGATGGGCCTCGACTTTTGATATGTTAGGCTCTTAGGATAAAATTAAGATTTCTACCTATTAAAAATATAAACAACCTAAAATTAATTTAGGCTCCATGATTTTCAAATTAAAAAAATTGCATGGCTCCCTTCAATGAACCAAGTTTTCGAAAACTTAAAATGATCATGTATAGCTCAATGAGTCACATATAAAAAGACCTCACTTAAGGACTAGATAATAAAAATCTATTTTCTTTGTGAGTCAGCATTATGCATACCCTTCATGGTCAGACATCTAGTACTCAAAGCCAAGTTGTAAGCCCTATTTTCTAAAAAAAAAATAGCCTCTTATTATTCATATACATCAAGACCATACATCATAGTTTTAAAAGCGATTAGGTGGATTTAACTGGTAGCCCTTCCTAGGCAGGGCAATAAATTCAGAGATCGGGCTGGCTATGGTCATGTGATGCATTGTTTATAAGTCCCTTGCATTCTTTAGATTTAGGTTCGATGAACTACCCCTTAGTAGTCCTCACCTTAATTTTAGAGTCTGAGATAGAAATTGATTTCAATCACTTCACAAGCTCGCACCTTTTGGGCATTTCCTCCAACTCTTGTTGTTGGAAAGTAAACCCCAACATTCTAATAAAAAATAATCAGCTAAAACAAAATTGAATTCTAAAATGTAAAATCCAATATATGATAGTCCCATCACCTCTGAGATTTCTCGGAAACAATGTAATACCCAAAAGTTTCAGGTAAAAGTACACATTTTGTTTTCTATCCCTAAATAGTAAATTTCAAAAATTGGTTCGAAAAAAATATTGCATTAATTATCAGATAAATAAATTATATATTAGCGATTACTGTTGATTTTATTCTTTGCAATTGATTAAAATGTTGAACTACTGATGTGAAACTACATGCATGGAAACAAAAACTGCTTGGGGATTTTAATATAAGATTGTTAAAACGCTGCTAGTTATAGAATTAATGCGTACCCAAATTAAGTTCTCGGAATTATCAAGTCGAAATTAAGTAAGGCATGTGGTAACAACTAGATTAATGGGACAATACCAAATTGACAACATAGAATTAGATAGTAATGTTATGGAGAGAAACAATAATCCAAGATTAACAAATAGAACTTTTCACCTTGGGTCTCTCACTCACTCTCTTGTTGGTGGCACTTTTAATGGAGGAAGATTGAGAGAAACTGAGCGATGCCACTAGGAGACAAATGGCGTACAAAGTGTAGTCCGTTGGAGTGGTAGCCGGTGGCGGGTAGTCCATGGGATGACTAGAGAGCATCCAACGTCTTATCCTTTCTTCCTTGATCATCAAAGACGAAGCCAAGCAAGTATTATCAAATATGAAATAATATCAGATTCCTGGATGTGGAGGGAGGAGTTGGGTGGAGAGCTCAAGCCAACTCCAGGGAAGTGCTCGAGTAAGAGATAAGGCTTCAAAAAACATTTCAGATTTTCTGAAACTGATTTGTTTTGTGAGGAGATGAGCGGGAAAATAAATTGTAAATCCAATTAATTTCCAAAGAGGGGGGGGGGGGCAGCGGTAATGAGGGGAATTAATGGGAGGCCATTAATGGAATTGGAGAGAGGGACAAAACAAGGGGATAGGGGGTTTAACTGAAGTTATTTTCAGTTTAAAAAAAAACAATTGGAGGGAAAAATTATTAGAGCTTAATTTGGATTTCAAATAAGCATAGAGAGTTTAATTGCCTAATTAATGGGGAGCACAAAGAGGGGGGCCAGTCAAAGAGAGAGAAGAGGGAGGTGGGGTTTTTAAACAAGTGGGGACCACAAGTCTAATTTCAGAATTTTACAAAATCTGAAATTAAAGTTTCAGTTTTAATAAAGAAGGAAGGTTTCTAAATTAAAACAACCAATTGGATTGAATTTGAATTTCAAATTCGAAATTCAATTTCAATTTATTTTGATTGCATGAATTAAGGAGGCAATTTAGGAAACATTTAATGGCTAATGAAACTCCCAAATTTCAGATTTGAAATTCGAAAGAGGAGGGGGAGAAGGAGGCTGTGGCAATGGGGAGCTGCTAGGCTGGTCGGCGGGAGGCCGGTGGCTGTCGGCGGCTGAGCTGACCGGCGGAAGATGGAGGCAGGGTGGCCGACGACTTTGAGTTGCTTAGCGTGGGTGGCGGCAAGAGCAAGGGGAAAAGGAAGAGATGGAATTTTCAAGGCTTCGACGACTACGGATTTACTAACCTCGCTTGTCTCCACGTTGATTTTCCACAAGATTAGATAATTCGAAAACTGGAACTCACAAAGAGATCTAGTCTTCTCCG
>NW_021318741.1:538636-656509 GCF_001605985.2 Dendrobium catenatum
ACCGGCGAAAGATGGAGGCAGGGTGGCCGACGGCTTTGAGTTGCTTGGCGTGGGTGGCGGCAAGAGCAAGGGGAAAAGGGAGAGATGGAGATTTCAAGGCTTCGACGACTACGGATTTACTAACCTCGCTTGTCTCCACGTTGATTTTCCACAAGATTAGATAATTCGAAAACTGGAATTCACAAAGAGATCTAGTCTTATCCGGCGAACTAGAACTCACAAAGAGATCTAGTTTTCTCCGGCGAACTCACTAAGAGATCTTGGAGGGAGGAACTCACAAAGAGAATAAGTAGTAAATTTCATTTCATCAAAACTAAACTATTACAAGAGAAGGGCCATATAAATAGGCCTCACAATGACAAAGAAAGACAAAAGACTAAAATGCCCCTTGGGCTACAATATCAACTAACCACCCATAAGGGCAAAAACGGACAATCACAAAAATCAAATAAACTACTACATAAAATGACTCAAAATAAACTCATGATCGTAGCCGTCGATCTCTGGCGTCTCCTGATGGTACACGTGTCGAAAATGCTGACGATGTCCTCATCAACTACAGTTATGTTAATTATTATATTAATTATACATGAATAGCCGCTCTAAGGGCTTAGCGAATTAAGTCCACTAGTTTAGCCCACAAAGCCAATATTTATCATTGTCAATTACACTATTGTAGCACAGCACTAATTGAGTGCAATAACTAATATAATAATCCTATACTATCCACTAGTGTAGACATGCAATCGTGGATGAGAAATCTGATGGCAAGGAAGTATGTGAGCTGTAATAGAAAAGCATTATCATGACCGTCATCCCCATTTGATTTCCTCAGCCGAAAATCTTTTTTTTCTGCTTGCGAGTCTTGAGGAGCGGATGCAAGAGTAGGTTGGGGGCTGGGAATTCGATTGCTGTAGGAGGGAAAATTTGGAGTAAATTTCAAAGCAGCAATGAGGAGAGGAGTAAGATAATGGGGAAAAGTTTGAGGGAAGGTAAAAAAATTTATTATTAACTTATGTTGTGTTGTGCACTTTTAAATATTGATAGGGCAACTAAGGGAACTTATACCACAATTGTATTGTTAGGATTATTTTATTAGGTATATGAAGAAAGGAGAATCTAGTTGCAAGGTAAGTTGTTAAAAGGGATGAAATGATTGTATTAAATTTCTGAGAAAATGAATTATAAAAATAATGTGAAGAAAGGAAATGTTAATTGTGTAGTTACTTTACAAGCGAAAAAGGCTACGAGGTGCTGAAGTTGAGGAGGCAACTTAGGAAGGTGATAAGAAATGAAATTTAATTTAATCAAATAAATGTGACATTTTTCGACTTATATAGTTGCATGTCATCAAAATTGAAGGGTAAAAAGACAGTAAAGTAACTTTTATATGTTAATGCATTTATAGTCAAACCGTTAGGTATGAATGACCTTATGTAAAATTTCAAGTTTATTATGCAGAATTATATGATAAAATAAATATTTTTCTAATTAATAATGTTTTGAAAAAGAAAAGCATGCTATTATCTACTGTGTACATATTGTTTTTATGCAAAAGTACAGTCAATAGAACATTGATATGGTAGCATGAAGTATGACAAAATAAGTATAGGATCTTAACTTAAAACTTAATAAATATCAAATTAGAAAAAGTTGGCTATGAAATGATATGACACCTGCTTTACATGTAGAGCAAAAGGGAATCCGAATGAGGCAAAAGGAACCTCTATGAAATTTGAGGCAAAAGGGAGTTCTATAAAATTTGAGGCAAAAGGGCCCTGAATAAGGATAAAGTGACCTCTATAAAATTCGATGTTGATAATGTTAGATTTACCTGGGCTACATTGAACGGTCTTATGAATATAACTTTATGAGAAATGATAACCAAAACCCTTAGAAGATTGATTATGATATTTTGCACAAGCCTCAAATGATATAAAAGCTCATTCTAAATATGATTTTTAAGTTTTGCAAATGATTTCAGATTTGATTCGGTTAAGATTTCATTTATGTTAATTCCATTAATCTTGCATTGTATTTCTTATTTAAATTTAATAACTTTTTTATCATAGCTCACCAGATTGTATTATGGCTGTTGATACAGGAAGGGGCAAGGATAAAGAGGAAGTTGAATAGCCTCATGTCACTATAAAATTTTATATTTTATAATATACCAGGTATATGAGTCTACAACCTGTTGATCAGATTTGATTTGGTTAAGATTTCATTTTTGTATTGGAAAGTGAAGCATAAAGATGGTGGAGAGGGCAACAATTGGAAAAATTTGAAGGTAGAGCTGAAGAGTTAATTACTTGAAAATTTTTTGAATCAATCTTTATTGAGTGGTATGTATGTCCCTCCTTCAGCAAGGCAGGCAATGTAGGAAAGTTTTGTAAATCTAATGCAAGGAGCAAGGGCTATAATTCAGTATGAAGCAGAATTTATCACTTTATCAAGATATGTTCCACATATTATCAGTGACTCCTATAGAGAAATGTTATAGATTCTTGAGAGGGCTTAAAGATTCATTGAGACAACCTCTAATTCCTCTACGCATAAAAGATTTTGCTGAACTAGTTGAAAGTGGTAAACTTTTAGAGCACAACATGGATATAGTGAAGCAGAAATGGGAGACTGATAATAGAAAAAAGCCATTTGATATCCAAAGTAGAGCGCGACATGGATATAGTGAAGCAGAAATGGGAGACTGATAATAGAAAAAAGCCATTTGATATCCAAAGTGGTCAGGCTAAAAAACAAAAATTTCATCAAGGTCAACAACAACAACAGGTACGATACCGAGTGATACCAGCCTATGCAAATTGTAGAAAGTCACATTCAGGAAAATGCTTATTGAAGTTAGGAAATTGTTATTTGTGTGGAGAGCAAGGTCATATCAAGAGAAATTGTCCGAGAAATGTTCAGGGAGCTAGAGAACAAAAAGGTATTCAGAGAATAGAGCAGAATAGAGGCACTAAACCACAAATGAACAAACCAGATTTGAAGATAAAAGGAGAAGCATCTGGAGAAACGGTGAGATCAATACCGCCCCGAGTTTTTGCCTTAACCTCTAAAGAAGCCAATGAGTCTTTGAAAGTTGTGACATGTACGATTATTATTTCAGACTTATCTGCTAGAGTGCTTTTTTATTCTGGTACTCTTTTATTTCTGAAATATTTTGTGAGAAAATATAATTGGAACATGTTGTTTTTACTTCTGGCCTAAGTATTCGATTACCCACTTGACTTTATTTATGTACATGTACATCATGTTCAGTAAACATTATGATAGCAAGTAGAGAATTCCAATTATATTTAATTGTGTCACCTTTAGTGGAGTTTGAAGTAATTTTGGATATGAATTAGTTGGTCAAATATTTTGTGACTTTTGAATGTTGGAAGAAAAGAATCAAAATTGATTTGCCTGGAAAGGAGGCATTTTACTTTCAGTGTGAGAAAGGAGTAATTTCATCATTGATTTCTACTGGTCATGTAACTAAAAGTATGAGAGTGGGTGACTTGGTTTTCTAGCGAAGGATGAGACGCGGTACATCTCCTTAGATTGCACTAGTGTTATTTGTTAAAAAGAATGATGGTTCAATGATGCTATGTATTGATTATAGGGAGTTGAATAAGGTGACAATTAAAAATAAATATTCTCTCCCTAGAATCCATGATTTATTTGATTAATTAGCAGGTGCTTCTATTTTCTCCAAAATAGATTTAAGATCATGTTATCATTACGTTAGAGTAAAAGAATGTGATGTTGAGAAGACCACTTTTGGTATTAGGTATGGGCATTATGAATTTTTTGTTATGTCATTTGGACTAATCAATGTCCAAGCAGTGTTTATGGATATGATGAACAGGATTTTAAGACCTTTCCTTGATCAATTTGTAATTGTTTTTATTGATAATAATTTGATATATTCTAGGAATGATGAAGACCATGCAAATCATTTGAAAGTTGTGCTAGAATTATTGAGACAACATCAATTATTAGCTAAATATTCTAAATGTGAATTTTTGTTGAAGAAATTTTCATTCTTGCGGCATATTGTCAGTGGAGAAGGGATATCAGTGGATCCAGAAAAGATAAAAATAGTGATAGAATGGCCAAGACTAAATAATGTTACAGCGGTCAAAAATTTCTTGGGATTAGTAGAATATTATAGAAGATTTGTAAAAGGCTTTTCTCAAATTATTTTGCCTTTATCCAAATTGACTAGAAAGGATATTAAATTTGAATGGACTGGTGAGTGTGAGTGGAGTTTCCAAAAATTAAAGCAGTGTTTAATAATTGCACCTATACTGACAATTTCATCTGGAACTAAAGGATTTCAATTGTTCAGTGATGGTTCTACAAAAGGATTGGATTGTGTGTTGATACAAAATAAAAAGGTAATTGTCTATGCTTCCAGACAGTTGAAGCCTTAAGAAAAGAATTATCCAACTCATGATTTAGAATTGGTCACAGTAGTGTTTGCATTAAAAATTTGGAGACACTACTTATATGGGGTGAGATGTAAAATCTTTACAGATCATAAAAGTTTAAAATATATTTTCATTTTGAAGGAATTAAATTTGAGGCGGAGAAGATGGTTAGAATTGATTAAAGATTATGATCATGACATTCAGTACTAACCTAGCAAAGCTAATGTAGTAGCTGATGCATTGAGTAGAAAGTCTAGAACACCGTGGAATTGTATGTTGACTATGGTAGAAGGGTTAATTAAAGATATTGAAGCCTTACAATTGGAAGTCAAGATGCAAGGAGATTAAGTTTCAATTAGTCTTAACCATATGACAGTTTATCCTTCTTTAGAACAAAGAATCACTGAAGCACAGAGAACTAGCATTGAATATTAGAAGCTTATGGAGTAAGAGCAATAAGGAAAAAGAAAGGATCTCAATTTAGATGACCAGGGAAGAATCATGAGCAATGAGCATTTATTGGTACCAAAGGAAACAAGTCTTGTTTAGGAGATTTTATATGAAGCTCATAATTTAGTTTATTCAATCCATCCAGGAAGCACAAAGAAATATAAGGATTTAAAGACCTTGTTTTGGTGGCTAGGAATGAAAAGAGATGTGGCTGAATATGTATCAAAATATGAAAAATGTCAAGTTGTTAAAGTTGAGCTTAAAAAACTCAGTGGTATGTTACAATCTCTACCAATTCAAGAATAGATGTGGGAAGAAATAGCCTTGGATTTTATTACAGGATTTCCTAAATCAAAGCAAGGGCATGACTATTAATTGGTGGTAATTCATAAACTAACAAAGTCAACACATTTTCTATCTATTCGTTAGACTGATTCAGGGGAGAAATTGACTAAGTTATTTGTAAAGGAAATCATTATATTGCATGAAATTCCTAAGGCTATTGTATTAGATAAAGATGAATGTTTTACATCTAAATTATGGAAAAGTACTCATAAAAGTTTGGGTACCAAATTAAAATTCAGTAGTACATTTCATCCATAGACAGATGGCCAATCAGAAAGACTAATTCAAGTGCTGGAATATTTGTTAAGATTGTGTATTCGGAATTTTGGAGGTAGCTGGGAAGATCATATTCCATTGATAGAATTCACTTGTAGTAATAGTTATCAATCCAGTATCAAGATGGCTCCATATGAAGCTTTATATGACAAAAAAAATAGAACTCCATTGAATGGTTTGAAGTTGATGAAAGGCTATTAATGGGTCCGCAGTTAGTGGATCAAGCTACTGAAAATGTCAGATTAATTAAAGACAAATTAAAAGAAGCTCAAGAACGTCAACAGAAATACTATGATCCCAAGAAAAAAATGATAGAATTTCAAGTGCGAGATTTTGTATTCTAGAAGGCGAGACCAAAAGGCGTAACTAGATTTGGCTAAAGTGAAAATCTCAATCCTAGATACATTGGTCCATTTGAGATTATTGAAATAGTGGAACAAGTAGCTTACAAACTGGCACTACCTTCAGATATGTCTGATATACACAATGTTTTTCATATATCAATCCTCATAAAATGGGTTACAGATAAAGGTCAAAGGGTTTCTCAAAATGACATCGAACTTCAAAAAGATTTGACTTATATTTAAGAACCTGAAATGATATTGGAAAGGGTTGTTCGTAAATTGAGAAGCATATTGATTCCTTTTGTGAAAGTGAAATGGAAGCACAAATCTGTGAAAGAGACTACCTGAGAAAAAGAAGCAGATCTGAGGCAGAAGTTTCCTTATCTTTTTGAAAAAGTTTAAGAGAATGAATTTCGAGGATGAAATTATAATGAGGGAAAAATTGAAATAACCAAAAATTTCAGGAAAAAGTACACATTTTGTTTTCTATCCCGAAATAGTAAATTTCACAAATAAGTTTGGAAAAAAATTATTGCATTAATTATCAATTAAATAAATTTTATATTAGCGATTACTATTGAGTTTATTCTTTGCAATTGATCAAAAATGTTGAACTACAGTCATGTTAATTATTATACAATTATATCATGAATAGCCTCTCTAAGGGCTTAGCGAATTAAGCCCACTAGATCAGCCCACAAAGTCAGTATTTATCTTTGCCAATTACGCTATTGTAGCACAGCACTAACTGAGTGCAATAACTAATATAATAATTCTATACTATCCACTAGTGTAGACATGCAACTGTGGATGGGAAATCTGATGGCTGGGAAGTATGTGAGCTGTAATATAAAAGCATTATCGTGACTGTCTTCCCCATTTGATTTCCTCAGCCGAAATTCATTTTTTTTATGCTTGTCGGTCTTGTGGAGCGGATGCATGAATATGTTGGGGGCTAGGAATTCGACTGGTGTCGGAGGGAATATCTAGAGTAAATTTCAGAGAAATAATAAGGAAAGGAGTTATAGGATAATGGGGAAAAGTTTGAGGGAATAAAGGTAAGCAGTCTTATGATTAACTTATGTTGTGTTATGAACTTTTAAAATATTAATAGGGCTGCTAAGGGAACTTATGCCCCAATTGTATTATTAGGATAATTTTATTGGGTATATGAAGAAAGGAGAATCTGGTTGCCAGGTAAGTAGCTAAAAGGAATGAAATGATTGCATTAAATTTCTAAGGAAATGAATTATTGAAATAATATGAAGAGATGAAAGGTTGATTGTGCAGGTACTTTACAAGCGAAAAAGGCTACAAGGTGCCGAAGTTGAGGAGGCAACCTGACAAGGCGGTAAGAAATGCAATTTAATTCAATCAAATAAATGTGATCATTTTTCAACTTGTATAGTTGCATGTCAACAAAACTGAAAGGTAAAAAGACAGTAAAGTAACTATTATCTGTTAATGCTTTTACAATCACTGTCAAGTATGAATGACCTCAAATAAATGTTTAAGTTTATTATGCAGTATTATATGATTAAATAAATGTTTTTCGGATTAACAATATTTTGAAAAAGAAAATAATGTTGTTATCTATTGTGTACATATTGTTTTTATGCAACAGTATGGTCAATAGAACACTGATATGGAAGCATGAAGCATGACAAAACAAGTATAGGTTCTTAATTTAAAACTTAATGAATATCAAATTAGGAAAAATTGACTATGAAATGATATGACACCTGCTTTGCATGTGGGGCTAAAGGGACCTCTATGACATTCGAGGCAAAAGGGACCTCTATAAAATTCGAGGCAAAGGGTCCCGAATAAGGCAAAAGGGGCCTCTATAAAATTCAATAGTGATAATGTTAGGTTTACCTGGGCTCCATTAAGCAAACTTATGAATATAACTTTATGAGAAATGATAGCCATAACCCTTAGAGGACTGATTATGATATTTTGCACTGGCCTCAAATGAAATATAAAATAATTTTAAATATGATTTTTCTGTTTTGCAAATGATTTCAAATTTGATTCAGTTATGATTTCATTTATGTTAATTCCATTAATCTTATATTTTGTTTCTTATTTAAATTGTATAACTTTTTTAGCTTCATAGCTCACCAGATTGTACTATGGCTATTGTTACAAGAAGGGACAAGGATAAAGAGGAAGTTGAATAGCCTTATTACACTATAAACTTTATATTTTGTAGCATACCAAGTATATGATTCTACAACAAAGATATGTAGACTGTTTATTACTATAACGTTATGATATTAGTAGGGCTTTATAATTATTCATATATGAATAAAATGAGATCTTTTGAACACTTCCGTACATTGAAGAATATATCAAATGATGACTGAAATATAATTATGATGATGGGTTTTAAATTTCATGATAGTTGTTTCTCCGTTGCACCCTATGTTGCGGTGTGGGGGGGGGGGGGGGGGGGGGGGGGTGGATGTGGGGTATGACAATCAAGTGTTCCTAGTTCACTACTTTGGTCCTTATTTCAAAATCTATTTTCAAGTTGATCTTCTCATCCATTGAATTTTGCTAAAGATTAAAACTCTTTAAACAAGAATTTCATTAATTTTAAAATCAAGACTTAAGCCAACATTTGAATGCTTTTCAAAAAATAAAAAATAAAACCGCTAATTTAATCAAAATTATTCTCAAGTGACAAAAGATTGAGATGTAATCAACCATAGGAGCTTGCCCCAATGGAACATCCATACCTCAGAATAAGATAAACTCCATTCAATCAAATATTGAATGGGAGAATCTTGGTTAAATTGTAAATTTTATTATTGAGAACATAGAGAAATGATATTTTTATCCTTCGGGGTAATATATCATGTTTCTTATGATGTACTTGATCAAAATATGCATTCCGTTCATGATGGCAAAAATTCTCCAATAATAACAAGTATACAAGTATAAATTAAAACAAATTGCCTTTAAAAATATAATTTGCATTATGATAAGAAACACTTGCAGATCTCAAGTTTTTCCTATCAATCTTCAAAAAACAGTGATATTTCTCCACAAAAATCCACACAAAACCACAAAAACAGTAGATAATTTGTATTATTTGATGGAAAGGAAGCAGAAAATAGCAAGATACAGTTGGAACCTCTATTCAAGAGGAGGATCGATCTCTCCCAAATCTCTAGACGCCGTTAGAGCCCAAAGGAAAACCTAAATCCAAGAGATCTCAAATTTTATCCACATTCAAAATGTTCTAACCTTTGGAAAACAAACTATTTAATGAATGCAAATCAAAGGGAAATCCTTAAACAGTCCCTACATTCAAATTTTTCTCCCAAAACCCTCAAAAATCCTTCCTAAAATGTTCGGTTGGCTTTTGCGGCCCGAACAGCTACTGAAAAGGAGGAAATCTTCCGCCTCTGTTACGTTGGGCCGGTCCTGTGTGGATCGGTCCAATGGACCGATATAACAATGCTCCCCTCCCAAACATCCACCTTATACGGAAGGTGGAAAGCTAACACCCTCTATTTCTTCTTCTTCAAAAAAGGAAAAAATCTGAACAGTTCGGTCCTTACATCTGTGCCTCGGAGTATACTTCTCGTCGTATCTGAAACAGATTCCCTTTGCCCTCTTCTCTTTAATTGTGTTTCCGTGAGCTTCTTGACGTTGTCCCCAGATCTTCCTCCTGCAGTCTTTTCCTTTAAAGTTCCCCGAAGAGTATCCAGTGTTGGCTCCTTGGATGCCAATAAGGTGATGGTCATCTTATACGAGCCTACTGACATACGGCCTCCAGTTTCTCTCTCCAAGTGCCTCTAATCCTCCACCAACTGAGATAGTTCCATAGCCTCTCCTAAGTCACGAGGCCTCATTACTCTAACCGCTGCCCAGATCTCTGGTGTCAGTCCCTTCATAAAATTTTTCTCTAGCACTATCTCAAGAAGGCAGTCCAATAGACTAGCAAGGCACTCAAATCTCCTGGTACCCCATATCTAAACTCTCTTGTGTCAAGGCGAAGAACTGCTCATAGAAATCTCCTCCCCTGCCAATTTGGAAATGTTCTACCAATCAATCATTGAACTCTCTCCAACTTTGTATGGGTCGTCGCATGTCCCTCCACTGATACCAAGACAAAGCCTTCTCTTCTAAACATAAGCCCGTCGTTGTCAGTCTCTCATTCTCTGTCAGCCCATTGACAGTGAAATATCCTAAAACCTTATAGATCCACCCGTGTGCATCCTCCCTCTCAAATATTGACATCTTCGATTTCCTCACCTTCGGGTCACACCCATTTCCCCTAAATCCTCCATTACCTCCCATTACTCGAAGCAGAGGTGCTCCCCAATTGTCACGATCTTCCCTCCGGCGATCATACCCAAACCATTCATTAAAATCCCTACTTCTTTCAAAATCAACACCCCAGCGATTGAAATCATCCCCTCCTTACAAATTCAGCACCCCTTCTTGTGTAGCCAAAGCTCATCTCCTCCTTAGAAAGTGGTTCTATATGAAGCATTCCATCTTGTCCCTCATGGATCTCCACTTATGGAATTTCCCTTCCCCTAAACGTGTTAGGGTTCCCATCTCTTCCATGGCCTCCGGTAGTTTCCTTTCCTTCTGATCTAAAATGTTTGGTTTTAGCTTCAAATAATTTCTTCAACATGTCTTCCACCATGGTGAACTTTTCATTGACAGAAGCAATCTGATTTTGAAATTAGTATTCTTCTCTTCAAAATCTGCTTTGAGTTGCCTAAGTTCTCCCTCCAAAACATCAACTTTCCTTTCAGCCATTGGTTCCCCTTCGATCGACGTGCTCTGATGCTAATTTGATAGGAAACTCTTATAGATCTCAAGTTTTTCCTATCAATCTTAGGAAAACAACGAGATTTCTCCAGAAAAATCTACACAAAACCACAAAAATAGTAGATAATTTTTATTATTAGATGAAAAGGAAGTGAAAAATACCAAGATACAATTGATACTCTATTCAAGAGGAGGATCGATCTCTCCCAAATCTCTAGACGCCACTAGAGCCTAAAGGAAAACCTAAATCTCTTAGATCTCAATTTTCAGCCACATTCAAGATGCCCTAACCCTAGGAAAACAAACTATTTAATGCATACAAATCAAAAGGAAATACCTAAATAGTCCCTACATTCAAATTTCCCTCCCAAAACCCCAAAAATCCTTCCTAAAATGTCCAGTTGGCTACCGAAGAGGCGAAATTCTTCCGCCTCTATTGCGTTGGGCCAGTCCCGTGTGGAACGACTGGACCATACTTGTTAACGGCGAATGGCGCAACATGGCGCAAAGGTCATATTTGACCCATGGCGCATAGCGCACGGTGCGGCGCGCGCCATTTTGATCATGGCACAAATTATAAAAGAATTATAAAATAATAAGTATGAATATAAAATATCATTAAATTGAAAAACAAACTATCATAATAACAAGCAAACAATGACAATACAAATAAATAACAATCCAATATAATTTCAAGTCCAATAAGTAGTCAATCTTCAACAACAACAACAACAACATCAAGCCTTTATCCCACTACGTGGGGTCGGCTACATGAATCCTTTTTCTCCATTGTGTTCTATTAAAAGTCAAATTCTCATTTAAACCTAATAAAGAAAGGTCATTCCTAATATATTCTAACCAAATGTGGCGCAAATAGCGTGCGCCATTTTGAAAGTTTGCGCCGCGCCATAAACATGGCGCAGTAGGTGAGCCGTGCCGTGCTGTGCGCCATGGTGCGCGCTATTTTGCACCATTGAAATCTATGGACTGGACCGGTCTAACACATTATTACCTCCTTGCCGAGGTGTCTCCTCTAATCCTCTACTTCGCACTCTTTTATGATTGTAAGTTATCTAAAAGTAATCTCACTCATTCTATAAATACTACAATTTATTGTTCAAATAAATTGTCTATAATAACTTACACAAGCAGTTACATCGTAACCTTCCTTCTACATCTATCTGATGAATTCTCCTTCTTTCTATTATTCCTTTCTTCTACTCTTTCTTTCCACTGCTCCAAAATCACTATTCCTTTAATTAATTACACACTCACATCAAACCAATTCATTACATGAAACAAATTAATTAAATTCAAATCTTTACTACAATTTCCCAATATTACCTTCAGCCGAACCCTTCTTTACTGGAAATGTCGTTCCCTTCAACATTGTGTTGAATTCCCTCTAAATGCACTATGCTGAAATCCCTCTCAATGCACTGTGTCGTCACTGGCTTCATACAGCTACTATTCAATTGCTCTCACTTGATCCCAATTTTCCACTTCTACAACAAATTCTTCTTCATGCAGCCAAATTCTCACCATGCCGCCAAATCTTCTTGCCAATTCTGCTATAGGCTTCTCTGTATGGAGCCGAACAAATCTACATTCCCTTAGGCACTCCCGCCTCTTGACGAATTTCCACTTGTGCTGAAATGCTCTACAGTGATTTCTGGACACTGTGTCGAACTGGTGCACAGTAAATTCTGCACAACCAACACTTTCTGTGTTGATCACTATGCCGCCTCCTGCTACAGGGGTTCCAAGATACTATGTAGAACCAAACTACAGGATTTGCTTGCCCATGACTTTGGAAAGAAATAAGGAAGAGATGGCCAACAAAATAAAACTGAATTCCATACTAAATCTAATCCTTTGATGGTATTTTGTCAAAGTATGCATTTATTCGTAATTAAATCATTTGCTCAGATTATTTATTGTTAAATAATCATTTTGTAAAGTAATTCTTATATTAACAGTAATTAATATTAATTAATTAATGCTTATACTAAAATAAATTTTATAATATAATTACCAAATTTAATTTTCACATACCTAAAATTTTTTGGATCTGAAATACTCCACAATAGCTCTCTCAAAGTCGTGTATACTCATCGTACAAAAGATAACATAAGATTAATCAATTTATAGTATATTTTAAATATTTCTCTTAAAATTGTAAATTTATATACTCACAAAAGTCCTCATATATTTGAGTTCCAAGAACATACAAAACAATAAATTAGCATCCTAAACTAGTAGCAATTTATTGTATGCATAAAATCTTAGAATTACTATGTAGATTCACTCAATAAACAAACCTACACTATCACACTTTTTAAGGTATCCCGTGAACAGCGGCGGTAAAAAAAAACACTGACGGAGAAAACTCATGGAACAAACAGAAGGGCGAGTAGAGATGATGAACGGCCTTGGAGAGGATGTTGGACGGAGTAAAATCGACGGGAATGGCCGATTGGAAACAGTCAAACCGAGCGGCAAACGAGAAAGGGCTTTTGCGTGAGAACGGACGCAGCAGAGAAATTCACATAATTAGACGGAGCACGGGGCAGAATATTGAAGTAGAGCTTCTGAGGCTAAATTTCACCAGAATTTAACTGGAGGAATTTCCGCCATAAAATCTTCCAATCTACTTAAAGTCGGTTGTACTTTCCGGCAAAAATTCCACTAGAAATCCGCTGAAGAACGTTACGCCAATTTCGATCACCAAATCCGCTGGTATTTCTGCAGGTATTTCTGGTGGAATATTAATAGCCATAAATTCCACCATAAATAGACTTTTTTTTTCTGCAGTGAATAACACATGTATAATCAACTAATTTGATCTAACGGAAAAGATATTTCATAAATAACTTATGCCTACTTTTTTAAAAATTAATTCATCTTTACATGTAATAATTTCACTATTAAATTATTAAATAAATGATAAATTAATAAATCTATCTATATAAATTAATTTTAGTTTTAAAATAAAAAAATAGCTCATACCATGCAGGTTTTGCAACATGTGCTATTGCTCCTATATAGCGTATAGTGCACCATTTTCAACATGTATACTTCACTATGCCATAACGCACACTATTTATGATGCGGACATCCGACGGTAGTCGTTAAGCAAAGGAAGAGTCGAAGATCGATGGCCCAGATCACTCCATTTTATCTTTGTTTATTAATTGTATTTTTGAGTTAATTATGTATTTTCCACTTTTACCCTTACTTAAGGGTCTTCTCTTATGTAAGCCTAAGGGGAAAATTTGTATTTTTAGTTTCTTGAAAGGCCTATATATAGAGGCCCTTGCTCTTGTATTAGACAATGATGAATTAAAAAAAAAAATCTACACTTTGTTCTTGAGAGCTATGGGAGTTCTTAGGAGAATGAAAGTCCATATGTGAAGGCAATGAAATACCCACCAGCCGCAGGATGTGTCCGGGCTCGTGGTTGAAGTCCCTAGGTGAGGGCATCGCATCACCCGTCAGCCACAGGATGTGTTCGGGCTCGTGGTTAAACTCCCTAGGTGAGGACATTGCATCATCCGTCAGTCGTAGGATGTCTTCGGGCTCACAGTTTATCTTCTTTCTCTATCTCCTTCCCTCTCTCTTTTCTCCCTTTATTCCAACTCTCGACCACCACCTTGCCCTTCTCTCTACCGCCGGATCCAATCCCCTCACCAGCAACAGCAAATGCCTTTTCATCTTCTCTTGTGACCCTTAATATTCCAACATTAAATGCACTTGAACAGAGTTCAGCTCTTTTCCACCCCGGGAGAATGATGCAGACATCCGACGGTGGACGTTAAGCAAAGGAAGAGTCGAAAATCAATGGTCGAGATCCCTTCATTTTATCTTAGTATTTTAATTTTAATTTTGAGTTAATTATGCATTTTTCATTTTTACACTTACTTAAGGGTCTTGTCTTATGTAAGCCCAAGGGGCAAAGTTGTCTTTTAGTTTCTTTAAAGGCCTATATATAGAAACCCTTGCTCTTGTATTAGACAATGATGAACTAATAAAAAAAATTGTTTCTACACTTTGTTCTTGAGAGCTATTGGAGCTCTTATGAGAGTGAAAGTCCCTATGTGAGGGCAATGAAATATCCACCAGCCACAGTATGTGTCCAGGCTCGTGGTTGAAGTCCCTAGGTGAGGGCATCGCATCACCCATCAGCCTCAGGATGTGTCTCAGGCTCACAATTTATCTTATTTCCGTATCTCCTTCCCTCTCTCTTTTCTCCCCTTATTCCACCTCTCGACCACCACCTTCCCATTCTCTCTACCGTCGGCTCCAATCCCCTCACCACCAACAGCAAATGCCCTTTCATCTTCTTTTGTAACCCTTAATATTCCAACACTAAATGCACTTGAACCCTTTGGTATTCCCAAGCATAATTAATGAGAAAATCAATTCGGATTTTCATTTAATTTGTGGGATTTCCAAACCACCTTTCCATCTTCCCAAGCAACCTTCATTAAGTTTCAACTTTTCCCCATCCAAAGCCAAACATTAATTCCCTCATTTACCCATGCACAATTAATTACAATTCAAAGCTTGTAATTACTTGGTCAAACTTCCCTTAATTACTTTTCCCTAATCCCTAGCCTACCCACTCCTCTTCCCATGTGCTGACATAAATTCCCAAGCAATTCCCTATGTTCCACTTAATTAATTGGTCAAACTTCCCTTAATTACTTTTCCCTAATCCCTAACCTACCCACTTCTCTTCCCATGTGCTGCCATTAATTCCCAAGAAACTCCCTAAGCTCCACTTAATGTCACCTTGACTACCTTCCCCTTTCCCAAGTTGGCCGACCCCTTACCCTTCCCTTTTCCCCTTCATTTCTTCTCCAAGTGACTACTTTTCTCACCCATATCAGCCACACTCAAAGCAGAAAATAGTGTGCTTCACATTTAAATTCAATCAAAATCAAGGAGGAATCCCACAGAAATCTGAGAGTATTTTTGCATGAGAAGCAAGTACATGAAGATAGCCATCAAGTAGCCCAACAACGTTCTCTTTGCAAGACTTGATCATTCAGTCCTGCATCAATTTTGTATCATTAACATGTGTAAATGCTAAAGCATTTGATTTTAATCAAATAACTAGCAATTTGGAGCAGATTTCTTGACTCTCAGTATTGTCATAAGGCCTTAATTATTGGTAGGAGATGGCACCATAAGAGAATCTTCTTTCAAGAGGAAGAGGCAACAGATAGAGTTGTTGCTAACAACAGTTGGCTTTGGCATGGCTGGCAGTAGGTGGATTTATTTGGCGAATGCTACATGCTGACAGCTTTGGCATGGCTAGCAGAAGGAAGTTGTGGGAGCAAGATTTCCGCACTTATTTCCCTTTGTCATGAAACAGATGTGGGCTCCGAAAATTCGGCCCAGGCCTCCGCTCGCTTTTCTTTTTTTTTTCGGCGAGGAAGTTTTAACTGAATAAGTTCCGAGGTAAATTTTGGAAGGCAGATGGGTTTATAAATAAGATACTACCCAGAGATTTCGCCCTCATTTTGTGAGAACTTTATGATCTGAGTTCTGATTTCCTATAGGCACAAGCCCCTATAGTTAATTACCCCTCCCGATAACGAGAGAGAACTTTCGATTAAGGCTAGTCGTCGATCAGATACTTAGAGTATATGTGGTATCTGGCATATAGTAGCAGCAATGGGTATTGATTTGGAAATATTTGAAAGTTTGGAAATTTGGGCATATTTGATTTAAAATGGAAATTGCACCATCTTGCACTTAAAACGGATGGTGGGGGAATGGATGATGGACCCGATCAAGATCCCATGGTTCCGTCGTCCTGGGCCATCATGGACCCTGGTCTACTTAGTCAGAGAAGGTAGTCGACCCAACCTGACAGAAGGATCCTTGTCGGCAGCCATGGGTTGCTTCGTCCAAGGGTACCTTGTAGACCTGGGTTGGATATTTACCTAAGTGGACAAATTTGAATCCACCTTAGCTGACAAAGGGCTTTGTGCCTTATTGATCATATCTTATTGATTCATATCTCAAGGATTTAACGTCATTAACGAGCGTATTGGCTCTGGCCATAACCGCTATCTGTGGTGCCATTTGGCGGCAAAACCACTCGGTTCAGAGGGCCCCGGGTCTAAACCGTTTACCTGCAGTGCCATTTGACGGCAAAACTGCCGGTTAGATGACACGTACCACGTTCTTTCTGGCAAGAGATTGTTTGAGAATGGATCCTAGTGATATTTTCAACTAGGCATTTAACTCTTTTGTGAGCTGAAGTAAATTTTAATTTGTCCACCTCGACAAACTGTTGCGGAGGGTGGATGAAGTTTGCTTTTAAGTGTTGATGGATAAATTTCAATTTAAAATATCTGGACTTTAGGATTTGTGGAATTTTAGATTTTTAGGTGGAGCTTGGAAGGCATTTGAAAGTATTTGGAAACCCCTCCGGTTGAGATCTGCATTCAACACGGCCATCATCGGGGTGTTTTGGGTCATTTCCATTTGTTGATTGAACCATGTCGACCTTATCAAATCGTTGATAGGGAATCAAATTTCGTAGGCTTTGTGCCTTTGTTAGTGAATTCTCTTGATTTTAAGCTTTGAAGGCCTAATATGAATGTGTTAAAACAAATGCACTGGTCGCCACGACCATATATTTGTTTGAAGGTTCGAACCCTGTCGACTCCTATTGATCTGTATAGAAGGATCGGGTTCGAACTAGAATTCACTTAATAACCCGCGCAGCATCCCTTGACGTCACGTGTGTACCAATAACACGCTCGCCGGGGCCCATGAGGGTGTTTGGGGGCATTTTATAATTGAACCCTGTCAACTCCTTTTATTTACTTAGAAGGATCGGGTTTAAGTTTGATAACCCGCGCAGCATCCCTAGACGTCACGTGTGTACCAATAACATGCTCGCCGGGGCCCATGCGGGTTATGATTGTATTTACCCCTTTAGTGTGCCTAGGTGTATACAAATTACAGTGCACGTGTGGGGGTATTTTGAAAGTATTTGTAAACGCCTTCGGTCCGCTTGTATAGAAGTTGCGGATCCGGTGGTGTGGCGTAGCAGCTTCTGAATAGAGTTGTTCGCTGCTTCGTACAGGTAGACTGTCGTGCATTACTCATTGCTTTCTGTAGGTGGATCGTAGTGTACTAACGAACCTCCTGCTTTGTTGTAGATGATTGCATCTATTGCAGTGCTTCTGTATTTGCTCACAGACAATCTGTTGTATATGCAACAAACTTCTTATAACAACTCGTATGCATTTGCAATTGATACAGTCACTTTGCTTGTGGATAATATATTAGGAGTCAACGAGTCTTCTACATCAGCTTGCATGAGCTCCTATCTGCTGTAATTCTCTTTTGTACTTGTTCGTAGATGCCACTTTGTACTTGTAACAGGTTTCCTAAGATAATTCACAGGAGTTCACACTTGCCACCAACCTTTTCATACACATTGGTTGGTAGGTACTTGCGTTTGTTGTTGTCTTTTTGTATGTATAATACTTTTTTAACCCTTTGTTTGTGAACGCTATACGACATATCCATGCTTGCAGAAGGACCCATTACACTGTAATGCATCTAGTATCACCATTCGCAAGTGGATTAATGTGCTCATTTGCAAACTGTTGTTGCTCGCTATATGTGTTGCGTTCTCTACCAGTTTCTTTATGCAAGCCATATTTGCTATAATGTTTCTAAGCATATTCTGTTGGTGGGTTATCGTCCCCTTTACATGTCACTCCACTCACTATTGCCTTCAAGCTTCTTTATGTAGATTCGGGGACTAAATGACATGAACAATACAAGCTCAATGTTATTTGTATCATTCTTTTAGGGGATTGACTTATTCATCATGAGCTTTCTCTTTCTTTATTTGTATGCAGGAAACACTTATTGCATGTTGTAGGTAGATAATCATACATGTTGTATGTGGATATTCATGCATGTGAAAATCTTCTACCATTACTTGGAAGTTAAGACCTTGTTGCTTTTCCTTTATTGCAAATAAATTGCATTTGGCCTTTACTTATCACATATTCATTGCAAGTCCCTCTCACTTGGTTCAAACCAAGTTCATAAGTCTCATGTGATTTTGGCAAGTTCAAGTTCTCCACATTCACTTGAGTTCATCATGGTTCAATTCTTTGAGTTCAAAGTCTCCTTGATTAAGCTTGATTTTAAGTCTTTTGTTCAAGTTTGTACTTAATATGTTAATGTCCAAATCCTTGTCCTTTGAGTTCAACTATGTCCAAGCCTTGTTCACAAGTCATTTGTTTGAATTCAAATATCAAACTCAAGTTCAATTGAGTTTAGGTTCATTTGAATTTGATCTCTTTGTTATATTGTTCAAGTCCAAATCAAAGTCCCCTGTGGTCCTTGTAGAGTTCAAGTTTGTTGCATCATTTTCAAGTCCAAACTTCTTGTCGTTCGATTCGAGTTCAAAGAGGAGCTTGAGTCAAGTTCAGTTCAAGCTTCATTGTCTTTCAAGTTCAAGCTTATAAATCCAAGCTTACAAGTTCTTATCATTTGATTCAACTTTGAGTTCATTTGTTCTAAGTTTGGTTTTAATTCATTGCATATTTAGGATTAAATTGAATCTCAAACTCCTCCAAATGTTCAATCAGGTCCAAGTGTAGTATTGCGTTCATCCGAAATTTCGGCAGCCTTCCAGCGTCTCCCCCGTTTAGGGGAAAAACTACGAAAAACTGGGTCTTTCCCACCACGCTAAGAAAAGCGTGTATGGTAGATGCTCTCTTTTGAAGACACCGCGGCCGTGTAATTTTTTTGATCTCCCACCACGCTAAGAAAAGTGTGTGTGAGTATTTTGCAAAAAAAAAATTTTTTTTTTTTTGAAAATATTTTGCAAGAAAAGCAGTTATTTCCCCGCAAGTGGGTACTTATTGGTATGCCCACTTCATCGTATGCATCGCACCAGGTTCCCATCCCACCACTCTAAGAAAAGCGTGTATAGGCGGGGAAATCTGTGGCGATACAAACTTCAAAGAAGAGATTTTAGGTGATTACCCGCTTCCTCGCAAGCGTCGTGACGCACTCCCTCCCACCACGCTAAGAAAAGCGTGTATAGGTGATCGTTTTGTCTCGACGTATGCGATGAAATCAATATTAATAAAAATAAATAAATAAAACCCACCCTCTCCCTTTCTCTCGGTTCGGGAGAGTTTACGGGATTTGGCCAAAGAGGCGCGTGAAAGGGAGTTGGTTACCTTCACCAACAGTGAGCTCCCGTCGTTGCTTTGAGATCAAAATGTCGGAACTTCCAGTCCGACATAGAGAGAACGTCGGAGGAGGAGGCGAAGTCGGCAGCAAGTATAGAGGTAGGGTTCGGTGCCTCCCTCTCTCTCTCTCTCTCTCTCTCTCTCTCTCTCTCTCTCCCTCTCTCTCTATCTCTCTCTCTCTCTCTCTCTGTTTCTCTCAGTCTCTGTCTCTTTGCGGGATGGAGGAGTTGGAAGGATCGAGAGGTCGGATAGAGCTAGTGGAGGTGTCGGTGTGAGGCGGAATGGAGGTCGGAGTCACCGGAGGAGAAGAGGTCTGCGATGTTTTTCACGTGGAGGAGATGAGTAAGAGCGATCGAGAGACCGAATGCTTCTCTTGGTCGGGTATTTAACGACGGGAGCTGGAGTGAGATCGAGGCAGGTTCATGGGATTTACACAGGAAGTGCGCAAGATTTTCGGTACATGCTGCAGACGGCACCGAACAGCGGGATTTCGGCCGGTTTCGTGGATACGAGGTTTGATCTGATTTTTTTTTTTCTTTTGTGCTTTACACAGAGGTCAACAACAGAGTTGGAATAATATCAATACATGATTATTACATCCCCTCAAGAAGAAAAAATAGAGGCCTTGCTCTTCAAACTGCAATCCGTATCCCAGAAGGATAAAATACTAAACCCGTCACGTTATCTTTTATACCTCACAAGCAAGAAAGTGAAAGAATGATTAGATTGAACATACACACCCAAAACAACATTTTTTCCCGAGAAAATTGATGCTAGGACCAAACACAAAAGCTGGGACTATGTTTACCACAAAAAAAAAAAAGAATATACATACAATGCAAAAAAGTACATGACTTAATCACGCCCATGGCTACATGCCTATACGTGAATCCCTCTCATCCATAAATATTCACATCTTGTGTCTCCCACTGTCGCAAGTATCTAAACCTTAGGCTCATACTCACTCTCCCATTTCTCTTTCTCGTTATATTCTCATATATTGCTTTGTGGCTCCTTTGATAGTAGATCAGATCATTACTTCTCTCTCGTGAGCGTAAGCTTTAACAAGCTAAATCATATAAATATCAGTATGTCTTGTTCTATAGTTGTTTGATCTCTTCTGTACCTCTCTTTTAATTCATCATACTTTGATATTGGAGGCATATCCGCATTTAATTTAGATATTCCATTACAACAAATTGATATCAAAGCCTATTGTGGAGTATGATGGCCATGAATTGAGATCAAGTTTGATGGCCCAAAGAGATTTGGCCTTCGTAGAACCAAGCGCAAACTTAGAATTCATGTCGCATTCACATATGCTTGCGAACAATGCGTGAAGTACAAGGAAAGATGAATGAAAAAGCTCTTTGAAAGCTCCAACCATGTTTGGCGGAAAATGTCTTGGAGAAAATAACCACCAAGGGATGATTGTAGATCAAGATGGAGTCTTTAAACAGAAAGAAAGCCTCTCCAAAATATTATATCAGAAGCAAATACTTCATTTGCTTTGCATGCCGGAAGATATACCTAAAAGTCACAATTGAATTAATTTAATAATATTATTAGTGACTTGAGGAATACTGATGTAAGTGCGGATGATGAGGATCAAGCTCGATTGTTGTTGTGTTATTTACCATCTTATAAGTCTGAATCTTGATGTAAGTGCTGATGATGAGGATCAAGCTCAATCGTTGTTGTGTTATTTACCTTCTTACAAGCATTTTTATGACACAGGACTCCAATTTAGCATTAATGGATAATTGGCTCATCTTGTTCATATCACATGTTCATTGATGATGAGATGACTTTTACTTATGCGTCAAATGATGGTTACATTCATCTAGAAAAAAACAATTAATACAATTTTTATGGTTTTAGCACTATGCAATTGAGGCCGCGGGATTGTGTGACTATAGAAATGTATACACTAACAACAACATCAAGAATTTATCCCACTACGTGGGGTCGGCTACATGAATCCTTTTTCTCAAATGTGTATTGTTAAGAGTCAAATTCTCATTTAAATCTAATAAAAAATGTCATTTCTAATATTTTCTAACCAAGACTTTTTAGGTCTGCCTCTACCTATACCTCGCTTAACATAAGTCAAACCTAATACATCTACTCTCCTAACTGAGTAATCAGAAGGCCGATATTTGATGTGACCAAACCATCTAAGGCGACTCTCTCTAATCTTATATGCCACTAGAGCTACTCTAACCTTTTCACGTATATGCTTGTTTTGCATTCTATATCCATGAGTAAAGCCACTCATTGACCTGAGCATCCTCACCTCTGCAACATTTACCGTCATTGTATATTTCTCTTTTAATGACCAACATTATGCGCCATAAAGCATTGCAGATCTCACCACGTCTTATAGAATTTTCCGTTAAGTTTGAGGGATACTTTTCTATCACACAACAGGCCCGATGCATTCCTCCACTTCAACCATCCAACTTGAATTATACTAATAATATCTCCATCTATTTCACCATCACTCTGAATAATAGACCCGAGATATCTAAAACGTGTACTCTTATTAATGACTTAATCGCCCAAAATCACAAATCCTTCATTAGATCTATAATTACTAAAATTGCACTCCATGTTTTTGGTTTTAGATATACTAAAACAAAAAACCTTTAGACTCTAAGGCTGACCTCCATAATTCAAGTTTACCTTCAACTTCCTCTCTAGTTTTATCAAAAAGAATATCATCAGCAAAAACATACACCACATTACATCCTTTGGCAAATGTCTAGTAAGAACATCCCTGACTAAAGCAAAAAAGATATGGGCTTAAAATTGATCCTTGATTTAATTCAACTAAAATGGGAAAATACTTGGTTCAACCTTTTGTAATTGAATAAGTAACAACTCTAGCACACATACCCTTAATGACTTGAGTATAAGCATTATTAACCTCTTTCTATTCTAAAACTCTCCGTAACACTTCTCTTGGAACTTTATCATAAGTTTTCTCTAAATCAATAAATATCATATGTAGATCCTCCTTATTCTCCCTATACTTCTCTATCAAACCTCTCAATAAATATATAGCTTCCATAGTTGACCTACCCGGCATGAATCCAAATTGATTTTGAGAAACATTAATATCATGATGTAGCATATACTCAATAACTCTCTCCCAAAGTTTTAAAGTATGACATATTAACTTAATACCTCCATAATTCACACAATCTTATGCATCACCTTTATTCTTAAAAATAGGAATCAACACACTCCTCCACTCATCTGGCATCTTTTTAGTTTTCAAAATAATATTAAAATGTTTTGCAAGCCAAGAAATTTCTTCATCTCCTAAGCATTTCGACACCTCTATTGGAATATCATCAGATCCAACAGCTTTTTCGCCCCTCATTTTCTTTAAAGCCTCTCTAATTTCGATTTTACTAATTCACCGAGAAAAATAAAAAATCTCTATTTAAGTAAGAATCTAATATTTTTAGTACTCTTAGTGAGACATATACATGGTACACATTTCAAGTGATGTTGAGGTTCTTAAGGTTTGCAAAGGTGCACTAGTTATCATGAAGGTCATTAGAGCAAACTCTACGTGTTACAGCGTGCAACTTCATGTATGGCTGCTTCAGTTATGTCCTCATCTATGTAGAGCATCAAATTTTAGTGAACCAAAAAAGGAGTTATCTTATTGGTTAAAAGAAAATAAGTTCAGATTCATTTTGCATTATATGCTTTGGATTGAATGCAAATGGCAAGAGGTAAAGTATTGAGTAAATTCTTGATTGTCTAGGTTATTAAAGACAACTGTGTGACAACATGACTGATAGATTTTGAGATCCTCAATTTTTATAGCTTCTCACTAGTCAAGGTTTCTTATGTTTCAGCACTAGTCAAGGTTTCTTAGAGGATTGATGATTTTGACATACCCTCTGGACTAGGGAATCGTTGCATGTGAGAAATCTCATGAGGTAAACTTGATATGAGGGTTTCTTTTAGCTTCTTTTGACTAAAACTGGGGGTAATAGGTGTGTTGGGAAGGACTGGTATGAATCATTATATTTTTATACAGTGCTTTGTGGTTTCTTTAATAGAGAATTGGATCTTCTCTCATGTACATAAGCTTTGTTCAAGCTGAATCATGTAAACATCAGTGTTTATTGGTCTCCTGTACTTTGTGGTTCATTGAACTCGGCCATGGAAGCACTATAGGTTTAGACATTTCGTTACAACACTCTAAATAAAACAACATCATAAAAGCAACAAAAGGGAATCAAGGTCACAACAAAAACCACATAATTCTAGAACCCAATGGTCCCTTGCTAAATATTGATTAAAAGTTTTTTTTAAGAGTAATGTACGGTGGGGGGAGGTTCCAAGAAGTTTAGTTTCATTTTGCATTATATGCTTTGGATTGAATGCAAATGGCAAGAGGTAAAGTATCGAGTAAATTCTTGATTGTCGAGGTTATTAAAGACAACTGTGTGACAACATGACTGATAGATTTTGAGATCCTCAATTTTTATAGCTTCTCACTAGTCAAGGTTTCTTATGTTTCAGCATTAGTCAAGGTTTCTTAGAGGATTGATGATTTTGACATAACCTCTGGACTAGGGAATTGTTGCATGTGAGAAATCTCATGAGGTAAACTTATTATGAGGGTTTCTTTTAGCTTCTTTTGACTAAAACTGGGGTAATAGGTGTGTTGGGAAGGACTGGTATGAATCATTATATTTTTATACATTACTTTGTGGTTTCTTTAATAGTGAATTGGATCTTCTCTCATGTACATAAGTTTTGTTCAAGCTGAATCATGTAAACATTAGTGCTTATTGTTCTCGTGTACTATGAAGTTCATTGAACCCGGCCATGGAAGCACTTTAGATTTAGACATTTCGTTACAACACTCTAAATAAAACATCATCAGAAAAGCAACAAAAGAGAATCAAGGTCACTATAAAAACCACATAATTCTAGAACCCAATGGTCCCTTGCTAAATATTGATTAAAAGTTTTTTTTTTAAGAGTAATGTACACACAAGTACAGAAAACAGATGCAGTCCACAAGAATCTACTGTCAACTCCAAACTAAACAAGTGCTATGCTTGTAGGAACTTATCACAGAATCATCAATTCAGAATTCACAAGCTCAAAAGCATCTGTTTAAATGAAAATTCCATGATATCAATAGGCATGATTATATTCTTTAATAGGTAGAGTTGGATGGAAACCTGCAATTAATTTTTGGACCAATCTTCGGCCAATAAATCCGGTAGCGCCAGTTATTGATACAACCAACTGGCTTTTCTATTACACAGGAAAACATCAGATTATTCCATAGGCCTATAATCACCTAATTAAAGAAAAACTAACATAATTCGAAGTGGAACTTTAGTTCCATCAGCTATATACGAAAATCATATTCACAGAAGTTAAAAGGCAACTTTCTAGGAAAAACAGAGAATGCTTGCAACTTTTCACCAGAAAGAATTTAATATGGTATTAATCTACTCGCTAAGCAAGCTCATGGTACAAAAGAAGCAACCATAAAAGATAGAATGTAGATAAAAAATCAAGATCAACAATATAGGAAATGCAGAGAGATATAACTTAAAAACAGTAATAAACACAGAAAAACAGTTTAATCAGAAATTCCAACTGCTCTCTCTAATATATTATAACACAAGGATCGTAGGAAAGAAATTAATCTTTCCATCAATGCCCTATGGAACCTTAACTTCATGTTGATTCGTCACGTCTCAAACAACTTGCAAAGGAATAACAAAAGCAAAGAGCAAAACTACCTTCAGCGTATGACCAATGGCTAGATCACTATCCCTATGTGCCAAATAAAACAATAGCCAAGACATAAAATACCTCATGCCTCTGCACAAAGTTTCTAATCATGAGCCTCTTATTAATTAATTTTATCTATGGGCCTTAGCCCAAGCCATATACTCCTTGATTTCTAGCCTAGAGGTCTTCAATATCAGTCTCAATATATTAGGCAGCTATGATACATAGATTGTGAAAACAATCTCTCTGCTACAGCTGAACAAGCTCCCCAGTAAACTCCAGTATTGCAGCCGTATTCTCTTTGTGGTTTATCAAAATCTTTCGTCCCTAACTGAGTGCAAACCCAATGATTATTACTATCATTGCTCTATATAACCAAAACCTTCAAATCAATGCTTTGTACTTATTGTTGCAATGGATAATTCAAGTTAGCAGCTTCAATTCACCATTCTCACAGTTCAATCTTCTCTCTTTTTTTCTATTTCTAACTTCTATAATTCGTTTATTCATATTTACTCATTCCAAATGCTATCAGAACAAGTATCAAGATTGAGAACTTAAGGAAAAAGGGAACATAAAATGACAAGTTAGAGGGCATCGGCTAAGTTTTGGTCAATTAACATCCATAGATTGTAATGGGGATTTGGGCAAGGGGAGCCACTAGAATCACTGATGTGCTTGACCGGACAATGAGTTATTCCATGTAGAATACCTTCAAGCCCATTAGCTTGATGATTTTATGAATTTGAGAGTGCCAACATGGGTGATTATCACCTGTGAGGGGAGTATTAATGATGCTCTTAACACTGATCTTGAGATCTTGAGCTATGGTGGGATTGGTATCTTGGCCACAGCAGGAAGCAAAGAGTTTGGTAAGGATGGATTGTTTGCAGATAAAGATCCTGAGTTTTCGATTGCAGCATGAGATCAATCAATGGCTTTGGTTTATATGTCGTTACGCATTTTTCTAATTTCCACTCACCAACTTGCCACTAATAATTCATGCATTGTATCCTCTGACACTCATGGCTATCAAATCAAATCAAGATGACAACTACTTCATTCCCCCACGATCCATGTCATAATGAATTGTGTCCAGTCAACATTCCTTCACCTGTGCCATCACCATCCTACCCTTCAGCCTTTGTTACTGCTATAGTAACACTAGACTTATGGAACCCGTGGCTTGGACATAATCACTCTTCAACTCTATCAACTCTAGAAGCAATCCATCTTTATGTATTTTAGTTAAAACTGTAGCCTTTACTCTTTTAATCTAGTAGTGTCACAAATTATCATTTATTTTATATGAAAATTAGAGCACTCGGCCTTTGCAAATTATTCACTCCATTGTATGGGATCCTTCATCAATTAACTCTATTCAATAGTTTAAATATTATTTGATGTTTGTTGACAATTATTCTTATTTTTTATGGGTATATCCTATGTTGTATAAATCTGAAACCATCACTAAGACTTTGCAATTTAAATCATACATACACCATTTCTAGTATGAATCCTACCTGAATATCATAGTTTAAATCATAAACTATCAATCTCCTTAGCATTCTTTCCAACCCATTTAATTTCCCGAATGCATAGAATATTTATTTTTTTATGAATCATAATATCTATTAATATCTATTGTAAGCTCTCTAGCTCATTACAAAGCCAAATTAGTTACCCAAAAATACAAACAAAAAAATGACATCAACTTCATCAAAACTTTAAGCTCACTTACTTAAATGCCCGAAATCAGAATTATTTACTTCATGTGATTCTTTGCAAGTGGTTGATCTCTCAAATTGATGTTTCCAACACATTTCTTATAATACCCAAAGTTTTGTCAAATGTAAGCATGAGTTTTCTTCAAACTAACAGCAAATCCATATTTAAACTAGGAGCTCAATAATATATTTTTATTTTCATCTCAGTTATAGGTATTTCAACTTCACATTTTATTTACTGTAGCTATCATGACTTATTGCAAGAAACCAATCAACCATTTATTTAATTGTATTACTGTAGCAAATCCGCTTAAAATAACACGCATAGGCTGGATGTAATCATACAGCTGGGAGTGGAGGAAATTGTGGTAGTGGATATTTGTGGCAGAGCATTAGTATTAGTTTAGTATTATATAATAAAAGTTAAGTTAAAACCTTGGCAGTAGTTTTCATTTTTTTTTCCTACCTGGCATTCTCTAGAGGAGGCAAGGCTAGGGAGCTCAAGCTGTAGGCTGTAAGTTTGATAATAAATAGAAGCATAGTCAGCTTGAAAAACCTTTATGTGAGCAGTGTGGGAAGTGGCATTTTGGTCAGTGTTTGGTGGGATCGGGAAGATGTTTTAAATGTGGTGAGATGGGTCATCACAAGAAGGATTTCCCTCAAGAGAAAAGAACCAATATCATGCCACAATGATATCAGGAACATGTACCATATAGGTGATATCTGGAAGGAGGCAATCAAATAGGAAAAACTCAGTTCCAAGGAAGGCCAGTAGTACAAGGAAAACTACAAGTTCAGTTAAAAAGAGAAGCATCAGATCTTAAAGGCAATCAACCTGTGAAAGCTAGAGTGTTTGTCATTACACCCCAGGAGGTTAAGAATTGAGAGGAAGCGGTTACAGGTATACTTTTGATTTCTAACAAGTTTGACAGAGTTTTTTTTTTTATTTTGGTGCATCCCATTCGTTTATTTCTGAAGAATTATGTTCTGATTTATCTGTTGAAACTATATATTTTACACCTACCTTGTGTGTTATGATACGAACGGGGGATAGTTAGCCTGCCAATAGGATGTGTCTTATGAATTTGGATATTCAAGGTCACAAATTTTCAACAGAATTGATTATAGTGCCTATTAAAATGTTTGACATCATCATGGGGATGGATTGGTTAGTTAAAATTTTGCTACAATTCAATTTTGGAAGAAGAGAGAATAAAATTTACTTTATTAAATGAGAATACCTTTTATTTTTCCTGTGAGAAGAATGCAACATATCCTCTTATGTTAGTGCAGTAAAAATGGGTAAAGACTTAGGGAGGGGTGAGCTAGTGTTCTTAACTAAAATGGAGGTCTTAAATAATGATGTTCAGGCATTGCAAAATGTTCCAGTTGTCTCTGAATTTTTAGATCTATTTCCTGAAGAATTACCTGGATTACAACCTGAAAGAGAAGTTGAATTTGGCATAGAATTGCAGTCAGGAACATCAATAATTTACAAATCTTCTTATAGGATGGCCCCAAAAGAATTGCAGGAGTTAAAAACTCAGTTACATGAATTAATGGATAAGGGATTTATCAGGGCTAGTCATTGCCCTTGGAGTGCACTTGTATTTTTTGTCCTAGGCTAATCATTGCCTAGGATGGCCCCAAAAGAAGGATAGATCCATGAGAATGTGTATTGACTATAGAGAACTGAACAAAGTAACTATCAAGAACAAATATCAATTACCACGAATAGATGACTTATTTGATCAGTTGGCAGGTGTCACAGTATTTTCCAGAATTGATTTAAGATCATGATATCATCAAGTGAGAGTTAAAGAAGCAGATGTCAATAAGACAGCTTTTCGGACTAGATATGATCATTTTTGAGTTTAGAGTGATGTAGTTTGGGTTAACAAATGCTCATGCTATCTTTATGAATATGATGAACCAAATTTTCAAAGACTAATGAAGAAAAAAAAAATCGTGGTCGGGAAGGTCATAGTCGCAAAAGCCATTGGATTAGAATCCTTAAAAGAAGTCTATGAATTCATATGGATTTTTGTCCCCATTTGATACCTTCGTATCTGAGAATCAACAAATTCCACCCCGCGTTCCATTGATATGGGCACATCTGAGATCAACAAATGCTCGGGGCTTCTGGTGGCAACATGCTATTGGGTGGTGGTCCCGCTTGAAGAAATCAAGTAAGGGAGGGGATTGTTATTTGTACAAATGGTACTTCGAACTTGGAACGAGCATGAAGAAATTCACGGGGGAGCAAGTCCAAATAGAAAAACTCCCATTGGGTTTAGGGATAATCAGGCTCGAACTGATGACTTCCACCACGTCAAGGTTCGTGATTTCATCCGAATTGAGTTAGTAAAATCCACTATTTCGTATATCGATTCTACGAGAATTTTTATGAAAGCGTTCCATTTGCTTCTCTTCCCTGGAAGTTTCATTTTCCCAGAAAACGGGGTTGTGGGAGAGCAATACAAGCGTCATGCTACTAGGCGAAGCGGTGGAGTGCTGCACTCTAGATGAAATTTCCAAACAAACAATTTCAACAAAATCTTTCTCTCACTAGAAAAGTAAATGCTTGAGCTTGAGACCATGTTTATTTATGGCATGAAACAACTCGCAGCATGGGTCTTTCTTATTAATATGTGACAAAAAACTCCACTTGAATCATTTAGTAAGATGAACGAAAAAGATTAGAAGAAGATACAAGATTTGAGAATCACCCTCAATACCTCGGCATAGATCCGACCTTTGTAAATGTATAAAACACGCAAAGAAGTGACACTCAGATTCCTAAAGAACTGAATGCCATTTTTTTTTTTTTCATCATCACATAATTTTTTTTCTCTAAGAAAAAAACTCATTGGCGCCAAGGGTGAGGGAATGCTAGACGTTTGGTCAATTCTTTATTTTCTACTTTATGTCATATCAACGGGCATTCCATCTTGCAAATAGGGCATATCTTGTCTAGACAAAATCTCCTAAACATATAAAATGCGGACAATTCCTCAATATCTTGTCCATTCGCAACAAAATCAATCTCAAATAGAAAACACATATTTCTAAGATTTTAAATCTTTTACTTGTTCAAAGCAAAGGACAAGCTTGAAAGTTTGCCCGTATATTCTAATGATTGAATTGAAGTAGAGCCCAAAGGAAGTTCTTGATTAAGTTTCTCGTTGGGTTACGTACCTACTTAAAGTTTGTAATTATTTTCATTGATGACAACTTGGTATACTCAAAGACTGATGAAGGCATGTTGAATATTTAAGAATAGTTTTGAAGACATTGAGGAAAAATCAATTGTATGCAAAATATTCAAAATGTGAATTTTGGCTAAGAAGTATTTCCTTCTTGTGACATATTATCAATGGGGAAGGAATTTCAGTAGATCCACAAAAAGTAAAAGCAATAGTGGAATGGCCTACACCAAAGAATGTTACAGTGGTTCGTAGCTTTCTTGGATTCAGGATATTACAGAAGGTTCATTAAAGAATTTTCACATATTGCTATGCCTTTGTCCAAACTAATGAGGAAATAGGTAAATTTTGAATGGATAACTGAATGTGAGAAAATCTTTCAGGCATTGAAAGAGCATCTGACTACAGCACCAGTATTGACACTTCCCTCAGGAACAGAAGGATTTCAGATTTATAGTGATGCAGCTTTGAAAGGTTTGAGATATATTTTGATGCAGAATAGAAAGGTGATTGCATATGTATCGAGACAGTTGAAGCCCCATGAAAAAAATTATCCCACTCATGATTTAGAATTGGCTGCAGTAGTGTTTGCTTTGAAGATTTGGAAGCATTACCTGTATGGGATAAAATGTGAAATTTTCACTGATCATCAGAGCATAAAATATATTTTTTCACAAAAAGAACTCAATTTGAGAAAGAAAAGATGGTTAGAGCTCATTAAATACTATAATTTGGATATTCAGTATTGTCCGGAAAAAGCCAATATTATAGCTGATGCTCTGAGTCGCAAATCTATAGGAACGATGAACTGGATGGTTACTCAAGAGATTCAATTGATAAAAGAAATGAAAAAGTTGCAATTGAAAATTAGAGGTTGTAAGAATGGGAAATATTTGCACCATATGACAGTAAAGCCCACTCTAAGTGATAGTATCAAAGAAACTCAAAAACTCAGTAATGAATATTCTAAATTGGTGGAGCAAGCCCAATCAGGAAAAAGGCCAGATCTTTCTGTGGATGTTCATGGAGTTAGTAGACATAAAATACAGTTGTGGGTACCCAGTGATCCGGATTTACGAAGGAAAATTTTGCAAGAAGCTCATCATGTTGGATACAGAATTCATTCACATAGTACCAAGATGTATAAAGACTTGAAAGTAATATTCTAGTGGTCAGGTATGAAGAGAGACGTTACTGAATACGTAGATAGATGTGAAGCATGTCAAATGGTGAAAGCTGAACATCAGCGACCTAGTGGATTACTACAATCACTACCTGTCCCTAAGTGAAAATGGGAAGAAATTGCAATAGATTTTGTTATGGGATTTCCTCGATCTAAAGAGGGTCATGACAGCATTTGGGTGATTATTGATAGACAAATAAAATCAGCTCACTTTTTATCTATCAAGCAAACTGATTTGGTAGACAAATTTGCACGCCTATATGTGAAAAAAATTATTAGATTGCACGGTATTCCAAAAGTTATTGTCTCTGATAGAGATGGTATATTTACTTTTAGGCTGTGGAAAAACATTCATGAAAACTTGGGTACAAATCTGCACTTCAGTACAACTTTTTATCCTCAGACTAATGGTCAATCTGAAAGAACCATCCAGATACTGAAGACCTGTTAAGATTATCTGTTTTAGATTTTAGAAGTAGTTGGGAGGATTGCATACCATTGATCAAATTTGCTTACAACAATAGCTATCAAGCAAGTAAACAAATGGCACCATATGAAGCACTTTATGGTAGAAAATGCATAAATCCCCTAACTTGGGTTGAGGTAGGAGAAAGACAACTAATGGGTCAAGCGTTAGTTGACATGCGCAGCTATGTCATCAAAGCATATGTCATTAGGGCTAAAAAGGATGACTATCAGCCTAGCTCATTAGCAGTGGTTGTACTACAGGAAAGGGTAAGGAGCCCTTGGGACAGAAAAAAGAGGTGACCGTTCTTTTGATGTAAATACGTTTTTGGTGTACAAAGAGATCTAAAATGAAATCTGAATGCTAGATGTATAGATTTTTGGGAATGTGAGTAAATTTTAAAACTTTTAGTAGAGCTCTGTATTTACCTCAATTATATTTGATGTTCATTAAGGGACACTATATGTTTCCCATTATTAATTATGGAATTTGATAGGTTGCCAAGTTAGAAGAATCTAAATAGATTTCTTTTTATTCACTCTATTCTAAAAGTAGTGGTTCAGAATGGGTGTTAATAAGAAGGAATCGGTTTAGATTTTCCTTCTTTGTTATACTCCAGATTGACCACTAGGGGGTAGGCCAAACTGGGGTGTGACATTTCTTCACAGAAAACTCACAGAAACCATTAATATGCTTCAACCACAAGATTTCACGATCCTCAATTCCCTCACCGTGTCTGTCTTCTCAACAAAGCCATATATGGCCTAAAATAGGCTCCCTGCCAATTCGTTGCCACCTTCTCCAATCACCTGCATTAAATAGGCTTCCACAACAATGGAACCAATCCTTTCCTTCTGCCTTATTCTAAATTAAAGATCACTCTCTACATTTTGATCAATGTAGACAATATTTTGCTAAAGAGTAACAGCCTCTCTGTTGTCCCATCACTTCTACAGGATCTCTAAAACGAGTTTAACATGCAGAACCTTGGCACTATCATTCAATTTTTGGGCATACAAAAACCTATTACTGCATTTGGACTTTACCTGAATCAAAATGTTTATGTGAAATCCATCCTACTACCCTCAGGTATGCGTACTTCCAAGCCAGACCAAACTACTTTCAGTTAAAATCTCCTACACCACCAAATGATCTGCAGCTTTTTTGAACCTAGCTCATTATTATCACTTGGTTAAATCACTCCAATATCTAACAATTACAATACTTGATATTCTTATGTTGTAAATCAAGTTTGCCAACATATAAATGATCCTCAAAGCCATTATTTTTCAAATGATTCTAAGAATTCTTAGGTATATCAATGGTACTCTACAACTTGGCTTGCCCATTCATCCCAAAAATATGCAACTTCATGCCTTGTTTGATTCAAATAGGGCTGAAGAACCACTGGACCAAAAATCAACCATAAGTTTTTATTTTTTTTTTGTTGGCACTACAATTACCTTTTGGACTGTAAAGAAGCAATCAGCAGTGGCTCAATCTTCTACAGAAGTAAAATATAGTGCAGTGACTCGGACATTGCAACAACAGACATTATTTGGATTCAAGACTTCTTCGCGATTTTCACATACCAATCAACTTTCCAACACCTCTCTATTGTGATAATATTTCAGCTTTAGCTCTAACACTCATTTGATTAACATGATGTTTCATGATAACAAAAATAATCAAAATTGATTATCATTTCATCAAAGATCGTATCAAATCAAACAACATCCTAGTTCATTATATCAACACTTAAAGATCAAATTTATCTTCACAAAAGCACTATCAAAAATCAAATTCCTTGCCTTGTGTAACAAATTGATGCTACAGCCTTTGATCATCAATTTGTGGGGACCTGATAATAACTTCTTTATTACATTTGAACTGCGCCCCACTAAACTCTGCCTTACAGCCATATTATATATATATATATATATCTTCTCACAATATATATATAATTCAAATTAGATGCTTCAATTCACCATTCTCATAATCCATTTTTCTCTACTATCTTATCCTTTTTTATCATTTTCTATCGTTTTATTCATATTTACTTATTCCATAGATTTAGTATGGGTAACTAGTCTTTGCACTCATCTTATTTATTTATAGGCCTTAGACCCACTTAACGAAAATACTGGATAGATTTCTATCTTTTTGGGGAAAAAAACAATTCCTAATCATCAGCCCATTTCATCAGTTCGGGTTATTATTTTCCTATATTTGAAAGTCACTATAGCTTTAACATGCCGGTAAGATGTTAGACAAATTGTAGCTTTCCTATCACATTCTCAAATTATAAGTTTAAAAACCTTGGGAAAATAACTAAGTCTAGACTGACACAAGCTGCACAAAAACTGCCTAGAATATTAAATACACTCACGTATGTAATTGCATGAGTGTGCGCATACACACAAATAACATTCATTCATGAAGATTTCTTGATACTAATCAAGCTAACGATCACGAAAGTCCTCTTCAAATTACCGTTGGAGAGCCTACACGTGCGCAAAGTCGAGAAGGCGGAGAAGAAGTTAGTGGGCTGCTAACCCAACTTTGGGCCCACAATGACCTAAAAGGCCCATCAATAATAGCCTAGCCGAATCATTAAGTGTTAATCTCCTCCAAGTGATTGGATAAATAATTTATAGAATTATTTTAGCCATTTTTGTGTTCTTTTCTGAATTTGGATAGTTGAAGGGGTTTTATGTAAAACTGTAATAAACTTGCCTATTTAAAGGCCTTAGGAATGGAAATTGAGGAGATATTTTGTTGGATCAAATTAGTGAATGTTTCCTTAAGTGTGGCTGCCCTTTGTGGCCCATCTTGGAGTCTCTAAGAACTCCCTTTTCTCCTCCATCCATCCCTCTCAGCCGCACGTTTTGCTTGGAGTATCCAAGAACCGAACGTCCCTCCCCCTCCTTCCTTACATTGGTTCCCTGTTGAACTCGGACAACAGCTCTCCTCATCCCTGCCTTGGAGTCTCTAAGAATCCATTCCTGATTCTCTTCAAGGCCTCAACCGAGCCGAACCCCTCATCTCCCTTCAAGTTATGCCGCCAATCCTCATATGTTGCCTCGGAATTTCCAAGAATTGCATTCTCTCTTCTTTCCTCTAGAATTCAGTCATTATTCTACTTGGGAATCTTCCCTCCTCCCTTTCCTTGTCGTTGTCCACAGCAACAGCCAACTACCAGGTTCGGCCAGCTATCTTTCACACTAGTTCTTGCTGCAAGAACAGTTGCCCAAACAAGTAAGAACAACCCTCTGTTCCCCAGTTCTCACCAGAATTCTTTCTCTAGTCTTTCTATAGTCTTCTTCTCATTCTAGGCCTTCAAGAACAGCAACATTCGTCCCCTATTCTGCGCAGAGATCCATTCCAGAGGCTATTTACATCCTTTTTCTCAACCTGAATTGCAAAAATAGCAGTTGTCCACCTATTTTAGTGGTTGTTTTCAGCCACATTAATCACCGGATTGCAACCGTTGTTTTCAAGAAACCTACCAAAGCTAAAATTCTCAGGTAAACTGCTCCAACCTAAGGGAACTTTCGGTTCAAAGGTTTTTCGTTTTAAGCTAGATTCTCTATTAGCCCAAAACTACCGATAAGATTGTATCACTTCTTAATAAAAATAAGCCATAAAAAATATATGTAAGCCAGCAATCCAAAGAATATCAGAAGTTAGTTAATGCATTTGGAACTCTAGAGAGCACCTCCATTGCTTAGAGTTAATATGTGCCACAATAAATAGAATACAATAAAAAGAGGTGCAAATTAGAAAAGCCCCTTTGAGAATTTAAATGTATTGTTCCATTCCACATTTCATAAGCAAAGAAAATATTTCTGAAGCCAAGCTTATGCTTGTTGTAAATTGCATCCATCAAATTAATACATTAGAGGACTCAATGTTTGATTAAGTAGTGACTTAGACCTAAATCTTCATCCAGTGAAAGTGTCATATTCTGCTATTATACGTTCGAGAAATAATTTATTTAAAATATTTTAACCATTTTGTTAGAGGTTTTCCCTATAAATATGGCTAAATGTTGAATACCAAAAACCTGAGATTTACCACTGTTATTTCCTAGGACTCCATGAAGGATGGTTGGGAGGCCAAAGAGAAAGAAAGATCATGAGGAAAAATAGATTGGAGAGTGGTATGCATAAATTTAAAAATAGACATCCATTTTGTTCACAATTCATCTAGCTCCACGATATATTCTCTGCATGATTTTGGGATCTTATATACATATGGTTTCTCAAATTTTAATATTTAGGTGTAATCATGCATGCATTATATTTGCATACTTTTTAGTATGAATGATGTGGATGATGATAAGATATTAGCTTTAGGAGTTTGAGGACATTGCATGGCATATTGAATATAGTTGTACACCTGCAATGTTGGAAGTGGTGCCAATTGATGGAGTTTTTTGCTCATCATTTTTAACCTTGGCAGGTGGAGGGCTAAATCTTACTTAGCTATAATATGTATATGCTATCGTTATATTATTCAAACATTGATGTATAATAGTTAGATTTTGATCGCATGATTATACAAGAGTAGAAAAAAAAACACTAAAATAATGTAATAATTTAACTTTTTGATTGTATAGTTGTTGCTTATCATATAACTGTGTTATAATATAATGTTGTCCAGGCGATATTAGAGCATGACAAAAAGAACTTGAAATATAACTTGACTTGATGAATTTAACTCAAGGAACCAAATCACATTTCATTGTATTTTGCAAGCAATCAATCAATGCTTGTATCTTTTTAGAAATTATATCACAAACAGAAATTGTTCTTTTTGGGTCATATTAGTACATATGTCTCAAGCTAAACTTCTTCATCATAACAACAACAAAACTTTATCCCACTATGTGGGGTCAACTACCTAAATTCTTTTTCTCCATTGTGTCCTATAACAGTCAAATTCAATTTTTAATTTTGATACCTCACTTTTGAAAATATGGTAAACAATAAGGCTCGACCTTCTATTAATGATTTTCTTGTCTAATAATTAGGCCCTTGTAAAGAAATTCCTAACCTTCCAATATATTTGGCTTTAAAAGACAATGCACCTAGCGCATGAAACTCCTACAAATGCAAGGCACGGGTTTGTCCATAATCTTACCCCTGCAATGCAAAGAGGTTGTTTCCATGACTCAAACCCGAGACCTCTATGTCACCATGGAAATAACTTAGGGTTTTTCTGAGGCAACTTACTCACTAATCTACTATTTCAGACTGTTATCATATTTTTATTTGACTATATTTTCTTGTTACATTTTATAATTTTTTATGGTGGGAAGCTACTTTTTATATCTAGATCATCAAGTTTGCGATATCTATAAGAATGCTACTATCTATTTTTTTCAAAAAAAAAATATAATACCCACAGTAGCGTTTACATTTTTTTTTTCCCTACAATAGTTTGCACCACTTTTACAAAATGTGGCAGACACCCAAATAGACCCTTAAGCATTGGTCCAAGCACACCCACGATTAGACTGTCCTATTGCTCTCATTACAGGTAGTTGCTTTGAAGGCCTTAATCGTTTTAATAATAACCACGAGAGCAATATAAATGATAGTTTCATGAAATTAATCCTTGCTTCAACATACAAGAAACCATAAATCCAGCCACTGTCTTGCAAGAACAATGTTGCTAAATTAACAATAATCCAGTTATACTTTATAGTTTCCACTCCATAGGGAAATACCACAATCAATTGTGACATTAAGATATTATTATACAACATAAGACCTCATCAATACATAGTTTTGCAGATGAAATGCAAAACAAATTCAGCATCTGATATTGCATTTTCCACTCTGAAAGCCAGACATTGTAGATACCAAACACAGAAACAACATATGCTATTGCCGCGCAGTATAGCGCACACAAGTGAGCATTTGAAACCAAATTACCTTGGAGGATTGATATTCTTCAATGCTTCCGTCACTGAGACAAACCATTCTCCCTCGCATGAAGCTGCGTCGCTGCCAAAAAGGGAAAGCTGTTTAGAGTGTAGGAGGGAGGAAATATGGAATGTAGAAATCAATGAGAATAAAGAGCTCACGCTGTTGTCGGCCGGCGGTGCGATGAAGAGCGAAAGCGGAGCCCTGCATAAAACCATTGCGGAAAAGCGAGCGGATCGCACTCAAACGAGGAGGAGAGGACGAGAGGCCGAGAAGATGCATCGAGATAAAAGAGGTATAAGAGTGAAGGGTAAGAACTGGGCCGAGTTGAACGGACAATCGTGTTCGACCTAGAGCCACATCGATAGCTCGCAGGCATTTTCAAGTCCGTGCTCTTGTTTTTTTTTAAGAAAAAAAAAACATAAAATGCTTCATTAATAACTAAGGAAATGGATTACATCCTAATACCATTTGATTCATCCTATAACAAATTAATAAAAGAAGGAGAAATCTTATTCATGACTAAATCATCACAAATGAAAGAACTTAAAATTGCATAGTTAGCACAAAGATCCGCTAACTTATTGCATTCCTTTTTTACACAATTAAAGATAACAAAATTGAACTCTTTGATAAATGAAAGATCTCCCACTTCATTGCTGCCTTTCCTCACGATCCCTTGAACGAAGTTGATTACATTTTTGTTGTCTCCTTCAATGATTAAGCCCTTGTAATCAAACATCCATTCTTTAACCACATCTTTGATTGATAAAATAGCTTGAAGCTCCAATAAAGCAGTATCCCAATGGATCCACTTTTGATCAAAAGACATCAAGAACCTTTCCTTACGATCACGAAACACACCACCGATCACAGCCTTATAGGAAGGACTAAGGGAAGCATCTATATTGACTTTTATCCAATCGGGTGTAGGAGGATGCCAATAATAATTCAACAACCTTTCCAGTTGATTAACATCTCAAATGTCTAAGTTAAAACAAATTAAAGGCTTAAAGACAGTAGAATAACTCATAGTGTTTGTAGCAATCACCAACGAGCTGGTTGTAGATCCATTATGAACAAAGTCATTTCTAGCTTTCCAAGACAAGTAGACCGTGTGCAAAAAAGATTAACCAGTCAATGATTCTAGCTATCCAACCATATAAAACATGAATCAAAGGAGCTGAAACTAGGAATGCCAAAACCCCAATTGTTTAGATGTTATATGACTTCTTTTAAAAACCTACATTTGGAGACAATATGATCAATGTCTTCAGCCGTCTTGCATCCCCTTGGACAACCATTATTACCTTGTAATCTTCTATAACTTAAGAACTGATATGTTGGGATTGCATTGTTGAAAACTCTCCACTAGAAATTCTCCACTTTTGAACTCAATTTGGCATTTTTAAGTCAATTCCATCCAGCAAAAATAGAACTGCATTTCTCCAATTTTTCGGTTGCCAAGGCTGAAATTGATCTTCCAGAGAGCTTATGAATTAATTCCATTTGATCATCTGAACTTCTAGAAAAAATCTGAATACTAGATATCAGTTGTACAAGTTCTGGACCGAAGAAATCTCCCAGCTTCCTTACATCCCAGCAACAATTGCTTATAAACTTGTCCACCGTGAGATTATTACACTCATTTGATTGAATAAAGGTTGGCCATTTATCAATTCTTATATCCAATAATCAAGTATCTTTGAAAATATGTACAGATTTCCCATTAGCAATTTTCCATTTGACAATTGGTTTGAGACGTTCTGCTCCATTGCATAAAAGTTCCCAAGCTGAAGAACCTGCTCTGTCCGAAAAATGATCCTAAAAAATAGAACCATATTTAGGGAACAGCACTTTATGCATCAAAGATTCTTTGTCTTGACAATACCTCCAAGCCAACATGGCTCTAAGTGGACCAGCATTCTTAGAACAGGGAACTATTCCACGTCCACCCAAATCATTCGGTCTGCATAAGGATTCCTAGGAAATATAGTGGAGACCGGCTTTTCCATCTTTCTTGCTCCAAATAAAACTTTTGCACAACTTATCTACTTCATTCAAAACACTTCTAAGAACCAAAGAAAGAGTTGAATGAAAAGTTGGGAATGATAACAAAATCGACTTGACCAAAGTGATTCTTTTGGCCAAAGATATAAATTTTTCAACCCACACACCCAGCATATTCAATGCTTTATCTAAGAGGAATTGGAAATCAGCTTTAACCATTCTTCTCAATGCAACCTTGATTCCCAAATAGGAAAATTCTTTGATCTCCTTGAATTCCATAAGTCTAGCAATTTCTTTTCTCTTCCTTCTTCTAACTAATTTACCAAATAAGATTCCAATTTTACTAGTGTTCACCCTTTGACCCATCCAACCACAGAAGTCCGAAAGGATGCTTTTGATCTCCTTAATCATCTTCAACCATGCTTTTGAGAAAATGATAATGTCATCGGCATATAGTAGGTGAGTGATCTTATTCCCATTAGGTGAAATATGAATACCTACCAAATCCTTCTTTTGTGAGAAAGCATTTTATAGAAGTTGTGCACAAATAATAAACAAAAATGGTGATAATGGGCATCCTTGACGGAAATCGCTCTTAGCTTCTATCCAATTAGACAAATTCCCATTGATTGATAAAGAAAAGCAAGGACTATAAACACAATCCAAAATGAGATTAGCAAATTTATTTGGAAAACCACCCCCATTGAATCTTATGCTTTCTCCATGTCTATTTTGAAGGAAACTAAACCTTTAGAGAATTTAGAATATCTAAACTTGTGGAAGACTTCATGGGCCACTAAGACATGATCTGAAAGCGACCTCACTTTAAAAAAAAGCTACTTATTCATCCAAAATTAATTTAGGAATAACAAGCAAAAGTCTATTTAAAATCATCTTTGCCGCTATCTTGTAAACAGAGTTACACAGACTTATTGGTCTAAAATTGGAAGGAGATAAAGGATTTTTTACCTTTGGTATGAGCACTATGATTATTTCTTTCCACTCTTTACACATCTTGCCAGATTTGAAGAAGTGATCCAAAGCCTTCCATAAATCATCCTTGATTATAGACCAATATGATTTAAAAAATGAATAAGAGATACCATCATGTCCCGGAGCAATATTCCCACCAATATTTTTGATTACCTTATCCATTTCTCCCATGGAAAAATCTATATCCAACATAAGCAAATCATCTTCATTCAAAGTCTTCCACGCCTTAGGCTACCCAACCATAGAACAATTCCTCTCTTTCCATTTATCTTTGAAGTAACAGAATAATACATCTTCTATTTGTTACTTCTCTTCTACAATCAATCCATTCTCATCTATGAAGTTTGAATTCCTTCTAGCACTTGCATATGCATGAAAAAATCTTGAGTTTGAGTCACCTTCCATAAGCCATTTAACCTTGACTCGCTGCCTCCACCAAGTACAAAGCCGAGCCAATGTAGAGTTTAAAGCATTTGTCTTAGTTTTCAATAGCCACATATCCTCATATGATAGGAAACTGAATCCAACCTCTTTTAATTGCAATTCCAGAATTTCTTTCTTTAGCTCATCTTTAGATTGATTTAAGTCCTTGTGCTTAGCTTTACTCCAATAATATAAAGCTTTAAGATATCTATTCATCTTCTGATTCAAAATTTGAGGGAATTCTCCAACAGATTTTTTCCTCCATGCTTCTCTAACCACTACCGTTGAAGCTGGAATTGAGCCCCATATATCTTCAAACTTGATATTCTTATTACATGGCACTTGAGTTTCAATAAGTTTAACAAAATCGGATAATGGTCCGATGCAACTCTAACCAAGTGTCTAACCACCAGACGATGAGAAGAGTTCAACGCTGCTGAATTCAGAAGACATCTATCCAATTTTTCAAGAATCCTTTCAGCCCCCTTCTTATTGTTGCACCATGTGAATTTGGGTCTAATACACACAACCTCATGTAAATCATTACATGTTATAAAGGATTTCATCTCCTTCAAACCAAGGGAATAAACAAATCTCCTTCCTCCCCTTATTTTCCTCCCTAGATATTAAGCAATTAAAGTCTCCACCCACTACCATAGGAATATCTTTAGACACATGATATTCCAATCTTTCCCAAAGAGACCTCCTCTTGTAGACATCGTTCAGGCCGATTAGTTACATCGTCCTTGCCGATACAATATCGTCCTGGCCGATTAGGTCAAATTCGAGTACATTTGTCCTGAATATCGCTTGGAATATAGTCTGGCCGATGTTAATTGTCCAGGCCATCGTCGAGGTCGATCATGCGATCGGCCCGGCCGATGTGATTGTATCAATCAGCCTTAAATACTTTCCATAATTACCAGATAAATTTAGGCATAATTATGCTATATCATCCATGTTGATGTATAGATCGTCCTGGCCGATGTCCTAAAATAAAGAATACCTAAATTGATTATGGCGACTATTTCATTTTTATTTGAGCCTATCGTCCTGGCCAATATAAGGATTGTCCAGGCCGATCGGCTTAATGACGACTGTCTTAATGAGGATGATGCCCTAATTAGGGTTTTTATTTTTAAACTGATCATTCAGGCTGATATAAATATCATTCTGGATGATGTTACCAAAAATAGTAAACTCTAGGGAATAGATAGAAAAACTTTCATGACGTGTGTGTGCAAAGTTACATAGCATCAGGAGCCACACCAAATATAATAGACTCAAGAAAGGAAAAAGGGGTACAAACTTACTCATATCTAGTTTACCCAATCTTGAGCTAGTTCCAAATTGCAGTCTGATCTTGTGGACCTGAAATATCAGTAGATAAGGCAGACGTAGAGAAATAAGAGTGTTTGCTATCATCAAAATCATAATCCATGAAAACAAATCCGCAATAATCTCCCCCTTTTTTATGATGGCAAACATTATAGGTTAAATATGCAAAAAGAAATCATGTTATCCTAATCTCCCTCTCACTAGAATAAAACTTTAGAAAATAGGGGAAATCAAAACGTTTTTTTTGTTTTTAATTTTTGAAAGAGAAAAAAGAAGATACAAATACAACAATACGTTCTCCCCCTTTGAATTATCAAAAAGATAAGGGGCACGAAAGAAAATCTTAAAAAAATGAGAAAGTTATCTCTTAATTCACAACGCATAATCCAGTAAAGGTAAGAAATTCAGAAATTGTTAATCCAAACTCAGATTCTTTTAAAGGATCAAAAACTTTTTAATCCAATATCTAAATCAAGGAATAAATTAGAAAAAGAAACACTAACTTTTCAAAACTCCTTTCATAAAATATATCTAATAGAAGATTGATGCAAAAATTGGTGAATAAAAAAAAAACATGATTTTCAAGATCAAGTACCGAAAATATCAAGGGTTTTCTTAAGCTTTAAGTAAACAAGAAAAAAGTAAGCATACTCTTTGTGGGCTCATTTTATGCCTCTTGTCGGTTTTTTTGGTGCATCTTTTACTTTTTAATACACTTTGTGTGTCTTTCTTAATTTGGCGTCATTGGCCATTTTTTTGATTTGGCATCATTATATAATTTTTTTTTGAATGTGTTACCTTTCTGAATTTTTAAAAGCAAAAGTAAACCCATTCTATTAACAAATCATACTATTTGATTAAGAAAATTATAAGATAGATTCAACAACTTGCAAAAGATTCATATGCGATAGATAAAATGTAGGGAGATAAAAAAGTTTAGTTTCAAAATTCAATTTAAAACATGGTGAAGATTTTAAATCAAAAGTAAAATAAACTCTTTTAGGAAACAGAGATTAAGAGTCAAAATCACGAGTTTCCTTTCTTTGACTGTTTTTAGAGAAGTCAATCATAACTTACCTAAGAATTCAAGAAAAATAAGAGATAGACTTTTCATTTTTAAAAAAGATCTTAAAAAAGTGATATGTGCGTGTTGATTAGTGACTACATCACAAAAACAAAACAAAAATAATAATAATACAACACTCAAGAAAAAAAAAAGGAAAAAAAAAGAATGAAAATAATAAAAAAAATTAAAACACAACACAAAACAAATAAGTAAGGCTTTTAAACACCATCCTACTCCTGGTCTGATGCTTCAGAAACCAGGTCTATGTAGGAGATTTTTTGCTTTTAATTATTTGTCATTTCTACAAGTTGCTTAGCTTTACCCTTTTCTTTTGCAAGAAGAGTTCTCAAATTAGGGTACTGATTTTCATATGTCCAAATTTTCTGCATCCAAAGCAAATAACATCAGAAGTAATCTTACAATTCTTACCATTTTTACCTTTATTACACTTTTATTGAAGCTTATGCTATGGTGAGCTTTTTAATTTGCTTGACAAGCTATCACATTCATCACCAACTAAGCAACTTTGCTCCATGTCTTCAGCATTTAGTACTATCGTTTCACCTACATCAAAAAGTCTTTGACCAAACTTTGCTTGTAGGCAATGAGTGAGCCAATCAAATTATCAATAAAATACTCATTCAAATTCTTTTATTAACAAATGGCAATAACTTTAGCAACAAACTTATCAAGTAGATAACGAAGAATTTTATTGACTATTTCAAAGTTTGAAAACTCCTTACCTAAAGTATGCAATGATGTAACAATTTGAATAAATATAGTATACATGTCTAAGATCATCTCATAATATTTCATGCAAAAATGTTCATAATCATGTATTAAAAAATTCAACTTGGATTGCTTAATTTCACTAGTGCCTTCGTATATGGTGTGTAATTTATCCCAAATTTTCTTACCAATAGTGCATGTGGAAACTAACATAAAGTCTTCAGAATTTAAAGCACAAAACAAACAGTTTAACGATTTTGCATTCAATTGAGCATTGATTTGTTCTTCCCTATTCCATTTTTTAAAAGGAATATCAATTTTAATTCCATCTATAACACGTTACGGTAAACAATAACCAGTTAAAATCATATGTCACATACAAAAATTAATTGATTGCAAAAATATAGACATGCATTTTTTTAAAAAAACAAATATAATATTTTCAAACAAAGGTGGTCTGGTGATTGAATAACCTTCTACAATATTATGATTAGAAAAATTAGCCATTGATCAAAATTTAAAAGTTTTCAAAAACTAAATTTTATGAATCCCGCTCTGATACCACTTGAAAGTTTGTTAGGGATGTTAGGCCCTTATGAACTGGCCAATGGTTAATTAAGAGAGAGGTTAATTGGTATTTTAAACAAAACTCAAACTTAAAACCAAAACCAAGATTCACCATAGAGAAAACACAATGCGGAAATTAAATGTGAAAATAATAAAGGAAAGAACACACCAGATTTATAGTGGTTCGGTAAAACCTTGACCTACGTCCACTCCTTGGAGGCACCCTCTAAGTATTTCACTAAACTAAGTGTCTCTCCTTTAGCCCCCATAGCTAGGCGGAGAAGCCCTTACGAGATCACCTCGACCTTCCTCGGTGCGACAGAGTTGTCGGGTCCTTTGACACCAAAGAGATCTTCTTCTTCTGTGAACTTCCCTCAAGACAAGCCTTGAATCCGACAGTATTAAGGTGCAAGCCTACTGGAGAAACCGTGTGGAATCCCCCTCCACACTCCCTTGAGTCCCCCTCACAGGATCTTCTCCCTCTCTCAAACTTCACCCATTCCTCACTCCCTTTCAAGCTCTCTTTAAGTTTCCCCCAAAAGAATAGAGCTACAATGGCAGTCAAAGACACTTACAAAAGTGCCTTGTCAAAAGCTTAAATAGAAGATCTCAAAATGAGCTCATTAATGCAACTTGACGACTTTACCATCCAGGCCGATAGGAATATCATCCGAGCCGATCAGTACAAAATAAGCTCAATCAGTCGGGACAATTTGGGACGATCAGAAGAAAAATTGGTTACATCGTTCAGGCTGATATAATATCATCCTGGCCTATTAGTTCAAATTTGTGTACAATCATCCTGAACATCGCCCAGAATAGAGTCTGGCCGATGTTAATCGTCCAGGCCATCATCTTGGCCGATCATGCAATCGGCCTGGGCGATGTGATCGTATCAATCTTCCTTAAATACTTTTTATAATTATCAAATAAATTTAGGCATAATTGTGCTACATCGTCGAGGCTGATGTATAGATCGTCCTGGCCGATGTCCTAAAATAAAGAATACCTAAATTGATCATGGCAGCTGATTCTTTCTTATTTGAGCTTATCGTCCTGGCCGATACAAGGATCGTCTAGGCCGATCGATTTAATGACGGCTTCCTTAATGAGGATGATGCCCTAATTAGGGTTTTTGTTTTTGAACCGATCGTCTAGGCTGATATAAATATCGTCCCGGACGATGTTACTAAAAAAAGTAAACTCTAGGAACAAATATAAAATCTTCTAGGTGTGTGTGTGTGTGTGTGCAAAGTTACATAGTATTAGTAGCCACACCAAATACAATAGACTCAAGAAAGGAAAAAGGGGTACAAACTGACTCAGACCTAGTCTATCCAATCTTGAGCTAGTTCTAAATTGTAGTCTGATTTTATGGACCTGAAATGTCAGTAGATAAGGCAGTTGTAGAGAAATAATAGTGTTTGCTATCATCAAAATCATAATCCATAAAAATAGATACGCAACAATACCCATCCCCTTCCAAGAAGAGTCATGTGGAATTTCTCAAATTGAGTCCATTGCCTCCTTAACTCTACCCCTATGACATGGTAAGGCACAAAATCTCCAAACACTTTCACCACCAAAGATTTGAGCAATCTATTTGTGTTATCTACCTCATTTTGCATATGCAGCTTTACTACACCATCTTCAGACAAACATTCTCCAAAATCAAAATCAATAGTTTTAAAGTTATTTATTTTGTTTCAAGCATTGACTGATACCTTACTCGATTGGGGAGGAAAAAAGGAAATCAAATTTTCAGCAACTTTGGAATTGCCCATATGAGCTGAAATGCACTCGCAAACCTTGTCCAGAATAACTTCAATATGATGCAAATCGTTATGACCCCCCACTGCAGAAGAATTTTCTACTAGAGCAGCTTTTGAAACTTAACAAAGATTGTACCTCCAAAAATAGAGTCTTCATTTCCCACTCTAACCGAGATATCAGAATATATGATATCCTTCGACACTTCCATATCTTTCTTAACACCAGAAAACTGAGAAACACCATAAGAGGACTGGAGATCAATTCTTACTTCTCTTTGAAAACTAGATGGAATCAACAATTTGTCTGAAACACCAAACATCACCTTCTTTCCCTTTCCAATGCAATCCATAGGTTTTTTTGGCTGAAGTAATCCACCCTCATTAATCATTAGTGGTGCAACCGATTTAAACCTTGACTTTGTATCGTGATCAAACACCAAGTTGGCATCACTGAAAGCAAGAGGAGATGAACCATAAATGGAGCGAGGAAGAATACAAATAGCATTTGATGATGAATGCCAACCATCACTAGCGTCGGAGGACGGAGGTCGATAGCCATCCACTATCATCAGTGGAGAGCAAGCTTTACGGGAAACATAAATTCAAAATGAAGAGTTTTTCTCTCTCTAAAAAATCTGGGACTCTCTCTCTAGAAAGCTTTTGATTAGTAGTTTGAATAAAAAGTCTATTTTTAATTCAAGTCCATGCTCTTGTTAAAAATGTATAATATACATTTTCTAAGAGCCTTTTGGCTGCGTGTATAAAGCAGGAAATGTTGAATAAAAATTATTTTATAAGTTTTTTTTTTTGTTTGAAAATTTGGACTTTTAAGTAATAAATTTTGAGTTCGAGTCTATCTTAAGATATTTTATTAAATTAACTTAACTGATATAATTTTTCTTAATTGAATTAAATTTTAATTGTTGTAGGATAATAAGTCAATTAGTTATTAATTAATAGTTTAGTAAACTAATTAAATAATATTTTTATGAACAAGAATTAAATAAAATTAATATTAAATTATTTAAGTAATACTTTTTATTTATTGGTATTTATCTTTAATGATAATTTAATTTTTTATCAATTTTAATTATACTAATTAAATTTTATTTAGCATAGCATAATACTTTAATTAATCAATAACTAAGAAGTTATAAATATAATTAAACCTAAGAATTTTTATTTAATAAAATCAAATTATAAATAATATAAACTTACTTAACTTAATATATTTTTAATTAGTTAATGTTAATTATTAAAAATGTTTTAAAATTTTAAATTTGATAAAATTATTGTAGCACACCTAATCACTGAAACCCTGACTTTCTTTCTCTTACATGAAACCCTTGACAAATAAAGAAGTTTGGAAGTTGCGACATCCCCCCCTCCCTTTTGACTCCTGCCATAACTCATGATGAAAAGAAGCATGGAAAACTTTATATGAGCTTGTAGGTAAGGGAATCAATTAGTATTATGTTTCTTAGAGTCTGATTTGGTTAAGTATGCTTAGATATTTTATTGATTGTACTCAAAAGTGGATAGCATTACATTTTATCACGTTTTTTATTTTCATATAAGTGGTGCGCAAACATTTTTGGTATGAGGCTACAAGTTGATAGGTTGTGGACGAGTGGTAGTGATATATTTCTTGCATATATGAGATATGTGAGTAGAAAGTTTGGTTTACTTGAGGTTGTCCATGTAGTGAGATAATTTTTAGATGAATCCTTGAGGAGCTTATGGGTTTATCTCCTGAGTGTGTGTGAGTGTGAGTGAGTGAGAGAGAGAGAGAGAGAGAAAGAGAGAGAGAGAGATTTATATAAGGTCATGTCTACATTTCCTATTACAATGTCCTCTTTTATAATGACACCTAAAGTGTTGCATAAGTTTGTGGATGAATAGGCCTATTGTATCTATAGAGGATGCACATATATTGTTTGTGAAGAAGAAGATTGTTGTGATATATATGTGCATTGATTATAGAGAATTAAATTGGCGAGCATCGAGAATAAGTATTAATGCCCATGAATTTTTTTATGACTTATTTGACCAACTATATGGTAAATGTGTTTCAAATATATATTTGTAATATCAATATTAATTAAGGGTGAAGGAGAAGGATGTGGCAAAAATAGCTTTTAGTGCCCATTATAGCCACTATGAGTTCTTAATTATGCCTTTTGGTGTGACTTAACACCCAAGTTGTATTATGAATATAATGAACTATGTCTTCAAAGTGAAACTAGTTTATTTTGTTATTACTTGTATTAATGATTAACTAATATATTAAAGAATTAAGGTTGATCATGTAACTCCTTTATTGTTGGTGTTGGAGATTTGAGGTAATATTAGTAATATATTAAGTTCTCAAAGTGTGAATTCTTGTTGAGATATGTAGTATTACTAGGCCATATTGTGAGTGGTGATGAGATATATAGATTTCTAGAATGCTAAGGTAGTGGATGTGACATCTTAGGATCTAATGGAAGAATTGGACTTACTTAAACCCATAAATAACTCTTCCATAAAAAATTAATTGAGTGGAGCTACTAAATTCCCCAGATATATAAAAATTATAATCAACTTTCATTTTTCTCAAAACTTAATTACAATAATCCATATCATAGAAGTCTATACATCACATAATTAAATATTGGATTACAAAAACATACCTTAAGAATCTGGATCCAAAACCCTACCTCTACAGTTGATGTGCTTAGCATGCTCTTTTCCTTTTCCTAAAACAATTAAAATGGTAGAGTAAGCTCAACTAGCTCAGTGGACTTCTTCCTTAGCCCCTTACAAGCATCAAATATTCAAATAACATTTAATTAAGAAAGAAAACATATGCATTTAAGAATTTCAATAAATAAAATATGAATTATCCAGGTTTCATCTCGTACTGAACTTACAAAGTTATCACTTGTTGTTATAGTACCACTTTTTAGATGGTTCTCATCTATAGTACAAAATATCATTCTCAAAAGTTCACTTTCACTTGTCATAAAAACTCATTTAGACATTTAAATTTTGCTAATGCTTTATTTAGAATGTTTCTTAAACTTGGTCCATTCATATATTAACACATGAAATGAAATTATTATAATGCATGTGTTATGATTTATGCTTATATCTCTACTTCCACTTATGTCTCACTTAACCTCTCACACCTATATATAATAAGTGGGGTTAGAGTCCCTCCCACATTTGCACCAGGAAGATGGGGCCAAAAAGAGTATTTGTAGTATTACTTAACCACCCACTTCTAATTTCAATAAGTGGGGCAAGAATCCCTCCCTCATTTACATCAGGCAGATGGGTTCAAATATATATATATTTAGGACCCTTATAACATAATAGAGAATGCACTTTTCCCACAAATTAGCACATAACATCTATTATGCCATATAATTCAAAATGAAATTGAAATGTAATAATAATTAAATTAAACATCTAATGCTATGTTTAGATGGTGCAAGACTTGCCAGTAAGATGCCACATTGCTTGTAAAGTAGAATACCCATTAACCTTTCCTTTTTTAATTTCTAACATTAGAAAAGCATTCACATGAATATTTTTGGACTTTTATATAACTTCTGCCTTTGCCATAAAAATTAAAATTTGAGAATATACTCATATAATCACAATGTTTATAAGAGGGAGTGCAATAACATATTAAAAACATTGTAAAACTCAAGAAAAAAAATACTTTTATTCTTATTTTTTCATAGAATTATTGAAATTGAAATCAGAGATAGGAGTTTAAGAGTCTACATTGAGATTTACAATATCATTAACTAGCTTGACGAATGAATCCCTGAATTTGGCCTCTAAATTCTCTCCCTCTCTTTATATTTCTTCTTTCTCTTCCTCCTTTTTCCCTTCATTCTCGAGCAAGGTAGGCTGGGAATGGTTCATGCAAAATGGGTTTAGATATTTTTATTATTTAAAATCCATTAACATGACCTAGCACCATGATGCTCGCTTTTTTAGTCATAAAATAATACTTAGGCATGATAGGTTGTTATAAACATTTTATCAACTTTCATTAACAATATTAACTTAGAAGGTGGTGCCTTTTGATTAGACATTAAAGTGTGAGGCCAATTTTTAAAAATTAAATGATTTCTTAGCATTAGTACCAATTATGACTATTCCTTCTAGCATTTAGGGTTTTTTGATGTTTAGTGATGCGTATCTGAGAGAATTGGGTTATGTTTTACACTAATATGGGAGAGGCATATGTTTCTGAGAAGTTAAAACTACATTATATGAACTATTTGACTCATGATATGGAGTTGGAAATTATTGTATTTGCATTAAAAATATAGAGGCATTTTTATATGGTGTGAGATGTAAGATATATACATGGATCATAAGAGCTTAAAGTACATCATTACTTAAAAGAAATTAAGCATGTTGCAGAGAAGGTGGTTAGTGATCAAATACTATAACCTTAAAATTATGTATTAGTCACAAAGGGTTAATGTGATTGATGTTTCCTTGAGTAGGAAGTCCATAGTGTGGCTGCTTATATAATTACAAATGATGTGGCTCTGATATAAGAAATGGATACATTGAAGTAGGAAATCGTTAGTCTAGGTGATGTGGATAAAAGAGTGATTTCATAAATGATTTATCCAACTTCTTTATATGATAATATTCAAGAGGCTTAAATATTATATGATTATACAAGATTAGTTAACTCAATTTAGTTCGGAAGCATAACTGAGCTACATGTCAATAACGATGGTTTGTGACTTTTAAGAGTTAACTTTAGGCTTCGATTAGTGGTGGTATTACATGAGACTCGTTATTTTGGATACAAGATTCGACTAAAGTGTAGCAAGATATATTATTATCTGAACTTAATATTTTAGTGACCTCAACTGATGTGCGAGGTGAAAAGGTTTGTTTTAGGATATCAGATCTATTAGATAGTGAAAGTAAAGCATAAATGACTTAGCAGTTTATTATAGCCATTACTAATTCTAGAGTAGAAGTGGGAATAGATTATGATGAATTTTGTTGAAGGATTTTTTAAGGTCAAGGTATGATCATAATATGTATGGGCTGTGATTGTTCTACTAACAAAGTCAATGTATTTATTTCTATGAGGCAAATAAATCTAGTTGAGTGGTCAACGATGTAATATACATGAAAGATTATCATGCTGCATAGGATATTTAAAGTTATTATGTTTTATTGTGATAGAGATGTATCTACGAGAGTTTAGGGACTCGCTTTAAAACTCATATGATAAAAAGCGACCCATGGTGGGTCCACTTCATATGGTATGTAATCCTATTGATTGGGATGAAATCATAGTCTCATTTTTTATCATAAAATTAATCATTACAAAGGTATAATCATGAATGGATTCCACATCACAAAGTTTAAGTTAACAATGCTTACATGACTAATTTAAAAGTCCTTATGGACAAAACTTCAAAAAGCATTAAAATCTGGTCATCTTTATGATCAATGCACATCATTTTTTTTGTTTATAAATATATATGAAACTTTGTTATGAAAATTAATTTAGATATAAAATCTTGGAAGTTAGTGATACATATTGAGAGGATAATAGAGAGTTTAAGAAAGCAATATGTTAAGAAAATAATGTAGCTTTTACTAAGGAGGGTGAAAAATGTATTTATAAGTTAGCTTTTTTTTTTTTTTGAAGAATGCAATTTGCATTAAAAGAAACCTAAAACAAGATACAAGCTAAAGATAGTGCTCACACTCCTTCTTCAACAAAGAACAAAGTGAAGGAGGAATGTTAGCAAAAGAAGAACTATCAAAGTAAAAATTGTTATCTCTAGCCAAAGTAGCACATAAGTTGGCTACATTATTGCAATTCCTATGCACATGTTGAAGAATTACCTTATTGAAGTCCGTTAGGAAGAGAAAATCCTCCTCCATCCCATTATAATTTTGCCATTTAGCCTTGTTCAACGAATGTTGAATGAATTTGATAACATTGATGTTATCTCCTTCAATTATGATTCCTTTACTCTCAAGCATCCACGGTTGTAAAGTTTTCTGAGTGTCATAACAGTATCATGCTCAAGGCTAGCTATATCCCAATGTGTTCTTTTTTCACCAAAAGCAAGCAATAACCTCCCTTTATAGTCTCTAAAGCAGCATCCAATTCCAGCGCTATAAGAAGTAAGAAGAGAAGCATCCACATTAACCTTGATCCAAACAATCGGTGGAGGGTGCCAAAAAGTTTGAAACTCCCAAGGGAGATTAGCACCCCAGTTATGAATAAGAGAATTAGCAGTTGTAACAGCTGAAAAGAGTACCTCAGCTGCTATAATAGCTATGGGAACAGCAGTTTTCCCATGTTTAATAGCTTTCATGTTTTTCCAATTATAATAAACCACATTGCAATAGATCCCAGCTAAATTTGGATTAATTGCATAAAGTATTTTCAGCTCAACCAAACACTCCTCCATATAATTAAAAACAGGAATGTAAATTCCTCAGCTTTGAATCTGTCTTAATATATTCTGTAGTTCAATGCAACAAATTGAGTCATGTTCCAGATTCTCAATCTCAAGACAGCTTCTAATACACTGGTCTTCAGTTGTGAGTTTTCTGAATTTCAAAAACTCAGTAGTAGGTATAGCTGCTTTGCTCATTCTCCACCAAAAAAGCTGTATTCGGGCAGATAATTTCAGCTTCTTCAGCCAATTATAAAAGCCATTATCTTCTCCACAATTGATTTGTTTATTGTAGTTTTCAGAGGCACTGGCTGTAATAGTTTTCCCTGATAGAAAACAAATCTCCTCCATGTAATCTGCCATAGATTTTGTGTCAATTGGGATTTGTAATATCACACTGATTATTTCCTCAGTAAAATACCGTTGCAATTTCTCCCTATCCCAGAGTTCATTCTCAGTGATAAAGTGGCACAGCTTAATGCCTTCCAGATTTCCACAATTCGCAGTAATAGGCCAATCATTTAAACATTTGTCTAATAACCAAACATCCGTTAACACATCAATTTTCATCCCATTAACCACTCTCCACCTCAAAAGAGGCTTTAAGTATCCAGCTCCTTCATTCAAGATCTTCCAAGCAATTGAATTGCCCACTCCACAACTCCCTTGCCACCAACTGTCACCATATTTAGCATTCATAACCTGATGTAGTAATGAATTCTAATTTTGAATCAACCTCCAAGTTAATCTAGCTGTGAGAGGATCAGATCTACTAATTGCCGAGTGAAAGTTCAAACCACCTTGAGCTTTTGGCTTGCATAAGGTCTTCCAAGCAATGAAGTGCATACCCTTCTTCCCATCTCTTTTATGCCAAATGAAATTCCTACAACATTTATCAATTTCATAAAGAATCTTTTTAGGAACCAAAGAATGGGTGGAAATAAAGTTTGGTAAAGTAAGAAGAGATGACTTAGCAAGAGTCATCCTTCCCGCTAGAGACAAGCACTTGCTACCCCAAGAATTCAGTTTCATTAAAATCGAATCCAACAGAAATTTAAAATCAGCTTTCAAAGGTCTTCTCAACATAAGTTTGATCCCAAGGTACTGAAATTCATCCACCAATTTAAACTTCAAAATCTTCAGAACATGAATTCTGTCCACTCTATTCATCCCTTTGCTGAACAGAATTTGAGACTTGGAAACATTAATTCGTAGTCCAGTCCAAGAGCAAAAATCCCTCACTATTTTGTTCATCTTGACAGAAAGTTGCTTGGTAGCTTTAGAGAATAAGAGGACGTCATCAGCAAACAACAAGTGGCTGATCTTGTTCGCTCTGCAGTACACCTGAATTCCCAAATCTTGACCCCTTTGTGCAATAGCCAAGGAAAGGAGCTGAGAACAAATGACATACAAGAATGGTGATAGAGGGCAACCTTGCCTAAAGCCATTCTCAGTAATAATCCACTTGGAATTTTTACCATTCAAAATGAAAGCAAATATAGCATTTCTAATACATTCCATAATAATCATAGTCAACTTCATAGGAAAGCCAAACATATTTAAAGCTTGAAATAAAGTCTCCCAACACATGCTATCATAAGCTTGCTCCATATCAAGTTTCACCGCCAAAAACCCTTTTTTCCTCTTAGAAATTTTCATCTTGTGGAACACCTCATGAGCAAGAAGAACATGATCGGACATTGATCTACCATGAAGGAAAGAAGCTTGTTCTTCAATGATACAATTGCCAATAAAATTCTTCATTCTATTAACAATCATGGAGGCCACTAATTTGTAAGTAGTTTGACACAAACTTATAGGCCTAAAGTTTGACGGAGTAATAGGATTTTTTACTTTACGGATGAGAACAAGAAGAGTATCTTTCCACTCATTATGCATGATACCAGTTTTAAAAAATTCATCAATGGCTTTCCAAGTATCATCTCCCATAATCTTCCAATAAAACTTGAAAAAGGAATTAGTAATACCATCAAGTCCAGGGGATTTATTGTTACCTTGTTTGAAGACCACATTGATCAACTCTTCTTTTGTGAATTCCTCATTAAGCAGCTTGGCATTTTCCTTTGATATTCTCAGATTTTCTGGACAATAAGGCCACCCCCGTCAGGTTGCAACCTCTAGCTGTCCACTTGTCCTGAAAAAAATTGTAAATAACATTTTCAATTTGCTCCACATCATCAACAATAAATCCTTGTTTATCTTTGATTTGCCAAATCCTGTTTCCATTCATTTTAGCCGAAGCATATTGATGAAAAAATCTAGAATTTATATCTCCATCATGCTGCCATCATATCTTAGCCCTTTGATTTCACCAAGTAGCAAGTCTTTTTAAAGTCACATTAAGATCATGGACTTTACTCCTCAAGGTTTTCAATTTATCAGCCGTTAACCCTACATTTATGGTTTCTTCAATCTGAAGTTGCAAGATGTCCTTCTTCAATTCTTCTTTATAAGAATTAAGTTCTTTGCATTTGTTCTTATTCCAATAGTAAAGAGCTTTTAAAGATCTTCTCAGCTTCCTTTAGAGGATTTCAGCATTAGTACCAAAATCCATCTTCTTCCAAGCTTTTGAAATGATGTTCCAAGTGGCCGGATAGGATTTCCAAGTATCTTCAAACCTTAAAATAGCAAAATTCTACTTTTGCGGTTTCCCCAAACTGATGGCAATAGGTGCATGATCCGAAGCAACTCTAGGCAAGTGACGTACCTTAGCCATTTGGGATGCTTTGAAGAGCTGTAGAATTTAGCAAACACCTATCAAGTCTCACCCAAGTTCGGGAAGTTACCTCTTTATTATTGCACCATGTATAACTTGGACCCACAAATTCAATATCATGAAAATCATTGTTCATTAAGAACATCTTCATATCTTTAGTACCATTAGAAAGATGGAATCTCTTTCCCCCTCTCTTATCCTCCTTAGGAGGATGCAATTGAAATCACCTCCAATAATCCCTGGATCATCACCAATCATACAATCTTCAAGCTGTTGCCAATGGGACTTACGAGTATAAGCATCATTACTTCCATAGACCGTAGCAATGTTCTATTTACCCATATTGTTGACACTAAGAATTCCCATAACCAGTTGTGAGGAGTGATTCAAGACTTCAAAGGAAGCCGTATCCTTCTTCCACATTACTAGAATTCCACCCGAGATTCCAATAGCTGGATGATGAAAATAATCCCAATTGTTACCCATAATCTGATTAATGTCATTACCATTAAGCGATGATATTTTTATTTCAGTTAAACCAATGAAAAAACTTTTATTTTTCTTCACAATCTCTCTAAGATATAGGGAGGTCTCCTTCTTTTTTTACCCCCTACAATTCCAAAAAATAAGTGAGGCCATTAAGACATAATAGGGGAATAATCCCCCATTATTTTATTGTTTATTTTAATCCCTCTCCTCTTTTTTGTATCAGCTTCCATAGATCCCAATGATCTCAATTCCTTGGCTTGTTTCACTTTACCAAAATTTGAAATTGAAGTTATTTGATCTTTAAGATCTTGATCAGTAACTGGTACTTCAACTTCCAGGTGAATATCACTTCCATATTGATTCAGAGGTTCTTCCTTCTCCAGCAGCCTTGTCTTTTCTTTCTCATTTAATTCCCCTTCTTCCAGATCTCCTTTCAAAGCTTGGAACTTATTCACCTTAATTGGTATATCCTGTAACCAAATTCCTTCAGAATTCATATTTTCTTCCGGAGTTAAAGACTTGTCCTGCTTTCCTTCTGTTTCTGTAGTTTTAACCAGCTGTTCTACAATTTGATTTTGCTTATTTGATTCAATAGGTCTAAAAATCTATTTATTGAAACTACTAGCTCCACCACCTCTCTTAGTATTTCTGACTCTTCTGTCTCTAAATTTAACATGGATCCAAGGTCCATAATCTTCACCCTATTGCTTTAAACCATCTTCATTTACAGCATATGTCCGTTTCAGAACTTCCACCTGTTCTTGTACCATTTTTTTCTTGACCTGTACAACAACTGCATCAGGACATACGTATTTACTATGTCCAACTTTACCACAGTGATAACAGAGAGAGTAAAGTTTCTCATATTCAACTCGTTGAAAAGTTCTACCATGAATCCCTTCAATCCAAACTCCCCTAGGAAGTTTCTTTTCTAGATCAATTCTAACACAACATCGAGCGTACTCTCTTTTGCCCCATTTAAACGAGTTCCCATCAAGCATCATAGGAGTTCCAATCATGGAAGTGATCTTGGGAATATTTTCTTCATCCCAGCAACTTAAAGGTAATCCAGGGAACCTAATCCAGACTGGAGAAGAGATACCCTTAAGCGAATTAGTAGAGAAAGAAGATGACCATCTATCCATACCAATAATATGATTCCCTATATACTAGGGACCTCTACTTAAAAATTCTTCCATTGATTCCATGGTTGTAAACGAACACAACATCCAATTACATCCCAATGTGGTAATATGAAAGCTACCAAGCTTACCCCATTGTCTTCTGAGTTCCTGACTACAAACAGAGAACGGTATATTCAATCCCAGCACCTTGACAACCAGAGACTTCTTTAAAAGTTGAGAATTGGCAACTTCCTTGTCATTATTGAGCTTTACTGCAATTCCATCTTCTGAAAAACAGGTAGAACGACTATCAAAATTCATCTTGATATGCTGCATTTTTTTCCATGCCGAGTTAAACTTGTTAACTGGTACAGATTCAACATCCCTCTTCATAGCTTCTTCCAAATTTTCTTTATCTTGATCAATCGCCTCCGTAAGATTCTTACAGACCTAATCATGTTTCTCTTGTTCATTCAACTCCATACATTGCTTAACTTCCAGAACAACATCAGATGACACAGCCTGCTCTGTAACAACAGGAGTGATCGAAATTGTCTTCTCTCCATTATTCTGATCAATGAGAATTCCTTTTTCCTTCCCTTCAACAATTGGTTCAAATCTCTTCGGAGGCCTAAAGCCTTCTCTGATCACCAAATTAGATGAAACCCTGAACGATTCTTGATCCATCGAAACATTACAATTCTTTACGGATCTTTGATCATCAGCTCTAAGAGGAACATTGCGATTGATATCAGTCGGAGGATTACCACCGACAAACCGCTGCCGGCGGTCCGGAACCACCATCCTCACCTAGACGACTCGATCACAATCAATCGTGAAATTCAAAAAATCAAAAACCAAGAACAATTTCTCTCTCTAGAAAACTCATAGTTTATCTCTCTAGAAAACACCAAGACGTAATTGATCAAGAACTCTTCACTTAAATAAAGATTTAGTTCAAGTGAAGTGCATTCAGTACAAAGATAAAAAATAATTTTCTTAGAAAAGGATGTTCAATAGAAGTGCATGAGATATTTTGATAAAAGTTTTAATGAAAATTGTAAAAAAATGATTAACTTTAATTACCTTAGCACCCCAAATAAGAATAGAGATTTTTACTTTGATCATCATATTACTAAACTGAAGATTGAGAGGTTTTAAAGATAAAGAAGTGTCAAAAAATAGTATGACTTAATGATATTCCAACATAAATTTGAAAATGCTTTGGGATTAAGGAATTTCTTGGCATATTAAACTCTTTAATATTATTTTGAAGACTAAAAAAATGCCTGATCAATGGAGAAAGAGTATGTTGATTTATATTTTTAAGAATAAAGGTAATGCATAAGAATGTGTAAATTATAGAATTAAGTTAGTGTGTCATAAACTGAAATTATGGGAGAGAGTAATTGAGTATAGATTAAATCATGATACTAACATTTTTCAAAATCAATTCAAACTCATATTGAGAAAACCTACTATGGTATCTACACATTTGCTCATAAATTTGATGGAGGATTACATATAGAGTAAGGAGGATATACATATGATATTTATTGATTTAAAGAAAATATATAATGAAGTTTCAAGAGAAGTGCTCTAGAAAAAAAAAAAAAGATGTTAATAATACATATATTTTATTCATTAAGGATATATATACAAGAGCTGTTACTAGCTAGTGTTCAAAAACACAAGGTGGTTTGACCAAATATTTTCCTATTTCAGTTGGGTTACATTAAGGATTAGCTTTAGGCCAATATCTTTTTTTCTTAAATCATGGATGTTCTTAATAAACAGTTGTCTACTAGTATTTGCATCTTTATGTCTACTAGTTTTTAATGATAACAAACATTACTGCTCACATCTTTATGTCTACTAGTATTTGCATCTTAAATTTATTTATGTGTGTACTAATATTTCATGAACCCCATGCACCATCTAATGAAGATTCATAGCTTAAGATTGGGTAGAATAAATTATGTTGTAAAGAATTTGTAATATTCATATATGTATTTTTTATTTATTGAGTCAAGTCCAGTAAGGGTAATTGGTAGGTTGAGTAACCTTGCGCACACACACTCAAGGGAGTGGGTTGGTGAGTTAGAGAGATTTCTAGTTTTTGAACTATTCGTATAACATAATCTATGTGGTACTAGATGATTGGTTAAAATAGAAAACTCTAATCATGACACCTATCTTAATTGAGAGTGATTAAACTAATCTTATTGTATAAGACGATAAGTTAAGATTATAAAAAATAGTTGCCAATCATAATTTAGGCAACATTTTAATATTCAAATTTTTATTCTAATCATACATAATGATATACATTGTATTGTATGATCATGACAATCGTGCCTAAATTAATCATGTGATTAGTTATTTAATTATGGTTAAATTATTCAATCATATCGTACATGATGATCGATGATAATTGTATTGGATGACCCAAGAGATACATGGGATGATTCTTGATCATCCCACATCATCCAAGATGAAAAACTATAATTTTCTTTTAATCATATAGGACGACCCGAGAGATGTAAGGGGTGATATTTAGTTCGCCACCCAACATCACCTATCATACTAGATGATCAGTATAATATCTTAAATTAATCATATAGTAAAATCATAGAATCTTACAGGATGATTAACATAAATACTTGAACTGATCGGATAGGACAATGTGGGTTGTATTATCTGAAAGGGTTATTTTGTACTAATCGTACAGACGATATAAAGATTGTGGTGGCCAATTTTTTACATTTGAATTGAGTTTTTAGATTTTTTAAAAGACCTCTTTTTAAGCTTTCTCTAAAGACTTGGTAGGTGCCTTTGGTATGCATTGAGTCATTTTTTTTATGGAGAAAACTTAAAGAGAGAGCCATAAAAGGGAGAGAGAGGAAAGGGTGGAGTTTGAGGGAGAGAAGATCCTTGTGGGGTTTAAGGGAGTGTGGAGGGGGTTTCACATGGTCACTCTGGCATGCTTGCACCTTAGTACCATCATAGTCATGGTATATTTTGAGGAAATTTTTTGAAAGAAGAAGATCTATTTGCTGTCAAAGGGCCTGACTACTCTGCCGTACTAGGAAAGGTGAAAGGGATTCAGGGTTCTTTGTATGTTAAAGGATTCGTTGTTCTCTATCAGCACCAGGAGGGTGAAAGAGGATTCCAGATCCTTTGCTGCACCAGGTTGGTGGAAGAGATTTTTTTAAGGGCTACTCCGCCTAGTTGTGGAGGCTAAAGGAGGGTCACTAAAAGTTTAGTGCAATATTTAGAGAGGGAGTCTCCAAGGAGTGGATGTTGGTCAAGTTGATCAAACCACTATAAATTCTGGTGTGTTTGTTCTTATTATTTTTTGCACTTTTATTTTTCCATGATTTACTATGTGGTTGTCAAACTCTAATTTTCTACTATTATGAAATTAATATACTTCCGCATTAGGGGATAAAATTGATATTTTTTGATGTTTAAAAAGCTTTAAAGGGGATTTTCTTTTTTCTTAAAGAAGTCTTAAATTATCAATTCTCCCCATTATGGTTAGCCTTAGGCTAGTTCTTCAAGGATTAACAACCTTCAAGAACTTTCAAGTGGTATAAGAGTATGATTCATTAATTAAGTTTTAGAAAACTTTTAAAAAATGATTAATGTCCAACTTTGAAAATTATAATACTATGGAAGAATATTCAATCACACAATCACCTTTATTTGATAATATTTCTTTAAATTTTTGGAAAATTTGCATGTCTACTTTCTTACAATTAATAAATTATCAAAAGTGGCATGTAATTCAAACTAGCTATTCTATTCCATCACATATTATAGATGGAGTCAAAACTAATAATCTATTTATTGAATGGATTAGAGTAGCATAAATATATGCTCAATTAAATGATAAATGTTTTTTTTTGTGCTTTGAATTCTTATGATTATATGAGAATCTCTATATGTACTACTAGCAAGGATATTTGGGATAAATCATGCACAACATACGAAGGTACTAGTAAAGTCAAGCAATCTAAGTTTTATAATTTAATGCCTGATTATGAACTATTTTGCATGAAATCTTATGAGACTATCTTACACATATATACTAGGTTTACTAAAATAGTGATATCATTACATGCTTTAAGTAATGAACTTTCAAAGTTTGAAAAGTTTATTAAAATTTTACTTTGTCTACTTGATAAATTTTATACTAAAGTCACTACTACATGTGAATCAAAAGACTTGAATGAATATTCTATTGATAATCTGATTGGCTCAATCATTGACCATGAGCAAAGTGTGAGTCAAAGACTTTTAGATGCAGGTGAAACTAGAGTGCTAAAAGATGAAGACATGGATAAAAGTGACTTAGTAGATACTGAGAGTAAGGAAATATTAGCAATAATAAGAAAATTTGAAAATTTACTAAAGCGCAAGCAATATTATTAGCAAAAGTGGAATAAAGGTAAAAATAATAAGAATGTTAAGATTTTCTCTAATATTATTTATTTTGGGTGTAGGAAACCCTGAGATATGAAAAATCAGTGCACTATTATAAAAACTCTTAATGCAATGGAAACAGGTAAAAATAAACCAATTGTAAAAAGGAAAAATGATTAAAAGAAAAAGATCTCCTAGGCCGACCTAGCTTGTGAATCATCAGACCAGGAGCAAGATGATGATGTATAAAGTTTTATTTGTGTACTTATTTGTGTTATAGTTAATGCATGCATATATGTTTTTTATTTTGGTTTTTTTTGTTCTCCGTGAATGTTTTTATTTTCTATGTTATTTAGTGTTTTTTTATAGTATGATATTTATGTTTGTAATCTTTTATTTCATTTTCCATGTATATTTTTGGAAACACTCTATGATCAACACACACAAATCACATTTCACATTATATTTGCATAATAGAATTAAATATGTTCTCTCTAATCACTTTTTTTCTTAAAATAAAAAATTTACCTCCTTTTTACTTAAAATTTTTGGTAAGTGATTATTGACTTCTTTAAATAGTTAAAGGAAGAGATCCTTTAATGGTGAAACTTCTTTTTGAATCAAAACCTATTTTAAATTAAAAATTTGATATAGAAGTAGTGATATGCTTCATCTTCCTACATTTCTTTATCTCAAATGAATATTTTTGCAAGTCAATTAATTTACTTCAAATTTTCTTAATCAAGTTATTTATTTCTATCATATGGATCGGGTTTTGTTTTATGGTTTACTTTTCTTTATATAAGAGAGTGAGTTCTTTTTCTCTTTTATTTGTAAGATAATCTCACAACTGAGATAACCCCCATCTTTAAAGATTTAGAAAGGAAGCAAGTTGGCATAATATTAAAAGAGACACAAAATAAGCCCAAAATGAAATGATGCTCAATGTTCACCAAATAATTGCAAGATGCATAAAGTATATCAAAGATCAAAAGATGTAAAAAGTGCTCCAAAAATTGATAAAAATGGACAAAATGAGCCCACAATGAGTTTTCTCTCCTTTATTTCAAAATTTTAAATCTTAGAAAAATTCATGTGCCAATTGATATCTTCAACACTTTAGTTTAAAAATCATAATTCATGATTCATCATTTTTGCATCAATATTCTATTAGATACATTTCATGCAAGAGGATTAAGATGATTAAAATTCCTTCTCTTATTTATTTTATGAATTAGATTTTTGTTTAAATAGATTTTAACCTATAAGGAGCTTTATTTAGGGTGAATAAAACTCGAACCTCTAACCTTTATGGTTTTAAGCATTGTGAATGTATTTCTTGTTAAGCTTTTGATTAAAATCAAGAGGTAACTTTCTCATTCTAAGAAAATTTGCTCAAATTAATGGATACTTCATAAACATCATGACCACCTACACCTAATTAGGGTTCATATTATCTTTAGTTTGTTATGTGTATTTCATTTCATTTTTTCTATGTTTCTCTTCTTTTTGTTAATGTCAAATGGGGAGAATATATTTGACTTGTTATATTTGTGTTTAAGTTACATATGTTTATCATGTATTTACATTAGTTTATTGGTTATATAGTTTATAAATATTTTTTTTGTTTATATAAAAAAAAAAACTTTTTACTTTCCCATATTTTTAATATAATTCTTTTAGTGAGAGGGAGTTTAGGAGAATTTTTTTTTTTAGTTTGCAAATTCAACCAACAATATTTGTCATCATAAAAATGGTGGAGTTTTTTGCAACTCGTGCTCACGAGTTTATATTTTTAATGATAATAAACATTACTACTCACATCTTTATGAATCCTAGTATTTATATCTTATATTTTTTTGTGTGTGTACTAATATTGCAGGAACACCATGCACCATCCTACAAAGATCCAAAGCTCAAGATTCGGTAGAATATGTTATGTTGTAAAGAATTTGTAGTATTCATTTATGTAATTTTTAATTCTTGAGTCAAGTCTTATAATGGTGTATGATAGGCTGGGTAACCTAGCATACACACACTAAAGGGAGTGAGTTGGTGAGTTAGAAAAATTTCAAGTTTTTGAACTAATTATATTGTACAATCTGTATCGTACTAGATGATTAATTAAAACAAAAACCCTAATTAGAGCACCTCTATTAATTGAGAGTGATTAAACTAATCATACTATATGATCCATGTTATGTAGAATAATTAGTTAAGATTATGAAAAATAGCCTCCAATCACAATTTAGGTTATATTTTAATATTTAAATTTTGATTCTAATCTTACATGATGATATATATCATACTCTACAATCCATGTAAATCTTGCCTAAATTGATCCTATGATTAGGTGTTTAATTATGGTTAAATTATTTATTCAAATTTTACAAGACGATTAGCTATGATCATACTAGATGACCCGAGATATACATGGGATGATGCCTAATCATCCCACATCATTTAAGATGAAAAACCATAATTTTTTTCTAATTATGTAAGGATATCATACATGATGACCCAAGAGATCATCGCCTGTCATACTTGGTGATCAGTATAGTATCTTAAACTAATTATATAATATAATCATAGAATCATATAGGATGATCATCACAAATACTTGAACTGATTGTACTGTCTAAAAGAATGTTTTGTACTAATCATACATGACAATATAAAGATTGTACTAGATGATCTTTGATGTCTGAATTAAGTTTCAATGATTTTTTAAAGCCTTATATTTAAGCTTAGTTTGAAGACTTTATAAGTGTGTTTGGCATACATTTAGTCATTTTTCTTCTAAAGAAAACTTGAAGGGAAAGTCTTGAAAGGGAGAGATGAAAGGGTGGATTTTAAGCTGGAGACAATCCATGTGGGTTTCAAGGTTTTGTGGAGGGGGTTTGATATGGTTACTTTATCAAGCTTACACCTTAGTATGATGATAGTCAAAGTTTGTCTTGAGGGATGATTTGGGAAGAACAAGATTTATTTATTGTCAAAGGACTCGGCTACTCCGCCGTACCATGGAAGGCGAAAGGGATTCAAGGTTCTTTGTTTGTGAAAGGATTTATGGTTTTCTTCCATCACCAGAGGGGTGAATAAGGATTCAAAGTCCTCTGCCACATCGGGTTGGTGGAATAGATTTTGTAAGGGCTTCTCCGCCTAACTATGGGGGCTAAAGGAGAGTCATTAAAGGTTTAGTGCAATACTTGGTTAGCGAGTTTTAAATTACTAATTCACCCCCCTCTTGGTTAGCCTCGGGCTGGTTCTTTTAGGTTTAACAACCTTCACAAACTTTTATATTAATTACAACCTTTATTACTCATCGGGGTCATGAAGTTTATTTCACCTACCTTGGTGCTAATTTAATTGCCTCATTAGCCCGGCTTACCTAGAAGTAACCGTTGTTGATTAAGTTAATTTAATTGGTTGAGGATTAAGGTTAATGATTTTAAACCAATTGATTAATTACTGGTTTGAATGATTAAATTAGAATTTTTTGAAATTTTAAGTGAGTTATTGAATTTTTGAATTATTTGAGTTTTTTTAACTTATTAATTAAGGGGTTAGTAGTTGACTTTCAAATTAGAGAGATTTTTAGGTTTTGGATTTTTTTCTAAATATTAGACCTTAAGATGAGTAATTAGACTCTAACTTTGCTCAACTTGGGATTTTCTACATTAAGTTATAATTTTTTGAAGTTTTGACTTAATTTGAATGACAGTTGACCGAAAAGTTGACTTTTTGACTGACTAAATTCTGACAGTTTGATATTTTTAAAAAACTGCAGATTTTAATTTGAGTTTAATGGCTTTGAATTGTTTCAATTTCGAATTTTTTAGAACTAGTTATGAATTTTTAAAATTTGCGTATTTTTAGATTTTTTAAATTGTTTAATTAGAGAGGATTTGGGGATTTTAATCCAAATCAGTCCCAAACACCTTGAAACCATGGCCAAAGTTGAAGAATGATCTAAGGGGATAATCACAAGTATCTAAGGATTTTTTTTGAATTTTTAAGTATGTTTAATTAATTAAAATAAGTAAAGTTTAATTTTTATTAAAAATTAGATTAACCCTTAATTAATGATATGATCAGAGGGCTTTTATTTTTTATGGATTAAGGGTTAAATTATGAGAAATTTGATATATTATATAATAGTTTTGGATTACCTTAAGAAAAATCCTAATTCACTACCTAGGGCAAGGTAGGGAATGAAATCAATTGTTCTAAACTCCCTATCCTAAACACAATCAACACACAAAATTTTAAATCATAATTCCCATTGGATAGATCAAAAAGGTAATTTGAACTTATGGGTCAAATAATGACCCCCAAGTTTAAATTAAGTCAAACATGCCCTTACACAATTTAAACACGGGGAAGAAAATTTGGACATGTTAGAGACATGCTAATATTAATTTCCCCAAAGTTTGGAATTCGATTTCATAAGAAAATCCTAAAATAACATTTGGATAACTATTAAAATTAATTACGTTTCATGAAATTTCACAACTTGAGACCTTAGGGCTTTTAAAGGTCTCCCTAAAATCTTTCTAGTGAGATAAAGAACTCCTAATTTGGTTAAGAGGATTGGGATATATGAATTTTTGAAGTTTCCCATAATTTTTGGATTTATTTGAACTAGAATTATGCAGCCAGCAGCCCTTTTACATGCTAGTGCACTCTGATTGGATAGCCAATCATTTATACTGATTGTGTAAACACAAAAATGGCTGTAGCCATTGGATAGTTGATTAGATGACTACGGTTAATGCAGCTTTTGAATAATGGGGTTTAATCTAAGCTATTGATTGAGGTTAACGACTGAGATTATGCCGTAGGCTATTAATGTTGCAACTTAGTTTTCATAACTATATTTTCATATTATGTGTGTTTTTGATGATTCCAAAATATTATTGTATTGACTACTATTTCTCCTAATATATATTAGAAATATTGCTTTTATTTTTTATGTGCACTGAGATTTTAGGGAATTCATACTCTAGACTGCTAAAGACTTCAAGTCAGATTAGATTAGGGTTTACTATTTTTAAAGTTTGTACTTTTATACTTTTCTTGAGTCTGAGAGAGTATGGTTATAATTGGGTAACCGTGCACACATACACTAGGGGAGTGTAAAAACTTATAAATTGTTAAAACTAATCATACTATATGATTTTGGATCTTGGATCATATGAGATGATTTAGCCTGAGCATTCCTCTAGAAAGTAGTTAATCGAATCGTGCAAGGAAAATTTTATAAGTCTTATTCATACTATATGAAGTTAGCTTTGTACATACAACTTTTGGAGTACAAAATAGATACATACAAGTTTGTCCTAATGAACTCCTAATTTTTTCTAAAATATTCATACTGTACAATCTTAGGTTCATACAGATGACATCCATATTACAAAATTGTTGTGTATCTTTCGTCCATTTAAACAGGTAAATTTTTTGAACTGTTCGTACTGTACAATCCTAGGATCATACAGACAACTTCTAGAGTATGAAATGGACCTATCCATTTTTGTACTAAGTGAAACATAGTTTGATTAAAACATATCATACTGTACTATATAGATTTTATACATTATGTTATTCAGTGTACAAAATTGTTTCATACTGAATCATACCAGATGAATTTATTTTATATTAAATTTATCATATTGTACGATGTCATTTCATACACAGGTCAATCAGAGTACAAAATTAGTTCATACTAGATCATACAAGCAAATTTTGAACTATTCATATATACGATCGATAATGATATTATTCAATCATGGATGGTCAAATTGAAAATTTTAATTTTATTGATGGTTTTTTGTGCCTTTCATATATAAATTCCTAAAAACTGACTGTGGATGAATGCTTCTTCATGTTTTTTTTTGAGAGCAAGTGTTTTGGGAGAGTGTTTGAGAGTGTGGAGAGAGATCTTGCAAGTGGAATTTGTGAAGGGTTCACAAGGTTACCCAAATGTGAGGATCTCTTTGTAAGTCTTATCAAATCTTTTCCTTGCTTCTTTGAAGTTTGTTGAGAGAAGATCTTTGGAGAAGGTTCAATTCTTTTCCAACACCAAGAGGGTGTTAAAGGATGACAATTCTCTACTAGTAATTGGAGAGTTTGAAAGGATAACCATTCTTTGCTGACACTTAGAGAGTATGAAAGGATGACGGTTCTCTGCTAACACTTAGAGAGTGTGAAAGGATGAAAATTCTCTGCTGACTCTTGGAGAGTGTGAAAGGATGATGGTTCTTTGCTGAGACTTGGAGACTATGAAAGGATGATGATACTTTGCCGTACTAGGGATTGGTGAAAGAGAGGTTTTTTGTAAAGGCTTCTCCACCTTGTTGTGGGAGAATAATGAGGGTCACATTGATAATAACGCTATACCTAAAGAGGGAGTCTTCAGGGAGTGGACGTAAGCCTAGCTGGACCAAACCACTATAAATTTCTATGTTTTTACTTTACTGGATTTTTATTTTCTGCAATTTTAAGTTTGTGGTTGAAAAGTTTTTATTTTGTTAAAACTTTTATTGTGCTTAAAATTGTAAAAATAGTTTTTTATAAAATTATCAAGAGTTTTTAAAATAACCAATTCACTCTCTTCTTGGTTAGCCTTGTGATAATTGCTTTAGGTTTAATAACCTATACAGACTTTCAAGTGGTATCATAGCCTACTTTTGAAAATTAAGGTTTAGAAAAATTTTTGAAAATGATCAAGACTACTTTTGAAAATCGTAACACACCTGAAGGGTATTCAATCACTAGACCCCCATTATTTTATAACATCTCTTTTGATTTTTGGAAAACATGTAAGTCTACGTTTCTTCAATCTCTTGAGTATCACATGTGGATTTTAGTTCATGAATGATACAATAGGCCAACTAAACTTATAGATGGCATTAGAATTGAAACTCCATTTGCTAACTAGATTGTAGAAGAAGAAGACTTACCTTAGTTAATTGCGAAATGTTTGAACAATTTTTTCTGTGCACTTAAATATGAAGATTATATGCATGTCTCTACCTGTAAAAGTGGAAACAAATTTGGGATAGACTTTGTATCACATATGAAGGGACTTACAAAGTGAAACAATCTAAATTGAACATTTTGCTACATGGTTATGAATTATCTTGCATGAAACCAAATGATTCAACCACTAACATGTATACATGTTTCATGTAAATAGTCACCTCATTGCATGCTTTAGGTAGGGAATTAATGAATACTGAGAAAGTGAATAAGATACTTTATTATTTGTCTACTATTTATGATGAAAAGATCACTGCTATAATGAAATCAAAAGAGTTAAATGTTTATTACACTGACAATCTTCATGGATCACTAATTACTTATGAGCTACGAGTGTCTCAAAGATAGATTGATGCAGGTGAGAAGCGAGGGGAGAAGAATATAGCATGGAAAGTAGATGACTTATAGAGTGATTAGTCTCAGCCTGAGGATGAAGATGACATTGCTTTGATGACAAGGAAATTCAAGAGTTTTCTAAAAAGGAAGCAAAGGACATGTTGGTAGTGGAATGAAGGTAAGTTCCATAAAAATGCTAAGGCTTATAATGATGTTATTTGATATAAATACAGGAAACCTGGACTTATTAAATTGGATTGCCTGAATCTTAAAGCTAATCTTAGCAAGGAGAAGGTGGAGGAGAAAACAAATGTGAGAAAGGGAAAGAGGAGATTATAGAGAGCATTTTAGGCAGACCCAGCTTCAGATTCCTCAAAAATAGAAGCAAAAGAGGAAGTCACCAACCTGTATTTAATTATCGATAAGCTCAATCAGTCAGATCAAGAAAAGGTATGTGACTTAACTTATGAAGAGATATTTGATATTTTTGATAAAAATACATATAATATATAGAAAACTCAAAAAGATGCATGCTAGAATGAACTTAGATTTCCTAAAATTATAAAAAGAGCATGAAATTCTTAAGATTATGCATTGATTGATAACAATCACATGAAACTATTGGATGAGTTTGATGAATTGAACAAACAATATGAACTATTAAAATCTTTCCACATTGTACTTGAAAAAGATTTTAAAATATTTATGGATGAATTTGATAATAGAGAGCATTATTTGAAAGTTGATAATGCAGTGTTAGAAAGTACAAACTCATTTTTTAAAGCTTAAATTAAAACACTTGAGGAAAACTTAATTCCCCCACACTTGAATAATTTTTCAATCCTTATAAGAAACAAAAAATTTTAAAAGATAGTTTTGCTCAAGTAGATTGAAAAATCCTTTTCCTAGAATTATTGGCCATATATCTCACACTTTCACTATTCATAGTAAATTATATATAGTGTGGAGACCAAAGATGCATAAAGTAAGGCATATCAAACATGCATCTATATTAATTTTGCCAAGAGGAGAACTTAAACTTATTTGGGTTCCTAAGACTGACATTTGATTATCTTATAGAAATGCTCTCAAACAAGACCTCATGAGAGCATTTGGTACATGGACATCAAATGTTTGAAGCATATAACTGGAGATACTATACATTTCATATTGTTGGAAGTCAATAATGAAGGCAAGGTTACATTGGGAGACATACCACTAGAAATGTGGTTGGCATAGGTATGATTGGAAACTTGAATAATTTTTTTGTTGAGAATATTTTACTTGTAGAAGGCTTAAAGCATAATATGTTGAGTATTAGTTAGCTATGTGATAAAGATTATAGTGTAAAAATTTTTCCTACTAGCTACATAGTAAGCCTAAATGGAATTTATGTTTTGAATGGAATTAGGGTAAATAATGTGTACATGCTTAAATTGAATTATATTAAATCTCCTAATTTTTTTAGTCTAAAAATCATTTCTGATGAATCATGATTATGGCATAGGAGACTTTGTCACACTAGCACCTAGGACCCCTCAGTAGATTGGGGTAGTAAAAAGGCAGAACAAAACATTAATTGAAGCTGCCAGAGCCATGTTGGTAGAATGTTAACTTCCAAAATATTTTTGGGATGAAGTGGTTAGTACAACTTATTATGTTCTGAATAGGGTAATCATTTGATCCAAATTAAATAAGACACCCTATGAACTTCTTAAGGGGAAAACCCTAAATTTGTCACATTTGCATATTTTTGAATGTAAGGTGTTCATTCATAATAATACAAAAACTCCTTTAAGAAAATTTGATCCAAAATTTGATTAAGGAATTTTTCTTGGATACTCTAGTGTTGAAAATCTTATAGAGTTTTTAACAAGAGAACTTTGGTAGTTGAGGAGACCACATATGTTGTGTTTTATGAATCTGATATTTTTGAAGAGCCAAGGTTGGAAGAATCATATTGAAAATAACTCTCAAGAAATTGAAAAAATAAATTTGGAAGAAAAAATGAAAACCCTTTTCGTAGAGAATGGAAATTTTCTAAGAATCACCCTAAGGAATTCTTTTAAGGTGACCCTATGAGGGTGTTAGGACTAGGCATAGACTTAGTAAAGAGGTAAACCATTCTACCTTTATATTGATGATTGAACCCATAAATATAAATCAAGCACTTTTGGATAAATTTTAGATTTTAGCCATGCAAGAAGAGTTGAATAAATTTATAAGAAATGATGTTTGGGAATTGATTGAAAGGCCAAAGGATTAAAGTGTTATAGGAACTAAGTTTGCATTTAAAAATAAAATGAACAATTTAGGAGTTGTTATTAGAAATAAGCCAAGATTGGTGGCCAAGGGGTATAATCAAATAGAAGGGATTAATTCTGAATAGACTTTTGCCCATGTAGTAATACTTTAAGAAATTTGGGTTTTATTAACTTTTACCTATTTTTAAAGGTTTTAAATTCTTTCAAATGGATGTCAAGAACGCCTTTTGAATGGGGTGATACAAAAGGGTATTTATGTTGAGCAACCCCTAAGTTTTGAAAATTCTAAATTCCCTAATCATATGTTTAAATTAAAAAAGGTATTATATGGACTAAAACAAATACTTAGGGCTTGGTATGAGAGGATAAGTACTTTCCTATTAGAAAGATCTTTTATGAAAGGAAGAGTGGACACCACTCTATTTTTGAAGAAGATAGGAGATGATATACTCATTATTCAAATATATATTGATGACATCATATTTGGATAAACAAATAAAAATCTTTGTGATAATTTTTCAAAAATAATGAGTAGTGAATTTGAGATGAGTTTGATGGAAGTTTTGAGTTATTTTCTTGGTTTTAGTATAAAGCAAAATGAGGAAGGAACTTTTCTTAGTAAGTCAAAGTATATTTAGGAAATCAACAAGAAATATGAAATGGATAATGCTAAACTAGTGACTATATCTATAAGTTCCTCAGTTCAATTAGATAAGGACCCTAAGAAAAAATCTGTTGATCAAAAAATTTTTTTAGGTATAATTGGATCATTACATTACTTAACTACTATCATACAAGATATAATATTCAGTGTTTGTTTGTGTGCTAGATTTTATTCTAATCCAAAATAATCACATTTGACAATAGTATAAAGAATTATGAGATATATTTTGGGAACCTAACTCTTAGGGATTTGGTATCCTAAGCACAACTCTTCATTTGAAATTATTGGATATTCTGATTCAAAATTTTTATGTTATTGAATTGATCAGAGAAGTATATTTGGAACTTGTTAATTCATAAAAAATTCTTTAGTCTCTTGGTCTAGTAGGAAATAGAATTCAGTAGCCCTATCTACTGTCAAAGCAGAATATTTTGCCTTAGGTAGTTATGTGGCACAAGTTCTTGGGTTAGAATAATAGTTGATTGAATTAGGATTTTCAATTATCACAATTCTAATTTTTTGTGATAATACTAGTGTCATATGCATTTCAAAGAATCATATTCAACATTTTAGAACAATGCATATAGATATAAGGCATCATTTTATTAGAGATCATGTAGCTAAAAGAGAGATTGAATTTAACCACGTTACTACAAAACATCAACTTATAGATATTTTTACAAAACCACTGGCCTTTGACACTTTTAACACCAAAAGAATTAGGTTAGGTATGATTGATCTTAATGCTTAAATTGAAAATTCTACAAACTTGATGTGTTCTAAATATGTATTTGTTTAGTTTGTTTAAATTTATTTGTTTTGTTCATTTTTTGTGTGTTTTGTTGCGTATTTTTCATTTTTGTTTTTTTTTACTGTGAAGCATGTCACTTGATGACAAATGATTAGTTTTGAGAAGATTTTCTAATTATCATGACTTATTTTCTAAGTGTTCTATTCGTATTATACGAAAAATTTCCATCGTGTATGAATTACGTAGCATATGTATGGTAGGTTTAAGAGTTGAGCACAGAAAACTTAGTTTTTCATAGGGTTCATACTGTACGATAACATCATCATACAATATGATATGTATAGTTTTATTTGTATGCTTGCGGATGGTTTACTAGTTGTAGTCAGTTATTAATTAATGATCGTATGCACAAAATAATATTTTATATGTACGATTCATTTATCAATTTATGTGAGGGATGAACCTAATTATCTTTAAAATGATCTTTAATATTTTGATCATCGTGGATGAAGACCTGTTCGTCTGTATGATCGTTTGGTCAAAAAGCTTGTATGAAAGGATGCTTCTGAAATGACATTTTATGAAAATCCGTTTCATTTTTGGTCATTTCTGTTCGTACGTACAAAAATATTTTTGTCCCATATGATTTTAAAATTGCATGTATGATTCAAATTTTATACTGTACAATAGGTCATTTTCCTTTAAGTAGAAGGGTATTTGAAATCTAGAGCCCTTATTTTAAGAATGACAAGTTCTAGCAAACGACCCCATCTTTCTAAGGGTTCCTCTTCTAGAAATGGTAGGGATGACAACTTTTTATCTAAGGAGAATGAGGATTCCTACTTAAGTTATTTTGCTACCAAAATTACCCCTTTTAAACTTCTCATTCAGGGTGATCTTCACTTTTCTATCATGCCCTTGTTTACTTCGACTCAACTCTCTTTCATTCTTACTCTCATGTATGCCTACCATAATGAGACTTTCCAATAATTCTTGGCTAACATGAAAGTTAATGAGGACCACTCTAGGATTACTTCCTAAGTTAAGAAATAAAGAGTAGAATTTACCATTGAAGCTTTAGGAAAGTTTCTTTGTCTGAGAAACCAAAGGATTCGAGCCCACACTTTAACCTCAAGAGCTGATTTTAATTGGACTAAAATTAATCAAACTCTTAGAGGTGTATCCCAAGTGTGTCATTTGTCTAGGTTTTACACTCTACATCAACATTCTCAGATCATCCAGCATGTTTTGAGAATGTCAATTATTCATAAGGCTGGTGATTGCATAAATATGACTCCACTTTTGTCCAGAGTCACATATCTGATTATGACTAAAAAGACCATTGATGAAACCAACCTCATTATAGACTTCTTTTTCAATCTTTTTGAAATTAAACTTCTACATTATAAGAGGAAGAAAAATATGTCGTTAGGACATATAGTTGCCTACATACTAGAAAAGAAGTATAATCTAATTTATCCTGATCCTCTCATAGAACTTTCTATTAACTTCACTGATGCCTCTTTTTGAGAAATGCTTGAGAAAGATCAGAGTTATGAGAATGATGATTTAGAGGAAGGATGGTGAGCTCCTGCTCCAGCACCTGCACTTGGACCTAACCAAAACTTCTACCAGGAAATGGTCGAGCGCTTCGATCAATTGGAAACTCATTTTGATCAACGCTTTGATCAAATTGAGAATCACCTTAACAAACAGGATGCTCATTACAATGAAGACATGGAGTGGATCCGGGGACTATTTGACTCGGTGAACATGAATGTAGTTACATTCAATACTTATTTTTAAATTTTCAATCCACCATCTCCTCCAGACTAGGGTCCCTCAAATTTTTAGATATACTTCTATTCTGTTGTTGCTTATGAGTTTTTATATTTGTTGTTGTGATGTTTCTTCTTGAGTTTATTATTTTCATGTGTTATGATGATGTTGTCATGATGATGTGATGTGATATATTATATTGAGATGATATGTTTTGAGACATATGTTTGTATGTGCTCTTGATATTAATAGAATGTTGAAACATTTTGTTCACTTGCATAGAATTGTATCTCTTGAAATGTTTATATTTTTAATGGAAAAATCTTTTGTAGTTGATCATTAGAATGGATTCTTAATTATATTGATCTACAAATTAATTTCCTTATAAAATTTAATCTTTCAAAATTTTAAATTAAATTATGACTGAATGTAGACAAGCATTACAATTTCATGTTCTTATAGACAAACATATCTAAACTATAATTATTGAAAGATTGATGTCTTATTATTTCTTATTTTCTTTTTCAATATGTTTATTTTTGTTATTAGTGGAATTTGAATTTAGATTTTAGATATTTAAAAGATTCAAAATGTAAAAAAAAAGGGAAAAATACATAAAGCGTGTAAAAATAGGAAAGATGCGCAATGATTCGCAAAGTGAAAAAATGTAGAAAATTAGCCCAAGTAGAAAAGTTACTCAAAGTGTGCCACTAATATTTAAAAAGATGTGCAATGTCACCAATTGATAGGATTTATAGTATTCTTTACTTTATCATCCATTCTCTAATCCAAATGTATCTTATTAGCAATTATATTCTATATTGAATTCGAAGTTAACTAATTTTTTTTTCATCATTTTTGCAATAATCATTTTTATTATATTTATCTAGCATGAAAAAAGAACTTGGTTGAACTTTATTATCTTAGTTGTTCTTTGATTTAAAAATTTGATATTTTTCTTTTTATTGTTATGAAATTAATATTGTATTTGCAATTTGCTTATAATCTTTTTCTTCTTCAACTTATTTTATTTTTCTTTAGAAATCTTTCATTTCATATTGTACTTCCCTTTTTATTATTGTCAAAAGGGGGAGTTAGAATATTGTTTGATGATTAATGTATATGTGCAATGTGTGTATGTATATATGTATTGTGATTGAATTATAAATGTGTGTATGTTTTGAATATTTGAATGTTTGTTCGGAGTTGTTTTTTGATTTGGTATGCATTTTTGTTTGAGTAGTTTTTGATTTGAGTAGTTATTTGTTTTTTTATTTTTATTTTTATGTTTGTTGATTTTGAAGTTAATGAGAACCCCTTACTATTTAGTGGGTCATTCATTTAGGGGGATCTAAGAAGAAAAATTGTTTTAAAAAGTTAACTCAAATAATAATTATTTCGCCCTCATAAAAAAGGGTGAGATATCAAAATATTGGAAATATTGCTTTCTTATCATCTGTGTTTTTGATGATTCCAAACTATTAGTGTATTGATTACTATTTCTCATAACATATATTGTAAGTATTACTTTTGTTGTTTGTATGTACTAAAATTTCAGAAAATTCATACTCTAGACTACTGAAGACTTCAAGTCAAATTAGATTAGGGTTTTCTATTTTTGAAGTCTATACTTTTTATACTTTTCTTGAGTCTGAGAGAGTGTGATTGTAATTGGATAACTATGCACACACACATTGGGGGAGTGTAAAATTTATAAATTATTAAAACTAATCATACTATACAATTTTGAATTGTATGGGACAATTTGGCTTGACCGTTAATCCAGAAAGTAGTTAATCAAACCATGCCAGGAAAATTTTCTAGGTCTTATTTATACTATACAAAGTTAATTTCTTACATACGACTTCTAGAGTATGAAATAAATATGTTCAAGTTTGTCCCAACGAACTCCTGATTTTTATGAACTGTTTGTACTATATGATCTTAAGTTCTTACATATGACGTTCAGATTATAAAATGGTTATGTATCTTTTCGTTCATACAAACAGGTAAATTTTTTGAACTGTTCATACTGTACGATCCTAGGATTATACAAATGACTTCCAGAGTATGAAATGGACTTGTCAATTTTTGTACCAAACAAAACATGGTTTGATTAAAATATATCATATTGTACGATATGAATTTTGTTTAACACTTTATTCAGAGTATAAAATCATTTCATACTGAATCATACCGGATAGATCTATTCAAATTTGGACTGATTGTCTTGTACGATGTCAGTTTATACACATGTTAATCAGAGTATGAAATCAATTCTTACTGGATCGTATGAGCAAAATATTGAACTGTTTGTACGTATGATCATCAATCGTACTGTACGCTCATGGATGGTCCAATTGAAAATTTTAATTTTCAGGATAGTTTTTCGTGCCTTTCACATGTAAAGTCCTAAAAACTGATAGTGGATGAATCCTTCTTCATGTTTTCTTTGAGAGCAAGTGTGTGAGTGCTTTGGGAGAGTGTTTGATAGTATGGAGAGAGGTCTTGAAAGTGGAATTTGTGAAGGGTTCACAAGGATGCCTAAAGGTGGGGATCACTTTATAAGTCTTGTCAAATCTCTTCCTTACTTTTTTGAAGTTGCCCAAGAGAAGATCTTTGGAGAAGATCCGGTTCTCTGTCAAAACCACAAGGGTATGAAACAACGATAGTTCTCTATAAACACTTGGAGAGTGTGAAATGATGTCGATTATCTGCCAACACTTGGAGAGAGTGAAAGAAAAATGGTTATTTGCCAAAACTTGGAGAGTGTAAAAGGATTACAGTTCTATGCTGACACTTAGAGAGTGTGAAAGGATAATAGTTCTCTATTGACACTTGGAGAGTGTGAAAGGATGATGATACTCTGGCGCACTGGAGATTAGTGGAAGAGAGGTGTTTTGTAAAGGTTTCTCTCCCTTACCGTGGGAGCAAAAGAAGAGTCACTTTGGTAATAGTGCAATACCTGAAGAGGGAGTCTTTAGGGAGTGAATGTAAGTCTAGTTGCACCAAACCACTATAAATTTCTATATTTTTACTACTACATTTTTATTTTTTGTAATTTTAAGTTTGTGGTTGAAAATGTTTTATTTTGTTAGAACTTTTATTATGCTTAAAAATATAAAAATAGTTTTCTATAAAATTTCCAAGAGTTTTTTAAATAACTAATTCACCCCCTCTTGGTTAGCCTTGGGATAATTGCGTTAGGTCTAACAAGCTATACAAACTTTCAGTTAAATCTATAAAGATTTTCTAGCATGATCTTAGAGATCCCACCATAAAATTTACACCAAACTTTATTAGAAGGTTCAAGAAACTACAAGTCATCAATCTAATTATCATATTCCAATGAGTTCATGGTTTGTTTCACACTTGATTGACACTACCTAGTTAGGAGCTTGGGAAGGGAATGTCACTGTATAGAAAGCCACAATGGATGGGTTTCCCTATTGAGAAGTTTTAGGGGATGATGATAAGTATTCATCCTTTAAACGCCTCAGTTGGAGGACCATAAGAGGTATGACTTTGAGTAAAGGCAGAGAGATTTCACCGAAGCTCACTCAGGATCATAGCTAGAAGGTGCTAAGAAGGTAGGGGAATAGAGAGGAATGTTAGGGAAGCTATGGGGAGGCTTTTCAAAAGCATGGGAATGAATGAGTGTGTTTCAGTACACAAAAATTTTAGCAAAAGAAACATTCAGCCTTCATAAATTCTTTCCACCAGCAAACCCCTTACCATATTTTCCACACTTATTTCCACCACCTAAATTCTGCACACACTATTGCTAAATTCTATACACGCAATTTAACAAAATACCATTTCTATCAACAACATATTATGAAACCCAAAATATGAGAAGATAACTACTATTTCTTTCATATTTTTGGAATCTTAAACAAATTCCCACCTATACATATAGATATATTTTCATTACCTGTGCAAATGTGCACTTCAACCCACATTTTACCCACACCATATCCCGTTACCTTCAGCCCTTTGCTATCCCATCATCAGTAAACAGCCCTTTCCATCTTCTCCCCTTTAATTTGCTTGCTGTTTTGGAAAGTTCAGCAATTGTCGTGGAATGGGAGAGGAATTAAGGGAAAAAAAATAAATTGCTGAGTTAGTGTCTTACCCTAATATAGAATCACTAGTGTAAATTCCACTAATATTGGCTAAAATGATCTCAGCAACTGATTACATATTCTACCATCAAACCAATGCATACATATATAAGTTGATGGCTACAATGAATTGAATAAAATCATAAAACAAGCGACTTATTAGTTATCAGTAAATCAATTAAGTAATGTAGTTAAGTTACCATTATTTAATATTATTCATTTTCTATTTAACTACTAATCTAATATTTAAATATGCTTATGTATATATATATATCAAAGTAATTAGAATTAAGAGTATAATTTAATGAAAATAACTTAACATTTAAAGGAAGTTTATGCTTACTTTATTTTTAAACATTTTGAGGGCATCATGTTACCCCCCACCAACACACAAATAAGTTCATCAACCTACCCTTACCGTCTTTACCACCATCCTTATTATTACCCACCTCTTGTAATGAAAGAATAGAGTGGATCATCAACAAAAGCAGAGGTTGGTGCTAGGAAGCCTGTAATTATAAAAGATAAACATGTATACATAGAGCATGAGGGTGACACATAAGTTCAATTTATTTTGTAAAGATATTATAATTTGATCAGTTATATGTTATTCACAAAAATTTTTACCTAAGCTTTAATCCCTCAAGGAAGCCTACCCATAAGATTTGTGACATCATTCAGAGCAAATATGATGCACCTTACTTATCATGAAGAAGATGCCAAAAGATGTTAGGGATATATGGTTTATAGAATTTCTGGTATTTTTATTTGGCATTACTTAAAATTTTTTATTGGAAAGATTTTAGGTGGTTTCTTGATTATGGCACGAGGATCAAAATAATTTTTGAGAGGAGAGGCTCTACTCGCCTTAGGGATATATTCATGGACATTAGAAAGTTTGGGTAGCATCCATTATGGATTGATAAGGGATTAAGGGCAGATTTAAGCAGAGATTAGGTGAACCCTGAGTTCACCAAATTGAGAGAGTAGAATAAGCAAAATAGAGTATTTGACTATGAGGATTTAGGAAGCTCTCTTCATACCGATGGTTCAATGCCTCATATTGGACATAGACGATGACTGTTAAAAGATTATTTTAATTAATTTCATAAATATATTTATATTATTTTAACTAGATTTTCTATTTATATAAAGAGTATCTTGGTCAAGAGCCGACACCATTGGTGCTGCATCCGAGGATTCACCAACATTAAGCTGATCATCCGTGGGTTGATGAGAAGGACATAAAAGGCCATGTGAGTATATATTTTGAGTAATAATACAAAATAAGTAAAAAATTTATTTTATGGATTTATTCTTGTAGGATGATTTTATATAACTTTGAGATAATCAGTAGTCTACTAGTGAGGGAAATCTTTTGGATTGACTTAGTATTCTGAGTATCACATGTGGTCAAATGTTATTCGAGGAAGATAGAGGGGGATGTTTTATAGCTTAGGTTTATAGGGATATCCTTATGGGATAGTACATCTACTTTAATATTTTATGATGTTAGTGGAGTTGAAGAAATCATTAGCTAGAGGGTTACTTCCCTGATAAGAGAGATAGAAGAGATGAGAAAGATTCAAGCTTAGATGCAAGCAGGGCTGCTATCATATTGAGTTGAAAATGAGAAGAAAAATGTGCAGGAGCATACCCGAATCACAGGGCAATGAGGACATGGATGATGATTAGTTGTTGTTACTTAGTTGAAGACCTAGTTGGTGTATTTTGAACACATGGATGTGAAAGAACTTATTTTATGTTTTAAACATTATTTTATATTTTATTGTTGTCACTTATTTTGAATTTTATATTTTTATTGTTTTGAACTGTCAAAGTATATGTTGATTGTTGTGTTAATGTATTTCATATATTATGTTTTAAACTGCCTGTGTATATAGTTAAATTATTTATTTTGTGTTTTGAACTGCCTGCAAGTAATTATAGAAATTTACTTATGTTGAGGGGGGTATCAATTTTTATTTTTTTTACAATTTCTATAAGTTTTTGGTGGCTAATCCTTAGTTTAGCTGATGGAAACTTTGATGCCGGACGATAACAATTCATCGATGGCTATATAATTGTGTCGCCAGTAATAACCAGCTATTTAGGTACTGGAAACACCTTTGGTTTTGATTGATGGTACAACTACCGATAATGACCACAGTTTGCTAGTGGTATTTATGCATGAATCTTCTGGTGGTTTACTTGCAGTTTTTATTCTAGTAATGTCTGTCTAAAGTTGCCACCGGAAAACCACAAAAAAAAATTACTGCTGGAAATTTGCAATCATAATACATTTCCTACGTGGTTTTATACTGGTGGGTTTTAGTCACTAAAAAATTATAAAACCAACCAAAAATTGATGTCAATAGCTAGAAATTACCACCGATAATGGATGATTTTCATGTAGTGCATCTTTTAGTCATTTCAAGCTTATTAGATATGAGGCCAGCAAAGGATTAAATGCTTGTTTATCCCAACTTGTTGAATATCTAAATTAGTCATCATATGAGCATGTTTTCTAAAAGTTCATCAAGTATGTTAAGCCCTTATAAACTAATCCCGAGGTTAACTAAGAGGGGGGGGGGGGGAGGGGGGGGGGGGGGGGGGTGAATTGGTATTTTAAAAATTTCTCCAAACAGAAATGCAAGCATAACCAAACTATGATTCACCAAAAGAGGAACAAAGTGTGGAAATTAAATGCGGAAGCAATAATAAGAAAGAACACATCATATTTTATAGTGGTTCGATCAACTTGACCTATGTCCACTCCCGAGAGCCACCCTCCGAGTATTGCACTAAACTCAGTTTCTCTCCTTTTGCTCCCACAACAAAGCGGAGAAGCCTGCACACCAACTGCTTTCCACCAACCCCAATGAGGTAGAGAACCCAACTCCTTTTATTTCCTCATGAAGCAGGCAGAGAACCCAACACATTTTACTTTCTCCAGAAGTAGGCAGAGAACCCAACTCCTTTTGCTACCTCTAGAATTAGGGTGAGAACCTTGATCAGTTGCTAAAGTAGATCTCTCTCAAACCTCCAAGGCCCGAGATGACGACCGGAGAAGATGACTTGAATCCTTGCTTGTAGTAACCTTTGTGAATCCCCTCACAAGATTCTCTCTCTCCCTTACTCTCCCTCTCCTCTTGGCTCTCTCAGGTCAGGACATCAGCAAAAGATCTTCTCTTGAGAAAATAAGAAACATTTTAAATAAGGACTCCAAAATAGCCCTAATTAGTAACTAATAATCAAATATCATCCAGGATGATCGACCGATCATCCTATATGATTAGTTTAAATTTAGCTCAATCAGCTAGGATGATTTGGAAGAGTCTGGATGATTAGAAGGTTACCTTATTCAAATCATCCAGGATGACAATATATCATCCTGTATGATTAATTCAAGTCATCGAATATCATCTAGACTATTAGCCTGGATAGATGTCTGGATGATGGAAAAATAACTAGATCATCCAAGATGATCTCACGATCATCCGGGCTGATTAGTACAAAATGATGAATATCATCCAGAACATCACCCTGAATGGATATTTGGATGATGGAAAAATAACTTGATAGTTCGGGCTGATATCCCGATCGTCCTGGAAAATTAGTTCAATTCAGTACATATTATCCAGAGCATCACCCTGAATGGAACTAGGCCAATTTTTATTTATTCAGGAAGAACTAAGGTTTGTTAATGAATCTTTCCAGACAATCCTGCGATCATCCAGGATGATATGATTGAGCAATCAAATCTTTTTTGCTTTCCTTAATTATCAAATTAATTCAGGCATAATTGTGCTGCATCATCCAGGACGATGTCCTAAATGATGTCCAAAAAGAAAAGATGCCTAAATAGATATAGCCACTAATTCTTTCTGATTTGAGCTTATCATATTAGATGATGCAAATATCATACAGAACGATTCTCTTAATTGTAGCTATCTTAATCAGGATGACCTAATTAGGGTTTCTATTTTTAACTAATCATCCATGATAATTTTTGGATTGTCTCGGATGATTTGATCAAAACAAAAAACTCTAAGCAACATATATAATTTTTCCCCCAAGTGTCTGTGTGTGCAAGGTTTCTTAACATCAAGATTGATAATTTTTACAATTGACTCAAGAAAGGGTAAAAGACACTTGATGAAAGTTACAAACTGACTCAGTCCTAATCTACCCAATATTGAGCTCGTTCGATTTATAATGCGATCTTGTGGTCTTGAAACATTAGTAGGCATGGCAGTCGTAGAAAAATAAAAATGTTTTCTATCATCAAAATTCTACTTCATGAAATCAAATTCACAAAAATCTCCCCCTTTTTAATGATGGCAAAATATTAAAACAAAATAAAACATTAACAAGTAAAATAGTACGATGAATCAAACTCAAACAAACACTACTCCCCCTTTTGACATCATATAAAAAAGGAGAAAAAAATAGAAAGAGTAAAGGAAGATGAAAAAGAAGAATGAAAGGAAGATTTTTTTTTAATCAAGGCACAAAATGATAAATTCTCCATTTGATTGAATTTAAAAAAATTGTAAGAATAATGAGTTAACATCATCGAAAGATGAAAAAAATGGTAAAATAGTCAATCCTGCTAGCCCTAACTTTGACTTCTCTCAGGCCAAATCATCTTTTGAAAATAAAAGACCTAACTCAGAAAAAACTAATTGGATAAGAAAAAGAGATCCGTTCACAACTTGGTTCCAAAAAAAGAAATCTTATAGAATAATAGTATAAAGTAATTTGTCACGATCACAAACCTCAAAATCAAACCTTCAAAAATATCAAATGACACATAAATTCTTCTAAGATTTAAAAGTTTAAAAGAGAAGAAATCTTGCTTTTGTGGGCTCATTTTCTGTCTCTTGTTAATTGATTGGCGAACTTTGCCCATCTTCTGATTTTTGATGCACTTTATGTATCTTTCAATTTTTTTTTTTGCGATCATTGCGCATCTTTTCATTTTTCTTTTCTTTTTGGGGCTCATTTTATGCCTTTGACATTTTTACAAGCAAGATCCCAAACTCTTAGATACTCTCAGTTGTAAGTATATCTTCTATATATTAGAGAAGAAAAACTAACTCTCTAATATAGGAAAGAATAAATCACAAAATAGAATTAAATTCTTATGATAAATGCAACGATAATATTTCAAAGAATGTAATATAAAGACTTTGAAGATTATAAACATAAAATAGATTATTGTGGCAAGATAGAAAAAATCTCAATTACAAAGTTCAGTTATTAATTTGAGATAGAATTTTATTTAGAAAAAAAAAAATTACACCGCTAAAAGAGGTTTGAGGGAGGGAAACAACCAATGGTATTTCTCCCTTTAACTAATTTAGAGATGTCAAAAATTGGCTACAAATTTTCAAAAACTAAAAACAACGCATGAAAATATCACTTCAGCAGTGATCAAAAAGAAAAGAAGAAAAACTAAAATAATAAAAATAAACATGAAAAATAAAACAAGTAAAAAGTGAAACAAACAAATCTGAAATAAATGAAAGAAAAGGAAAAAAGCAAGTAATAAAACATAAAATTCAGAATTCAGTAAACATCAAGTTCATGCATTTATGTCAATCTCACCCAATTTGGTCCTTAAGATGTTGAAAGTGTCAAAAGCTAGTGGCTTAGTAAGGATGTCAGCTAGTTGATTCTCAGTTGTCACTTGGTGTAATTCAATGTCTTCTTTGGTCACATGGTCTCTAATAAAGTGATGCCTTATATCAATGTGTTTGATCCTTGAATGATGGATAGGATTCTTAGAGATGCAGATGGCATTAATATTGTCACAAAGGATTGAAATTGTGCCTATAGGTAATCATAAATCTAGAATTTATTGCTTCAAACAAAGGACTTAGGCCACATAACTCCCTAAGGAAATGTACTCAGCTTCAACAGTGGAAAGCGCAATGAAGTTTTATTTTTTACTAGACCAGGAGACTAAAGACTGTCCTATGAATTGGCAAGTCCCAGAAGTGCTCTTTCTATACACCCTACATCCTACAAAATTAGAATCAAAATATCTAATAATATCAAAGGAAGTGTTGAGCCTAGGATACCAAATTCTTATGTTTTGGGTCCTCAAAACATATCTAAAAATTCTCTTAATTGCAGTCAGGTGGGATTCTTTAGGATCAACTTAAAATCTAGCACAGAGACAAACACTAAATATTATATCAGGTCGGCTAGCAGTCAGGTAAATTAAAGATCCAATTAATCCTCTGTACTTCTTTTGATCAATAGATTTTCCATTTGAGTCCCTATCCAACTGTCCACTAGAAGTCATAGGAGTATTCATTGGCTTTGCTTTATCCATTTTATATTTCTTCAAGATGTCCTTTATGTACTTTGATTGATTTATAAAGGTTCCATCATCCAATTATCTTATGCTAAACCCCAAAAAATAGGACAAATCTCCCATCATGCTCATCTCAAACTCCTTACTCATTATTTTAGAAAAATCAACACATAGCTTTTTATCAAAAGATCCAAAAACTATATCATCAGTATAGATCTGAACAATGAGTAACTCATCTCCTACTTTCCTTAGAAAAAGGGTTGTGTCTACGCTCCCCTTAACAAACTCCCTCTCTAGTAAGAATGTGCTAAGCCTCTCATACCAAGATATGGGTGCCTATTTTTCATCCATATAAGGTATTTTTTAATTTGAAAATATGATTTAGAAATTAAGAACTCTCATAATTGGGTGGTTTCTTTACAAACACATCCTCTTTTATTACCCCATTTAAGAAGGCACTCTTAATATCTATTTCAAAAAGCTTAAATTCCTTAAACTGATAAAGGCTAGTAGCACTCTAATGGCTTCCAATCTATCTACAGAGGCAAAGGTCTCCTCAAAATCAATCCTTTTTATTTGGTTGTACCCCTTAGCTACCAATCTCGCCTTATTCCTAATCACCACACCAAAATGATTCATCTTATTCTTAAAGACCAATTTGGTTCCAACTATACTTTATCCCTTTTGTCTTTCTATAAGCTCCCAATCATTATTCCTAACAAATTGGTTTAATTCCTCTTACATAGCTAAGATCCAAAACTTATCAGATAAGGCTTGATTAATGTTGGTGGGTTCACTCATTGAGTAAAGGGAGAGTGGTTAACTTCCTTCCTAAGTCCATGCCTAGTTCTAACACCTTTAGAAGGGTCTCCTAAGATCAGTTCTTTAGGATGACTCAAAGAATATCTCCAATCTCTTGGCAAAATATCTGTAGGATTAACCTTTTCCTCTAGATTTGCATTCTATACTCCTTGGGTAATCTCACACTAATTCAGTGTTTTGAGACTCTACCCTCTTCTCCAACATTTTAACACCTTTGGAAGTCTCTCCAACCCTATCTTCATCCTCAACTCTAGACACCTTAGGATTAGATTCATTAAACACTACATGAGTAGTCTCCTCCACCACAAATGTTCTCTTATTAAACACCTTAAAGGATTTTCCAACACTTGAATATCCCAAGAACACTCCTTCATCAGATTTTGGGTCAAATTTCCCTAAGTGTGACTTCCCATTATTAAGAATGAAAACCTTATAGCCAAAGACATGAAGGTGGGAAAGGTTGGGTGTCCTACCCTTAAGGATCTCATTGGGTGTCTTATCAAATTTGGCTCTAACTTTCACCCTATTATACACATTACAAGCTGTGTTTACTGCTTCAGCCCAAAAGTTTTTTGGAAGTGAATACTCAACAAGCTTGGCTCTAGCGGCTTCTAGTAAGGTCCAATTCTTCCTTTTAGCTACCCTGTTCTACTGAGGGGTCCTAGGAGTTGAGAATTTATGGCTAATCTCCTTATCCTTACAAAAGTTTCCAAATCTCTCATTTTCAAACTCCCCCCATGGTTATTTTGGATGGTCAAGATCTCAAAACCTAACTTTTTCTGAATCCAAGTTGAGAAGGATCTAAACTCATCAAAAGACTCACTCTTATGAGACAAAAATTTAATCTAAGTGAACATTGAGTAATCATCGATAATCATAAAACTATTGACTTTTCTCCCTAAGCTTGTAGTGCTAGTGGGTCCAAACAAATCCATGTAAAGGACTTCTAAAGGTTTAGAGGTGTTAATGTCCTTAATGGAATGAAAAGGGATTGGACTTGCTTCCCTAGTTTGCAGGCATCACACAGGTGGTCTTTGGTGAACTTAAGCTTGGGGGCACCTCTAACTAGGTCCTTTTGGGTCAGTTTTCTAAGGATTTTCATATTGGAATGACATAACCTCCTGTGCTACAACCAAGAATCATCAACAACAATTTTTTAATAAAATAAAGTAGCACATTCAATTTTATTTAAATCAATCATGTAAATATTATTGATCCACATTCCCTACAAAAATAGTGTTGTTATTTAAGTTAATAATGCATGTATTTACCAAAAAATTTATGATAAAGCCCTTATCGCACAGCTGAGTGATACCTAGAAAGTTGTGTTTCAGTCCATCTATAATTAAAACAATTTCAATCAAAAGGTTCTTGGAGTTTTAGATTATACCTGTGCCCACTACTTTCCTGGTGGTGTTGTCTCTAAGAGTAACCTTAACTCCAAATCTGGCCTCCATTGAAATGAATTGGTTGGCATCTCCAATCATGTGTCATGAGCATCCATTATCCAAGTAACACATACTCTCACGAGGCCTTTTGTAAAAGAAAGCCTATAAAAACATCAAACATCAAATTTAGGAACCCAAATAAGTTTGGGTCCCTTTTTATGAAAAGAGGAATGCAATACATATTTATTATGCCATGGATCATGTTATTTGGGTCTCCACACCCAATGTGTACTATGGTGAATAGAGCAAGCTTGTGAAATGTGCTATAATTATGCCATATGAAAAACATCTAACACCAAGAAAATGATTTACTAATCTGTTCAGGTTATAATGCCTCTTCCTAGGTTTTGGCTTTAGATCAAGTGTGAGTGTAGTCCGCTCTTCCTCAAGTGCATTCAATTTAGATTTAAACCTCGAGTTAGCACTTTCTAAAAAAACATTATCAACTCTCAAATAGTGCTCCCTATGTTTAGATTCATCAACATATGTCTTAAAATTAGATTTAAGTGAGGTGTAGGATGCTTTCAATGAATCATGCTCAACAACCAACTTAGAATTCTTTTTATTCAAATCATCGAACTCATCAAGTAAATACATATGATTGCTATCAATTTGGAAGTGATCTTTTAATAAAACTTTATGCTCTTTTTGCAAATTCAAAAACTCCAATTTCAAACTAGAATGCAATTTTTTAAGTTTCCTATATAATGCATGCTTATTTTAACAAACTTCAAGTACTTGTTTATTACTTAGTTCACATACCACTTCTTGGTTATACTGACCAAGATGATCTTTGGCCATTAAGCACAAATTTGTTGTCTCCTCCTCCGCTTTAGTCTTAGATAAGTTAGATGCAGAATGCGCTTAGAATGCCTTTTTGGAAATGCTTCTTATCCTTCGTGAACTTGGGTTTCTCTTCATCCTTCTCCTTTCTTGAGTGATCCTTAAGTATAGGACAATTAACATTGACATGTCTAGGCTTCCTGTATTAAAAAAAATAACATAAGAGAAACTTATAAAATTTTTTATATCCTTACTTTTTTTCACTTCTGATGGTGATTGTGATTCTTCCTCAGAAAGCTCTTGAATTGCCTAGTGATAAAGGCAACATCATCGCTTAAAGACCCTAAAGAATTTATATTCGTATCGTTAGCTTTTAGCGCCATAGTTTTCTCCTTCTTCTTCTCACCTGCATTAAGTTGTCTTTGGTTCACCCCTTGCTCATAAGCAATGAGTGACCCAAGTAAGTTATCAATAGAATAACTATTCAAATCCTTAGATTCAATAATTGCAGTAATCTTAGCATAAAAAAAAAGAAGACAAGCATCTCAAAATCTTATTGATTTTTTCATAATTCGTTAGCTCTCTTCCTAAGGCATGCATTGAGGTAACAATTTGAGTAAACATAGTATACATGTCAGAAATTGATTTAGTAGTTTTCATATGAAAACTTTTGTAGTCATGCAATAAAATGTTCAACCTAGATTGCTTAAATTTATTTGTTCCTTCATAAGTGATACACAATCTATCCAAAATTTCTTTACCAGTAGCACAGGTTGAAACACATATAATCTTCCAATTTCAAAGCACAGAAAAAATAGTTTAAAAATTTTGCATTCAATTGCACTAAATCCCTATCATTAAAAGTCCATTCAGTAAAAGGAAGTTTAGTTTTAATGCCATTAATTTCACGAGATTAAGGTGAATAACCATTTTTAACAAGCATCTACATGTGATAGTCAATCAATTGTAAAATTGTAGAAATACAAGTTTTCTAAAAATCAAAAGGTGGTTGGGTAATAGAATACCCTTTTGTACTATTACGATTACCAAAGTTAGCAATTGATTGAAATTCAAAAGCTTTCAAAATCTCAATTTTATGAATCCTGCTCTAATACCACTTGAAAGTTCATCAAGGATTTTAAGCCCTTATGAACTAGTCCCGAGGCTAACCAAGAGGGGGGTGGGGTGAATTAGTTTTTAAAAATTTCTCCACATAGAAACAAAAGCACTACCAAACCAAAATTCACCACAAGAGAAACAAAATGCAAAAATTAAATACGGAAGCAATAATAAGAAAGAACACACCAGATTTATAGTGGTTTGGTCAACTTGACCTACGTCCACTCCCCGAAGGCACCCTCCGAGTATTGTACTAAACTCAGTATCTCTCCTTTTGCCCCCACAGTAAGGCGAAGAAGCCCATACATAAACTCCTTTCCACCAACCCCGATGAGGCAGAGAACATAACTCCTTTTGCTTCCTATGAAGCATGTAGAGAACCCAACTCCTTTTGCTTCCTCCAGAAGTGGACAGAGAACCCAACCTCTTTTGCTTCCTCCATAAGCAGACAGAGAACCCAACTCCTTTTGCTTCCTCTAGAAGCAGGTGGAGAACCTAGATGTGTTGCTGAAGTGGATAACTCTTAAACCTCCAAGGAACCAGGGATGATGATCAAAGAAGATGACTTGGATCCTTGCTTAGAGTAACTTTTATGAATCCCCTCACAAAATCCCCCTCACAAGATCCTCTGTCTCTCTCCTCTTGGCTCTTTTAGGTCAGGACAGCAGCAGAAAATATTCTCTTGAGAAAATAAGAAATCTTTTAAATAAGGGCTCCAAAATAGCCCTAATTAGCAACTAATCATCAAATATCATCAAGATGATTGACTGATCATCAACCGATCATCCCGTACGATCAGTTCAAATTTAGCTCAATCAGCAAAGATGATTTGGAAGAGTCATGATGATTAGAAGGTTACTTTATTTAGATAATCCAGGATGATAGTATATCATCATGTATGATTAGTTCAAGTCGTTGAATATCATCCTGAACATTATCCTAGATGGATGTGTGGATGATGGAGAAATAACTCGATCGCCTAGGATGATCTCATGATCGTCCAGGCCAATTAGCACAAAATGATGAATATCTAAAATTACGAGATGCGCCAAGAGGGGGAAGGGTGAATTGGAAAAGTTGTTACAATAAAAAATCCTAAATAGGATTTCTAATAATAATTTTTTTTATGGTTTTTTTTTAAAATTTAAACAAGAAAATTAAATTATGTGGAAGCAAGTTCTTGTAATACAATTTGCAACAACAAATTTTTACAACAATTTTCACTAAATAATTTTAATGTAAATAAAATGCAAGTGTAAATAAAAAGAAGTAAAGGAAAAAAACACACCAAAGATTTTATAGTGGTTCGGTCACTTAACCTACGTCCACTCCCCGGAGTTCTCCACTCTTGGAATTTCACCACTAAATAATAGTTCTCCTTTTGCCCCCTTGATAAGGTGGAGAAGCCCTTATAAACCTCACTTTAACCAACTTGGCGTGGCAGAGTGCCAAGCTCTTTCACCCTCCTGGTGATGACGGTGTACCTTCTCATTTTTCTCCCTCCTAGAAAAGGTAGAGTACATTAGAGGACACAGATATAGAAGAATTTTCCCCTTAGAGAGCCTCCCACAAGATCTTCTCGGGCCATAGGTGGAGAAAAGTGTAGCAAGCTTGGAGCAACCGTGTGATCTCCCTCACACTCCTTAATCCTCACTAAGCCCACTTTCTCCTTCCTCTCACAAACCCTATAATCTTCTCTAGAGTTCTCTCCCAAAGAATCCCTCTCTAATCACATTCCTCTCTCAGTCACACCAAAAAAATAGAAGTTTTTAATATTTAAAACAGGATCTAAGAAACCCTAAAATTCTTAAATTAGTCGTTAGGATCATACAGTATGATACAATGTCATACAGTATGATTAGTACAAAATGGACATCATCCTGATACAAAAGTTTATGAACATGCAAAAAGTTCTGAATATAATCGTACAATATGATATAAATCCATACAGTATGATATGTAAAATCCTTCTATTCGTACAATATAATTTTCGGGATGACAAAACTCATCTATGTACATCATAGGGTATGAACTACTTCATACAGTATGACTACTCAAAATCAAGAGATCATCTAGTACAAAAATTGTAACGATTGAAAATAGCCTCGGTTGATTGTATAGTACGAACCATATCGTATAATATGATAACTAATCAGAAATTAATCCTTGATTTATGCACTAATCTCGGGGTTAATTTAAGTAAGTATTCAAAAATGGGTTGTATAGTACGAATGGGATCATAATCTATGAAGTGTTATTAAAATTAAATTAATCTGTCGGCTAGGGTTTTTGATTAGTAACACATCATACAATACGATTATAATCATACAATATGACTTATTTATAGAAATTTATTTTAGCCAAATCATATCGTATACTATGATATAAACTCGCACAGTACGATTAACAGAGAAAAAAAATTCTTTATTTTAAAAACCCTCTCCCCTTGTGTGTGTGCCTGATTGCTCAATCTTGCATATAATTTGTGGCCAGACTCAAGAAAAGAAAAATTGATAATAAATAAAAAATTATAATGTTATGAACTCCGACTCTTAATCTACCCAGTCTTGAGTTGTCTTATTATCCTGAGTAACTTGTGATCTCCCTGAAATGTTAGTACTCACAAACAAGAGCAAAAATCAAAAGTATTCAATGAATAGTAATTCAAACGGTATTATTTGTCATCATCAAAATCTCAGGCTAGGGGTCATGGATTGCAACATTCTCTCACTTTTTGATGATGTCAAATAATATTGGTTATAAGCAAATTTGCAAGACATTTTTTTTAATTAATTAAAATATCACAAAATAAATAGGAAAAGAAAAATATGTTTCATTGAACTTAAACATAAGTAAACATAAGAAAAAAAAAAAAAAAAAACATAAGTAGGACATACTGACTATAACAGACTTCTCCCCCTTTTGACATCACCAAAAAGAGGATTAAAAAACAATACTAAGAAAAGTAGCACAAAACAAATACACTTCAGAAAGGAGGATCCTGATCACTTGGAGGTGGAGGTGGTTGTGGTTGGAAATATTGGTGGATTGACTTGAATTGGTGATCAATCAAAGTGAAGTGTTCCACAAACCACCGCATGTCTTCCTCATGTTATTGATGTTGTTCTTGTATATAAGTGTCAAGATGACTTTGGAGTTGGTCGAATTATTCGACCAAGTCATCGTGAGGGTAGGTTGGTGCAGGTCCTTGGGGTGGTGCACGCCATTTTTATGGAACACGAGCAGCTTCTCCTTCTTCTTCATCAAAGTCTTATTCTTCATACTCTTGCCCCCGTTGAAATAGAATACAGAAAGAGGCATCCATATAGAAAATTGGGAGATTATTAGGTTCACTAGGACAGGTTAATCGGTATTTGTTTTAAAGGATGTAACCTATAAGGTGGCCAAATGCTGTATTTTGTTTCCTACGGGTGGTAGGGAGGAGAACAAAGTTCATGTTTCACATATAATCAATAATTAATCTGCCTCATCAAATTTTGTGTTTGACATTATAAGGTAGGTAATGGCCAATAAGATTGGTGTCATGTGGATTCGGTTTCCAGCTTTGGGTATGATTGAAGTGCGAAGGACATGCTAAATAATCAGGCATTTTGGGTTAAGTATTGAACAAGATGCTGGTGTTGATAAATAGATACATTCCTAAGGATTAGATTTGTAGCACTCCAGTCAAAATCATTTGAGAGGAAGGAATGAGCTCTAGGGCCTTCAGTAGATAGCCCAATGTATTAGGCAATGTAAGCCTTAGTGATTTCTATGTGTTGTCGGCAGAGAAAAGAGTGGAAGGTTAGGGTGTTGACAGTGTAGGTTAGGTTGGCTAGGAATTCAAATAAGAGTTCTAAATTATATGAGAAGGCTAGGGAAAGGAGGAATTAGAAAGTGGTGGATATGAAGAGGTTCATTACCTCAAAGTTTAAAGTAGCTTGATTCAGCATCCGAGAGAGTGTAATTTTGTAGGCCTTATATTTGCGATAGGCCTCTTCATTTTTGGGAGTCAAAAAATGGTCGTTGGGACGATAAGAGGAAGACAAGCTTCCAACGACGAGATGACTGCACTTTTTAGAGCTGGACATTTTTTGAAGAAGGGTGCGACCAAGTGAGGTAAAGGAGGAATGAGTGAAATGAAGCTTCAGATTCAGCCAATTTATAGAATTTTGGAGGTATCGTATAATGTGATATAGGATCGTACAGTACAATGGGTAATAATGTCATCTAAACGAACAGTTTTGAAAAGATAGTCAACTCGTCTAGTACGATATGCATCGTATAGTATGAATAAAAGGATTTCAATCATCCCGAGGGTTGTTGGTACGACCTTTGATGAAAAGTATCATACAGTACGAATATGTGTTCATATAGTACAAATAACCATTATATTGCACCGAACCTTTTTAAGTCGTCCTCATCCATTTTGCTGACGTGGATCATATAGTACGAAGAGGAGGAATCGTACAGTACTATGAGTCATAAATGTCATACCAAATGGAGTAAAGTCATCCCAATCCATTAGTGATGTGGATCATATGATATGAAGAGGAGGTATCATATAGTACAATGTGCAATAATGTCGTATCGAACAGATTGAATAATCAGACACCTATATCATACAATACGATGGTGATCGTACAGAATGATTAATAGAGATGAAAATTGAGTCTGGTTTGTGATTTGTGTAGTTTTGATATATCGTACAGTATAATAGTGGATCGTGAAGTACGATAAGGAAAATGTTAATTTTTTAGTTTTCTATAGTGAGTGCATGATGATTAGGAACAACCTTAGAAGAAATTTGTTTTTGTTTTGTTTTATTATTATTATTTTTTTAATTTTGCATTAATGTTACCAAGTCTTTTTCTCAAAGTACTAAAGGTGTCATAAGCTAGTGGTTTAGTGAAGATGTATTCCAATTGATCTCCTGTAGCTATGTGATGTAATTCTATATTTCCTTTAGCAACATGATCTCTTATGAAATGGTGTCTAATAACTATATATTTTGTTTGAGAGTGTTGAATTGGATTTTTAGAATCGCAGATTACACTTGTGTTATCGCATATGATTGAGATGGTTCCTAGAGGTAATCCAAGATCAAGAAGTAGTTGTTTCAACCATAGTACTTGTACAATACAACTTCCTACTGCAATATATTCTACCTTAGTCGTGGAAAGGGCTACCAAATTTTGCTTCCTATTAGACCAAGATACTAAAGAATGCCCTATGAATTAGTAGGTACCAGAGGTGCTTTCTCTATCTACCATACATCCACCAAAATAAGAATCTGAATACCCTATAATTTCAAAAGAAGTGTTATGCCTAGGATACCAAATTCCTATGTTTGGGGTGCCTAGTAGATATCTAAGGATTCTCTTGACCATAGTTAAGCGAGACTCTTTAGGATCAGCTTGAAAATGGGCATAGAGGCACACACTAAATATTATGTCCGATCTACTAATAGTCAGGTAGAGGAGAGATATGATCATTCCTCTATATTTTTTCTGGTCTACTGATTTTCCATTTGGGTCTTTGTCCAGTTGAATCATGGAGCTCATTAGAGTGTTCATGGACTTAGCACTATCCATTTCATATTTTTATAGAAAATCCTTAATGTATTTTGTTTGGCTAAGAAATGTTCAATTATCAATTTATTTTTAACTAAAGCCAAGAAAATAATTAAGCTCTCCCATCATGCTCATTTCAGACTCATTACCCATTATTTTTGAAAATTCATCACTTAAATTTTAATCTAAAGATCCCAATAGAATGTCATCCACATAAATTTAAACAATGAGAATTTCATCTTTAACCTTTTGTATAAAGAGTGTAGTGTCCACACTACCCGTAATAAATCCTCTATCCAGTAAGAATGAGCTAAGTCTTTTAAACCAGGCTCTAGGTGCTTGCTTTAACCCATATAGTGCCTTTTTTAATTTGAATACATGGTTTGGAAATTGTGAACTTTCAAATTTGGGGGGTTTCTCAACATAAAATCCTCCTTGATTACCCCATTCAAAAAAGCACTCTTTACATCCATTTAATATAGTTTGAAACTTTTGAAGCGAACAAAAGCTAAGAGCACCCTTATAGCTTCAAGTCTAGCTATCAGGGCAAAGGTTTCTTCAAAGTTTATTCCCTCAATTTGGTTGTACCCTTTAGCTACTAGCTGGCCTTATTTCTTATTATGGTTCCTGAGTCATTCACCTTATTTTTGAAAACCCATTTTGTTCCAACTACGCTTTGTTCTTTAGGTCTCTTGACTAACTCCCAACATCATTCCTGGTGAATTGGTTCAATTCTTCTTGCATTGCTAGGATCCAAAATTCATCTCCCAAAGCTTGATCTATACTTATGGGTTTTATCATAGAGATGAATGCTGAAAGACTAACCTGCTTCCTAAGTCTGTGCCTAGTTTTCACACCTTCAAACGGGTCTCCTAAAATTAATTCTTTAGGATGACTAGAAGAGTATCTCCATTCTTTAGGCAAATCTTCCTGAGGTTCTCCTCTTTCACCTATGGTCATAATTTCTACTCCTTGAATTGCCTCTACTTCATCTTCTTCAATTTTAGATTCAAAGGGCTTATCTAATTCCTCAAATACTATATGAGTGGACTCTTCTACTACTAGGGTTCTCTTATTAAAGATTTTATAGGCCTTACCTATAGATGAACAACCTATGAAGACACCCTCATCAAACTTGGGATCAAATTTTCCTAAGGGAAGTTTTCTATTTATTAAGATAAAGCACTTGCAACCAAAGACATGTAAGTGTGAAAGATTTGGCGTCCGACCCTTAAGGAGTTCATAAGGAGTTTTATTCTGCTTTGACGTAATGTTCACCCTATTTAGGACGTAATGCACCGTGTTAACTACTTCTATCAAAAAATATCTAGGAAGGGTGTACTCAGCTAACATTACCCTAACAACTTCTACCAAGTTTTGATTCTTCCTTTATGCTATTCCATTTTGTTGGGATATTCTAGGGGCTTAGAAATTATGCTCTATTCTTATCTCTTGACAGAATGATTCAAACTTTTTATTTTGAAACTCTCCACCATGATAACTATGGATTGTTGAGATTTCACATCCTAATTTTTGTTGGATCCAAGTGGAGAAAATCTTAAATTCCTCAAACGAATCATTCTTATGTGTTAGGAATCTTACCCAAGTGAATCTAGTGAAGTCGTCTATAATCACAAATCCATAATTTTTCCCACCCAGGCTAGCTATGCTAATGGGTCCAAATAAGTCCATGTGAAGGATTTCTAATGGCCTAGAGGTGATCACATCTTTGATTGAATGAAAGGATGATTTGATTTATTTTCCTCGTTGGCAGGCATCGCATAGATGGTCCTTAGTGAAGTCTACTTTAGGTACGTCTCTAACTAGGTTTTTCTGAGTGATGTTTCTAAATGTTTTCATGCTAGCATGGTATAGTCTCCTATGCCATAGCCACGAGTCATCTACTATGGTTTTTAAGCAAAATAAATTTGAACTATTATTTCAATCAAGATCTAACAAGTAAACATTGTTCATTCATTTTCCTTCTAAAATAAGTTTGTTATTTAAAATAATCAAGCATTTGTTAGAAAGAAATTTTATGCCAAAACCTTTATCATATAATTTACTAATGTTTAGTAAGTTATGCTTTAAACTATCAATTAATAAAACATTTTCAATTAAAAAATTCTTAGCATTACCAATAATACTTGAGCCCACCACTTTCCTGGTGCTGTTATCTCTCAATGTTACTTTGCCTCCGGTCCTTGTCTTTAGTATAATGAACTTCTTCATATCTCCAGTCATATGTCGCGACCAGCCACTGTCTAGGTATCACATGCTCTCACTAGGTCTTTTATGAGAGAATCCCTACAATTTTATTCAAGGGTTTGATTTGGGAACCCAATTGAGTTTGGGTTTCTCCTTATGCTTGCATGAATGAGATGTATGTATGCTATGTTATGATGGATGCAATTTAGGTCTCCATACTAGGAGTGTCCTATGGTGAATCATACAAGTGCAGGATATGTGAACTAGCATGCCACAAGAGAAGCACCTAACATCGAGAAATAGGTTCACTAACCTATGTGGGTGGTGACGCCTCTTCCTAAAGTTGTGTGATGCATGCAGTGCCGGGGGTTATCTAGATTGGGCTAATGTGGGTGATGTCTTGTGTTTTTCTAGTTCTTTCATTTTTTCTTTAAATGTGTTACTTTGGTATGTCAAACCTGCAACTTCCCATTTCAATAGATGTTCATTGTGATCTAACTCCAAAGCAAGTTTGTCTAGTATATTAAAATCCTTTTCAAGTTCAATATGCATTATTTTCAAGGATTCATGTGCTTTTATTAATTCAATATGCTTCTTATTTAATGCATCATACTCATCAAGAAGGGACATATGATCTCTATCTAAATCAAAATTTTCTATAACTAAGTTAGCATGCTCAATTTGTAAAGTACTAAAATCAATATTAAGACTAACATGCATCTTTTTTAACTTCCTATACGAGTCATGGATTTTCTATGAAATAAGCAGTAAATATTTATATGAAAGTTGATATACCTCGTCTTGATCCGATTGATCAAGATTATCATTAGCCATTTGCCACAAATTTGTTATCTCTTCCTCTGCTTCTTCTTCTGATGATTCTGAGGCAGAGTACGTCCAAAATGCTTTTTGTGTCTTCATCTTCCCCATCTTATATTTAGCTTTGTCCTCACCTTTTTTCTTTAGTTGGTTGAATCTTTAAGTTGGGGCAGACAGCTCGGATGTGACCTGGTTTCTTGCACTCAAAGAAAATTTTGTCAGATGAATCTTTAGTAGTTCTTAAGCTTTTACCTTTATTCTAGTTAATATGATGACACCTTTATTTTCTTTTCAAAAAGTTCTTGAACTGTCTGGTCATCAAGGCTATGTCATCTTCTTCCTCAACTGCAGAACTTTCAATTTCCAAGTTATTTACTTTTAATGCCATCATCCACTCCTTTTCATCTGCATCACTTTGCCTTTGACTCACACCTTGCTCGTACGCAATGAGTGACCCAAGTAAATTATCAATTGAATAATCATTAAGATCTTTTGATTCTATGATTGCAATAATTTTAACATCATAGGAACTAGGTAAGCATCTAAGCATCTTATTAACTTTTTCAAAATTTAAAAATTCTCTACATAATGCATGCAAGGATGTCATGATTTGGGTGAACCTAGTGTACATGTCAGATATTATTTCACTAGGTTTCATATGGAAGAGTATTTAATCATGCAATAGAATGTTAAGTCTAGATAGTTTAACTTCACTAGTTCCTTCATACATGATGCACAGTCTATCCCAAATCTCCTTACCAGTAGCACATGTAGATACTCTCATGTAGTCCTCAGATTTTAATACACAAAAAAAGTAGTTTAAGAACTTTGCATTTAATTGAGCCAAATCCCGATCCTCATTGCTCCATTCATTAAAAGGTACTTGAGTTTTGACTCCATTCATAAGTTTAAACGGTGCAACATAACCATCATTAACAAACATCCACATATGATAGACTATAGATTGTAAAAAAGTAGACATTCTAATTTTCCAGAAATCAAATGGGATATTGTAAAAAAGAGGTGGATGGGTTATTGAATAACCCTCAGTGGTATTATGTAAAAAAGTAGACATGATCAATTTTTAAGGTTTTCTAAAATGCTAATATTGAATCCCTGCTCTGATACCAATTGAAATTATGCGATGCACCAAGAGGGGGAGGGGGGGGGTGGTGGTGAATTTCAAAACATGTTGCAATAAAAATTCCTAAACATGAGTTCTAATAATAATTTTTTTTTATGTTTTTTAAAATTTTAACAAGAAAATTAAATTATTCAGATGAAAGTTTTTGAAATACAATTTGCAATAATGAATTTTTACAATAATTTTTACCAAGAAATTTTAGTATAAATAAAATGCAAACATAAATAAAAAGTAGTAAAGGAAAAAACACACCAGAGATTTTATAGTGGTTCAGTTACTTGACCTATGTCCACTCCCCAGTATCCTCCACTCTGGGAATTTCACTACTAAACAATAATTCTCCTTTTTCCCCCTCGATAAGGTGGAGAAGCCCTTATAAACCATGCTTTCACCAACCTGACATGGCAGAGTGCCAAGCGCTTTGTCACCCTCCTGGTGACGGTAGCGTACCTTCTCCTTTTTCTCCCTCCTAGAGAAGGAAGAGCACCTTAAAGGACACGGATATAGAAGAATTTTTCCTTTGGAGAGCCTCCTACAATATCTTCTTGGGCCATAGAAGGAGCAAAGTGCAGCGAGCTTGGAGCAACCTTGTGATCTCCCTCACTAAGCCCACCTTCTCCTTCCTCTCACAAATCCTACAATATTCTCATGAGCTGTCTCCCAAGGAATCCCTCTCTAATCACATTCCTCTCTCTCAGTCACACCAAAAAATAAAAGTTTTTGATATTTAAAACAGGCTCCAAGAAACCATAAAATTTTCAAATTAGCCATTAGGATTGTACAATATGATATAATATTGTACAGTACGATTAGTACAAAACGGACATCATTTTGATATGAAGGTTTACGAACAGGAAAAAGATTTTAATATAATCGTACAGTACGATATAAATCCATACAATATGATATATAAAATCCTTCTATTCACATAGTACGATTTCCAGGATGACGAAACTCATCTCTATACAAACCAAAAAAAATTTCTTCATTTTAAAAATCCTCTCCCCTTGTATGTGTGCCTGATTGCTCATTCTTGCATACAATTTGTGGCCAGACTCTAGAAAAAAAATTGATAATAAATAAAAAATTATAATGTTATGAACTCGAACTCCTAATCTACCCAGTCTTGAGTCTTCTTATTGTGCTGAGTAACTTGTGATCTCCTTGAAATGTTAGTACTCACAGACAAGAGCAGAAACTCAGACTAGGGGGGATTGCAACAATATCATCTAGAACATCCCCATGAATGGATGTCTGGATGATGGAAAAATAACTTGATCAACCAGGCCGATCTACTGATTGTCCCAGATAATTAGTTCAATTTAGTACACATTATCGAGAGCATCGTCCTAAATGGAACCAGACTAATTTTTGTTCGTCCAAGAAGAACTAAGGATTGTTAACGGATCGTCCTGAATGATCCTGCGATCATCTAGGATGATATGATTGAGCAATCAAACCTTAATTGCTTTCCTTAATTACCAGATTAATTTAGGCATAATTATGATGCATCATCCAGGATGATGTCATGGATGATGTCCAAAAATAAAAGATACCTAAATAGATATGGGGATTAATTCTTTCTGTTTTGAGCTTATCGTACCGGACTATACAAATATCGTCTAGGATGATTCTCTTAGTTGCGGCTGCCTTAACCAGGATGCCTTAATTAGGGTTTCTATTTTTAACTGATCATCCTAGATGATTTTTAATTCATCCCAAATGATGTGTTCAAAACAGAAAACTCTAACCAACAAATAGAATTTTTTCCCTCAAGTGTCTGTGTGCAAGGTTACTTAGCATCATGATCGACAACTTTTATAATTGACTCAAGAAAGGATAAAAGACACTTGACGAATGTTACAAACTAACTCAATCCTAATCTACCCAATCTTGAGCTGGTTTGATTTACAATTCAATCTTATGGACCTAAAATGTTAGTAGGCAAGTTAGTCGTCGAAAAACAGAATTGTTTGCTATCATCAAAATTCTATCTAGTTTCTTCATCAAACTTGTTACTGGGCTCATAACATGGAAAATTGACCATAAAACTCCATATAAAATTACTTATATGTAGGTATTTTACAAAGCTTATAATTCTACCTAAGATTTTAATTAGGCTTCTAAGGAATCCATGAAAAGCTCCAAAAATCATTCCCAACTCTTCCTTTGCCATGGTTTTACCTTTGTTCAAAGTTTCATATCATTTAGACCAATAATCAAATAGTTTAAAATGAAATATCAAATTATGGTTTTCAGCTATCCCATGGGAAAGAAAAAATCATGACTAATGGTTTGATCAGTCAAATACAGATGATCCTAATTTTGCTATTTTAGATTGCATTCCAATAACTCCCTCTCACTCAGAACCATGGGATTGAGTCCTAGCTTTCTATTTCATCTCATGCTCGATTTGATGGTCTATGTTCTTATCGCACTAGATAAGTGGCTAACTCAGCTAACTACCACCATCTGATTTAGCTAACCATCTTTTGCCGCGTATAAAGTTTCTAGCGCTAGGTTTGTAAATCCCCTTATAAATTGTTTATAAAATGATTTAATTGACAAAAACTTTGTAAAATCATAACGTATGAAGTACTTGGCCAAACATTATGAAGAAATTCTTTATGGATTCAGCTCAAACAACACTTTCCAATAAAATAATTTAAAATAATTTAATTTCATTCAAATTTAGTAGGAAATAAAAAAGGTGTTATACAAATTCTCTTATTTTTAAATCCTTAATTGAATCATTTTTAACCTTGATTAAATTTCCAAATATTTAGCTCATTTATTTATTTAAATAATTGGGAGTTCAATGCATTTAATTCTTGTAGAACTAGGAAACGAATTTGTTGTGGTTTGATTGTATATGTATGTAAGGGTTAGTGACAATGATTGTTGATATTATCTCAACCTTCATGACACCTAAGAATAATTTTAAGGTGTATGATGTCAAGCTTAAGAAAATTTTAGAAATTCATACACATACCCAATGGAGATGAAACTTCAACCTCATAAGCTTAGTGACAATGTATACCCTAGGATTTAAATATATTTTGATTTGACATTAATTTACCATTCAAACAAAGTTAATAAAAATTAATCCTAAACTAAGGACTAAAATTTCAATAAAACACAATAATTGATGGAAAATTTATAAAAATACAAAAAAATTAATCAACTCTAAATTAATACTACAATTAAAAGAAAAAGATTTATAATGAAATTTTGATTAAAATTTGATTAATACATAATTATTATTTATTTGAGTATTAATTAAATAAATTCATTAAAAAATAAAATTAATCTAATTAATTACAATTTTTTATGGATTAGTCTAAAGGTTATCCTTAAGCACTGGCCCTAATTTGATGACTATTTGAGTTAGTTTGATTATGAAACTAAATAATCCAAGTTCTATATGTATAAAGGCTGGTATTTAATAATTCAAGAAAATTGAATTTTCCTTATAGTTAAATAAATATTATAAATATATTTAAAATATACATAATAAATTTAAATAAAATAAAATCGCGTCTAGCCAGCTGGGCTCACCCGCCTAAGTGGAGCCTGTGACCCGATACCTTCCAAGTCCAGTTGACCGCGACCCGCTTGGCTGAACCTTGACCTGCTGGCTGCTCCGCGTGACCCACATCTATAACGCTTGTGCCTAGCGCGGGGTTCGAACCCCCTCCCCCTTCAGCAAACTTCCTGTCCATCGAACCATCAAGCCACCACTGCAAAAATAAATAAAATGGTGAGTTATATTTTATTTATATTATAAATAATAGAAATTATTATTTAAAATTATTAATATATTAAAAGATTAAATTAATTAATTAAATTAATTTATAATGGTTTAATTTAATTTATAAAATAATTACTATATTTAAAAGCTAAGTTTTTTTTAAGATCAGAATAATTATTTTATTTAATTTAGCAATAAATTATTAAACTTTTTAATTTATTTTATTTTAGCAATATTTAATTAAATTTAACAAAATGAATAATTTTAAATATTACAAATTTCCATTTTTAAGAAAATTTTTAATTTCGTCAAAAATCCGCTGGAAAATCCCCCAGAAAAGCCAACAAAAAATGCGTTGGAAATACTTTCAAAAAATTTGTCTGAAGTGCGCCGGAAAATCTGCCGAAAATATTTCGTTGGAAATGCTTCAAAAAATCTGTCAGGATTTGTGACGAATTTATTTCCACCGAAAATTAACATTTTTCTTGTAGTGATTAGATTATTACACAACTGCTCCTATACATTTTATATTAACTGTCTAATGATTTCATATATTTTACATTTCTTTCAAGAGTTAAAGTAGAATGTGCCTAGGAATAATATATATGTCACATCCATGTAAATTATCGATTGTGTATAGATTGTGTTGTATGACATCTTGAATTATAAAAGATTCAAAGATATATTTATACATGCAAATGGTTCTCCTAAAGATGATATCCTCTCCCTTAAAGTATACTCCCTTTTAGTATTTCATAGAAGATTTGGAGCTCAAAGTCCTTAAGCCTATGTATTTGAGTTTATCATATGATAAGCTTAGAAATACAGGTTTATTGTGGTGGAGCCTGACCACCTTACTTTCGTGTAGAGTCTAGTCTTTTATAAATATATGAATTAATAAATGAATCAAATTTTTTTATTGATGCAATCTTTTTTTTACTACATTGCATCATACATTGTATCATATGAGTGGTAGTTTACCTTACTAGTTAGAATTTTCCTAAGATCTTTTCAGTGTACATGTTCCAAACTTTGTTGGAACATGTATACTGTTCTAGGATGATATAATACTAGGTACCATAGAAACCAACCCCTTTAATTATTCATGCCCACATATATGTATTTTTATTTCTGCAATGTACACTAAAACAAACTCTTATGCCCAATGTGGGCAAGGTAGCGGAGTCCGCATTATGCTTAGAGGATGCTGTCACTTTTCCTTTTGGTATGGGGATACTATGCTACCAAAATTTCAAAAAAGAAAAAAAAATGAAAGTTTAAAAAATTTAGTTAAGTAAGTTAAATAAGATAAAATCTAGATTCCTTAGTGAGTCATCTTGTTAATATCATTTGAACATAAAGTTAAAGATATTTATCTTGAGTCTTTGAATCAAAGTTTGATTCAACCTTTGATCTCTTAGGATAGAGCTGATCTTATCATACACTACATCTCAGATGATTGCATTTGTATTAGGTTGTTAGCTAATTATGTATTCAAAGAAAGTGTAAGCCCAGAGGTATTTTCCACCTCAAATTCCTTTCAAAATAAGAATAAAGAATGAAAGGGTATTTTATAAAATTAAAATATATTTTTGAATAATTGATTGATATTTTTAAGGTATATAAGGAAACTATAACATATTTTAAAGCCAAAATGTGTCTAATCTCAACTTTAATTAAAATTTTTCTCTTGAGAGATGTAATTAATTATAGGGGCTTGCCACTATAGAAACCCAAGGCCCAAGCATAAAATAACCCTATCTTAGTTAGGTAAGATAAGGGAAGAATCTTTTGGACGTCTTCTAAATCTAATCATGTGTTAATTTCATATTTAAAATAAATATGTGAATATTGTTTTCACCCTTCGGGATAAGTTTTATATTCCCTATACTGAATTTGAATACCAAAACAAATTATTCTTTTCTCAATTCAATAAAATGGTATTAATTTCTCTTTTGAGATAATTAATACTAATTATGCATATTTATTTAAGGAAATGCTAAAACCAAAAATAAGTGGTTATTATCATTTAATTTGTCCTCACATGCTTATTTAAAAATGAGTATATGCTTACATGAGTAATTATATCCCATGGTTACTTAGTTTCATCCTGAAAACTATTGGACTAGGATAATCAAAATAATGAATCGGTCTTAGGTTTGGTAGTGGTACTGCTCATTTATAGTCTTTAATTTGCATTTAAATTTGTATGTTTATTTAGATTTTAAACATTGATTCTATAATTATGCAAGTAAGCATATCCCATGGCTTACCTGGTTTCATCCTAAAAATCAAGCAGACTAGGCCAACCAAAATATTGAATAGGTCTAAGTTCGATACACGTGCTACTCATTTATACTCTTACATTTATATTTGAATCTATATATTTATTTATATTTCAATAATTGATTCTATGCATATGCAAGTAAGTGAATCCAATAGTTACCTGGTTTCATCCTAAAAACTAAGCGGACTAGTCTAATAATAATTCTGATTTGATCCTAAGTCAGGTAGGGGTGCTGCCTGTTTATAGTCTTATATTTACATTTACATTTATATGCTTATTTAATTTTCAAGTATTTTTTCTATACTTTTATGAGTAAGCATATCCATGGTTACTTGGTTTCATAATAAAAACAAAGTAAACTAATCCAATTGTGATATTGATTTGATCCTAAGTCAGGTAGGAGTACTGTACTTTTATAATTTTTATTTTGTATTTATATTTATATGCTTATGCAAGTAAGTGCATCACATGGTTACGTGTTTTGATCATAAATACCAAGCAAACTAGAGCAACCAGAATACTGATTTGGTCATAAGTTAGGTAAGGGTGTTATTGATTTATAGCCTTGCATTTGCATTTACATTTGTATTTATATATTTATTTAAATTTCAAGCATTTAGTATATGCTTACTCAAATAAGCATATCCCATGGTTACTTTGTTTTATCCTAAAAACTATGCAGACCAGTCAATTTGAAATACTTATTTGGTCCTAGGTCTAGTAGGGGTACTGCCTATTTGTAGTATTGTATTTGCATATAAATTTCAAGCATTAAGTCTATGCTTATGGGAGTGAGCACACCCCTTGGTTACTTGCTTTTGTACTAAAAATCGTGTGGACTCGTCCAACTGGAATATCAATTTGGTCCTAAGTCAAGTCGGGGTATTGACCATTTTCAGTCTTGCATTTTTTGCATGTTTTATTGTCTTGCATTTTTGCATATGTATACTCTTTCATGGGTTTGTTAAATTCAGGTTTTAGATTATAAATTTCAATGTTGTCCCTCTCTCTTATACAAAGTTCTTTCATTGATGTCATCTTCTAAATCTAAATTTAAATCTAATTCTTGTCTCTTTTTATCATCCACATCTAAGAGTCTTTGGATAAGGGTGCTTGTTTAATTCTCTTCTAGAATCTAAATTCAAATCAAACTTCAATCATTATATCTCCAACTTAAATTCATTGAGATTGAATTCATCTCAATTTATCTAAGTAATATCTAAATCTCAATTCTAAATATCTCTAGTCTATATTTCTATATGCTAGGTCCAGATCTAAAGCTAATTATCATTTAAAAGTAAAAAAATCTAACCAGCTTTAGTTTAATCATGCTTTGGGGATTCAGTAAACTATACTCAGTAAATTCTTCAAATTTATGCCCTTCTTAAAGGTCAGTGAATTTTGAAGATTAATATACAATTCTGCTCAATTACATAAATAATGTTTGAATAAGTTGATCTTCTATTTCTACAATGATGTAAATATGGCTACCAATCAGGATCCTATAGACCTCATTTTTGTATGAGGCCACTAGGAATTTTCTTAGACTCTAGATCAATCCTAACCCCAGATCAATCTAACCTCTAGACCAATCTAGACTCTAGGATCTTCCTAAATTTCAGACCGTAGGACTTATCCACACCCTAGGATTCTTCTAGACCAATTCTGACCCTAAGATCTATCTAGACCCTAGGATTCTTCCAAACTAATCCAGATCTTATGATCTATCTAGACCCAAGGATCCTTCTAAACTCAAAACCCTAAGATCTATCAATGCCTTACAATTCTTCCACACCAATCTAGACTCTAGGATCTACCTTGACTGTAGATCAATCTGAAAGTTTGTTAGGGATGTTAAGCCCTAATGAACTAGTCCTGAGGCTAACCAAGACGGGGGGGGGGGGGGGGGGGGGGGGTGTGTTGGGGGGGGGTGAATTGGTATAAAAAATTTTTTCTAAGCAAAAACACAAACACAACCCAACCAAGATTCATCACAAGAGAAATAAAGTGTAGAAAATAAATGTGGAAGAATAATAAGAAAGAACACACCATATTTTTGTAGTAGTTCGGTCAACTTGACCTACATCCACTTCCCAGAGCCTCTCCTTCGGGTATTACATTAAACTCAGTGTCTCTCCTTTTACCACCATAGTAAGGTAGAGAAGCCTGTACAAAAACTCCTTTCCACCGACCCAATGAGGTAGATAACCTAAATCCTACTTCCTTCTGAAGCAAGCAGAGGACCCAACTCCTTTTTCTTCCTCCAGAAGCATATAAAAAACCCAACTCCTTTTGCTTCCTTTAGAACCAGGAAGAGAACCTTAATCAGTTGCTGAAGTAGACCTCTTTTAAACCTCTAAGAAACTAGGGACGATGAATGGAGAATATTACTCAGATCCTTTCTTGGAGCAACCTTTATGAAACCCCTCATAAGAACCTCTCCCTCTCCTCTTGGCTCTCTTAGGTCAAGACAGCAACAAAAGATCTCCTTTTGAGAAAATAAGAGATCTTTTAAACAAGGGTTCCAAAATTGCCCTAATTTGCAACTAATCGTCAAATATTATTCACGATGATCAACCGATCATCCCATATGATCAGTTCAAATTTAGCTCAATTAGTCAGGAAGATTTGGGAGAGTCTGGATGATTAGAAGGTTCCTTTATTCATATTATCCAAGAAGATACTATATCATCCTATACGCTTAGTTTAATTTGATGAATATCATTCAGACCATCATCCTAGATGGATGTCTAGATGATGAAAAAGTAACTTGATTGTCCATTATTATCTCATGATCGTTCGAACCGATTAGTACAAAACATCACATATAATCCAGAATATCGCTCTAGATGGATATATGGATGATGAAAAATTAACTAGATCATCCAGGTTGATCTCACGATTGTCCTGGATGATTAATACAAAACATCACATATCGACAAGAACATCACCTTGGATGGAGCCACGCTGATTATGAATCGTCCAGGAAGAACTAAGATTTATTAACTGATTGTCCTAGATAATCATGTGATCATCCATGATGATATGATCGAGCAATAAAAGTTTAATTATTTTCTTTAATTACAAGATTAATTTAGGCATAATTGAACTGTATCATCTAGAACGATGTCTAGAATGATATCCTGGATGATGTCCAAAAATAACACCTGCCTAAATAGATATGGAGAATGATTCTTTCTGATTTGATCCTATCATCTAGGACATCTTGCTTAATTACAACTGCCTTAACCAGGATGCCCTAATTAGGGTTTCTATTTTTAACGAATCATCCAGGATAATTTTTGGATCATCCTGGATGACGTGATAAAAAATAGAGAACACTAAAAATAGATAGAATTTTTCTCCAAGTGTGTATGTGCAAGGTTATTTAGCATCAGAACCCACATTATTACAATGGACTCAAGAAAAGGTAAAAGATGCTTGTTGTATATTACAAGCTGACTCAGTCCTAATCTACCCATCCTGAGCTAGTTTGATTTATAATTTGATCTTATAGATCTGATATATTAGTAGGCAAGGCAGTCATAGAAAAATAGAAATATTTACTATCATCAAAATTATATTTCCTGATATCAGATTTGTAATAATCTCCCCCTTTTTGATGATAGCAAACAAAAATAATTTAATTAGTTTAATTGAAATATCACAAAAAATAGTATAAATTAGGAAGTTCAAATTTTACTAAAAAAATAAACACAATACAACTACTCCCTTTTGTCATAATAAACAGGAGGAGGTAAAGAGAAAAGAAACAAAATAGAAACTACCAAACAAAAGTAAACTACACCAAAGAAAGAAAAACAACATCACGAAAACAAAATAAAAGAAGGATGGAAATGATTATCAGAAGGAGTTGGTGGTGGGGGCTGAAAGAAACTAGAAAGAGTAGCAAACTGCTCCCCAAACCAGGCCTTGTCTTAATTGTCTTGGTGCTGCTGGTGAGCCACGTAAGAGTCAAACTAAGCATCATCCTCCATATCTTGTTGCTGCTGTGCAGAAATATAGGACTCAAACTGTGCCGCCCACTGGTCGAACCACTCCACGAGCTGATCCAGCTGGGTGTGCTGGCAAAGTGGAGAAGGTTCAGGAATAGGTGCAGGAGCTGCCTCCTCCTTTATTCCCTTAGCTTCCTCGTGCTCTAGGTGGAGGTGAGTACTATGAAGAACATGAAAAGAGTTATTGGCATAGAAGGCATGCTGAAAGTTCAGCAGGGCAGGATATTAAAGGTTGTATTTAGATTCCAGGACATAAGCTATGATGTGACCGAGTGTAAGGTTTGGCTTCCTCCTATGTCCAAGATCCCTAATGCTCGTGAAGTGCTCAATGTAGCAAAAAATAAAATTAGTCATATTGAATTCATGATGGGCCATAATATTGAAAAGGGTGATCAAAAGGAGTGGAGTAATATGGACATGATCACTAGCTTTCAGAAGATCTAAAGTATGAAGGGCATGTTGGATTATCCTAGTATCTTTGAGTTAGCTGTTAGACTCCCCAATATGATAGGAAATAGTAGTGTTCCCAAGAAAGTGATTGGCCAGAGCCCAGTCAAAATCAAGGCCCTGAGATAAGAGGTGAAGCTTATCTCCTGAGATGGACAATTGCAAGAGCTCATGACAATCTTGATATGCGATCTCAACAAGATGCCTATTAATATAAGACTGGAGTGCAGTGAAGGAGGAGTTGATTCTGAGGCTAGCCAAAAATTAACAAGCACTTTGGAGTTGAAAGGAACGACAAGGGTAAGGATAAAAGTCAAAGAGGTGTGTGCGAAAAGGTCGAGCATAGGATAAGAAAGTGTACTCGGGTTGATAGTCTGGGATAAAGTGATTATGACTATCTTGTATCATAGATAGGCAGCTTGGTTAGCCGCCTCAGTGAAATAAGGGTCATGATTGTCCCTTGATGAGCTTCCATTAGGTATTCTAGATCTCTTTCCTCCAGCTATGAGTATGAAAAATAAATAAATAGAAAGATAAGGATTAAAGGTGACATTTTGGTGAGGAAAAATGGTTTTAAAGCCTTGATTTAAAAAGAAACAAATTGATCATGTAGGATGATCACAAAATCATCCTGGACGATCATGTGAAATAATTATGTCTGGGATGATTGGTCAAAAAGGCAGTTATATCATCCAGGATGATCAGACATCGTTCGGGATGATAAGACATAAGCGATCATCCTGAGGAGTCAAGCCAGATGACCATTGAAAAAATATATCATCCAGGATGATTAGGTGGATCGTTTGGGATGATAATCAATAATGGATCATATCGGCCAAATTTAAAATGTATGCCAAAAATCGCCATATGGACCGTCTAGAATGAATAGGTGGATCATCCTGGATGATCACCAATAATTGAGCAAAAATTATGAAGATCATCCAGGATGAGGAGGATCGTCCAGGATGATCACAAATAATTGAAGCATAAGAGAATCAGATCATTCAGGATGATAATGGATCGTCCAAGACTATCCTAAATAGAAAAGTTATATCAGCCGTTAGATGGAGTTTTAAGAGTGGATATAATATATCATCTAGGAAAATATAAATATCATCCAGGATGATGTGACCAAAGATTAAAAATCTTAAAATGGATGGAGATGATCAAAGAAGGCCCAAAAACACAAGAAATAATAGTAAAATATAAAAATAAATTACAAAAAAGATAATAAAAAGACAGAAGTAACAAATACAATTTTTTTTTTAAAATTTTCAATTAAAGCATAAATATGATAAATTCTTCATGTGATTGAATTAAAAATTTATAAGAAAAATGAGTTAACATCGCCAAAATCCAAAAAATAGTAGAATAACCGATCCTATTAGCCCTAGCTCGGACTTCTCTTAGGGCAAATAATCTTTTGAAAATAAAAAAACCTAATTCAGAAAAACCAATTGGATAAGAAAAAGAGATCCGTTCAAAACTTGCTTCCAGAAAAATATCTTATTAAATAATATACCAAAGTAATTTATCACAATCACGAAATTCAAAATCAAGCCTTTAAAAAATATCAAGTGACACATAAATTCTTCTAAGATTTAAAGGTTCAAAAGAGAAGTAAGCTTACCTTTTATGTGCTCATTTTATGCCTCTTATTAATTGATTGAACCACTTTATGTATCTTTTGATTTTTGATACACTTTGTGTATCTTTCAATTTTTTTGGCAGTCGTTGTGCATCTTTTCATTTTTTTGGGGCTCATTTTATGCCCTTGACATTTTTCCAAGAAAGATCCATTTTGAAACTCTTAAATACTCTCAATAGTGAGTATATCTTCCAAATATTAGATAAGAAAAACTCACTCTCTAATATAACAAAGAATAAACCATAAAATAGAATCAAATTCATTTACGATAAGATTATGAACATTTGAAAGTAATATAAAGACTATTAACATTATATATATAAGTTAAATTATTGTAGCAAGATAAAAAAGATCTCAATTGCAAAATCCAATTGCTAATTTGAGATAAGCTTTTATTTAGAAAAAAAAATTACACTGCTAAAAGAGGTTAGGGGGAGGAAAACAATCAACGTTGTTTCTCCCTTTAACTGATTTAGAGATGTCAAACATTGACTACAAATTTTTAAAAACAAAAATAGGGCATAAAATATCATTTCAACTATAACCAAAAAGAAAAACATAAAGAGAACATCAGATATGAAAGCACTACAAAATAACAACAAATAAAAAATCAACACTCAAAACTAAAAAGAAAGAATAGAAAATAACAACAAGCTATAGAGCAAAAAATATGCAAATTAGAGTTTATCTAGAAACAAGTTTATGAAATTATGAGTTGTGAGCCTCTACTGTCAAAGTACCACATGCTCTCACGTGGCCTTTGTGAGAGCAAGCTTGCAAAATGATCAAACATCAGATTTAGGAACCTAAACAAGTTTGGGTCCCATCTTATGGAAGGAAGAAAAGGATGCATGTGTTTTATGCTGTGAGTCATGCAATTTTGGTCTCCATACCCAATATGTACTATCATAAATAGTGTAAGTGTGTGAAATGTTCCATAGTTGCCACAAGAAAAACATCTAACACCAAGAAAAAGATTTACTAATCTACTCAGGTGGTGATTTTTCTTCTTAACATTATGTGATGCATACAAAGTTAGTTTTATCATTTTCAAAAGCTTTTAGTTTTTCTAACTTCTTAAACTACTTTTCTAACTCAACATGAGATGACTTTAACGAATCACGTGCATCAGTTAATTCAATATGCTTTTTATTTAATTTATCAAACTGATCAGGTAATGATAAGTGATTGCTATCAATTTGGGCGTGATCTTCAAAATAACTTTGTGCTCTTTTTAAAAATTTTAAAACTCCAATTTCAAAATAACATGCGATTTCTTAAGTTTTCTATATGATACATGAATTTTCTCATAAACTTCAAGTAATTGTTTGTATCTTAGCTCACATACCTCTTCTTGGTCAGACTGACCAAGATGATCACCGGCCATCAAGCATAAGTTTGTTGTCTCCTCCTCACCTTTAGTCTTAGAGGAGTCATATGCAGAATTCTCCCAGAATGCCTTTTGGAACCGCTTCTTGTCCTTCTTGAACTTGGGTTTCTCCTCACCCTTTTCCTTGCTTGAGTTCTCCTTAAGTGTAGGACAATCAACTTTGATATGTCCAGGCTTTCTACATTCAGAACAAACAACATCAGAAGAACTTTTAAAAAAAATTTTATCCTTACGTTTTTCCAGTTTTGATAATGCTTGTGATTTTTCCTTAGAAAGATTTTGAATTGCCTAGTGATTAAGGCAACATCATCTCTTTCATACCCAGAAGAATATGTATCCATATCGTTAGCCTTCAGCACCAAAGTTTTTTCCTTCTTTTTCTCACTTATATTAATTTGTCTTTAGTTTACCCCTTGCTCATAAGCAATGAGTGACCCAAGTAAGTTATCAACAGAATAAGTATTCAAATCCTCAGATTCAATAACTGTAATAATCTTAGCATTAAAGAAAGAAGACAAGCATCTTAAAATTTTATTGACTCTTTTATAGTTTGTTAGCTATCTTTCTAAGGTATGCAATGAGGTGACAATTTGAGTAAACCTAGTATACATGTCAGAAATCGATTTAGTAGATTTCATACAAAAAAGTTCATAGTCATGAAATAAAATATTCAATCTAGATTACTTAACTTTATTTGTTCCCTCATAAGTAATACAAAATCTATCCTAAATTTCTTTACCAGTAGAACAAGTTGAAACATGCATGCAATCTTAAGATTTCAAAGCCCTAGAAATAAAAAATAGTTCAAGCATTTTGCATTTAGTTACGCTAAATCCCTATCATCAAAAGTCCATTCAGTAAAAGGAAGTTCAATTTTAATGCCATTAATTTCATATGACGGAGGTGAATAATCACCCTTAACAAGCATCCACATGTGATAGTCAATCGATTATGAAATTGTAGATATGCATGTTTTCCAAAAATTAAAAGAATATTATCAAATAAAGGTGGTCGTATAATTGAATACCCTTCCATAGTATTATGATTACCAAAGTTAGACAATGATTGAAATTTAAATGTTTCCATAAACTCATTTTTATGAATCTCACTCTGATACCACTTGAAAGTTTGTCAGGAATGTTAAGCCCTTTTGAACTAGTCCCAAGGCTAACTAAGAGTGGGGGGGGGGGGGGGGGGTTGGTTAATTGGTATTTAAAAATTTCTCTAAGGAAAAACACAAACAAAACCAAGGGGGGGGGGTGGGGGTTGGTTAATTGGTATTTAAAAATTTCTCTAAGGAAAAACACAAACAAAACCAAACCAAGATTCACCATAAGAGAAATGAAGTGTACAAATTAAATGTAGAAGAATAATAAGAAAGAATACACCGGATTTTATAGTGGTTTGGTCAACTTAACCTATGTATAATTCCTAGAGCCTTTCCTCCGGGTATTGCACTAAACTCAGTGTCTCTCCTTTTGCCCCCATAGCAAGGCAGAGAAGCCCGTGCAAAAACTCTTTTCCACCAACCCCGGTGAGGCAAAGAACCTAAGTCCTTTTACTTTCTCCTGAAGTAGGCAGAGAATCCAACTCCTTTTGCTTCCTTCAAAAGCTGGCAGGAACCCAACTCCTTTTGCTTCCTCCAGAAGCAAGCAGAGAACCTTGATCAATTACTAAAGTATACCTCTCTCAAACCTCCAAGGTACCAGGGACGACGACCAGAGAAGATGACTCTGATCCTTACTTGGAGTAACCTTTATGAAACCCCTCACAAACTCCCCCTCATAAGATCCTCTCTCTCTCTTCCTTGCTCTCCCTCTCCACTTGGCTCTCTCAGGTCAGGATAACAATAAAAGATCTCCTCTTGAGAAAACAAGAGATCTTTTAAACATGGGCTCCAAAATTGCCCTAATTTGTAACTAATCATCAAATATCATTTAGGATGATCGACCGATCATTTCGAACGATCAGTTCAAATTTAGCTCAATCAGCTAGGATGATTTGGGAGAGTCTGGTTGATTAGAAGGTTCCTTTATTTAAATTTTCTAGGATGATAGTATATCATCCTATATGATTAGTTCAATTCAATGAATATCATCCAGACCATCGCCCTGAATGGATGTATGGATGATGAAAAAGTAACTTAATCATCTAGAATGATCTCATGATCGTCTGGGCCGATTAGTACAAAATGTCACATATCTTCCAAAATATCGTCTTGGATGGATGTCTAGATGATGAAAAATTAATTAGATTGTCCAAATCGATCTCATGATCGTCTAGGAAGATTACTACAAACCCTCACATATCGGCCAGAACATCACCTTAGATGGATCCAGACTGAATATAAATCTTCCAGAAAGAACTAAGATTTATTAACTGATTGTCCCGGATGATCCTATGATCGTCTAGGATGATATGATCCAGCAATGAAACCTTAATTGCTTTACTTAATTACTAGATTAATTTAGACATAATTGCACTGCATTGTCTAGGATGATTCCCAAAAATAACACATGCCTAAATAAATCTGGCAGCTAATTCTTTTTTATTTGATCCTATCATCCCGGACAATGATAATATCATCCAGGATAATTTGCTTAATGTGGTTATCTTAACCAGGATGTCTTAGTTAGGATTTTTATTTTTAACTGATTGTCCAAGATAAATTTTGGATCATTCCAGATGATGTGATAAAAATACATAACACTTAAAATAGACAGAATTTTCCCCTAAGTGTGTGTGTGCAAGGTTACTTAGCATCAGGACCCACATTGTTACAATGGACTAAAAAAAAGGTAAATGACACTTGACGTATATTACAAGCTAACTCAGTCCTAATCTACCTAATCTTGAACTGGTTCGATTTGCAATTTGATCTTGTGGACTTGAAATGTTAGTAGGTAAGGCAGTCTTAGAAAAATAGAAAAAAATTGCTATCATCAAAATTATATTCCCTGAAATCTGATTTGCAACATAATCTAGACACTATGATCTTTTAGACCCTAGATCAACCTAGACCCTTGATCAAGCCAAACCTTAGGATTTACCCTAAACCTAAATCTATCCAGACCTTAGGCTCAATCCAGATCTTAGATCAATCTATGTTTAAATCAAACCCAGACTTAAAGCCTATCTAGACTCCAAATACCACTTCTAACCTATTGAGCTGAAACCTAGGTGCTAGGTTAACTTGGTTGATCAAGTCAACCTCGTCAACCTTGTTAACCCAATAACCCTTAAGGGCTCAAATGGTTAATCTAACCTATTTAACCAAATCAATACATTTAAACTCTCAAGGTCACATCAATGATTAATTTAGACATATACAAATTATGTGGAGTCAAATCACTATGGATTTTGACTTAGTCAAACTCTAAAATATGGTTAAACCTTCACACTACATATCCTCTCTTACTTGAATTTCAAACCCATTCATTTAAAGATTCTCAGTTGTATTCCAGTTATAGTTTTAAACACCTACTAACCCATAAGAAATCATACAATGGTCATTTTGATCAACTCATTCTATTTTGACATGGTCAAACTTGTTCAAGCTCCTATAAATGCACTAAAACTCCAGCCCTTAAGTATTTAAACCCCTTCAAGTCATCTCACCAACTCAAGGAATCCTCACAAGGCACCTCACCAACAAATATGTTGAGTTAATTGGTTGAACATTCAACATAGGATTTTGAATGAGTTAAGAGTGGTAAAACTTGCTCAAATGACTTCCCTTCCCATTTCAAATCAAATCCAACAGCTTAATCACTTTATAGAGGCTTTTAAAACCCTTTCTATATCATGGTTTAGTCCTAATCACACCTAAGTACTCCACATGTCCATATAGGGACAAATATTGCTTTACACATCATGTCCTTGTATCATTTTTATTCCCCTGTTCTCTAATTGTTTGAGATAGGTGGCATGCATCTAGGGAAACTTCCAAAGCCATATGCACCATCCAATCAAGCTGGGGTACTTCAACTAAGAAAATGACTCAAAATGAATTAATTCTTACTCCAGCATTCTCTCACTATCCAGAATCCCCTCCAGTTAAGCTCTACACTCATTCAAGCTCTCAAGCATCTCCTCTTCACTTCCCAAGTGAAACCCAGTCGATCAAACATCGTCGATAACTAGATTCCAGTGAGTTCAAGATCAAGTCCATCCAAAGCTTTGTGTAGAAGATCCAGTGCATTTTGTATGCAGTTTCAATTAGCAAAACTTATGAGGACAGTCTAAAAGCTCAACCAAATAAAGATCCCAAAGTTTTAACAGTTAGATTTCTTTAAAACCCTTACCCTATGTCATATAGCTTAGAGTAAAATAACCTTTTATTAAGTGCATTTCAAATTGTAAAAAGCATCCCCTATTTATTCTATTCATAAAGACTACCTAGGTTTAAAATTTCAAGCAAAATGATAGATTCGATAGAGAGAAAATTTTTAAAAAATAAATAATTGGGTATTTTGTTAGCATGCTTCAGGTGTAAGAGATCTCTGTTGCGGATCTATGGTTTATGATTTTGATGATAGCAAACATTCCTTATTTCTCTACGATTGCCTTATGTGCTAACATTTCAGGTCCACACGATCAGACTACAATCTGGAACTAGCTCAAGATTGGGTAGACTAGGTCTGTGTCAGTTTGTAATCTTTTTCCTTTCTTGAGTTTGTTGTATTTGGTGTGTCATCTGATGATTTGTAACTTGGAAGATTTTCTGTTGTGTCCTAAAAGATTTATATTTTTGGTAACATCGTCCGGGAGAATATTTATGTCGTCCTGGATGATCTGACAAAAGTAGAAACCCT